>NC_079550.1:10852819-11164764 GCF_015846415.1 Triplophysa dalaica | reverse complement strand
TAAATATGATAATTCCTGATCACCATTGAAAGAAAATGATGATGCAACTTAACCACAAGGATGAATTCTGGTTATTCTGGTATATTTGAGTCTCGGACGCGTTTTACATCGAATGCATCTAGGTTTTGCACATTAGTTGCTAAATGAATGTATACAACTATTTAATTTAATTTGATTATATTTAATTTAAGCACTTAAGTAGTTACATAGATTTTTTATATTCAATTTGAAACACATTTTTATGTTCCCAGCATTTTCTGAAGGGTTACGTGCTAAATAAATGTGTCTTTCTGATTTTATGAACATCTTTTTGACATGTTTTCGCTTGCAGAACTCTTGAGTTTCTCATGAGACATTTATCCAGTATGGCAACCTACAGTACTGTTACCAACATGCACTGCAAAAACCTCGCTATAGTCTGGGCTCCAAATCTTCTCAGGTGGCTGCCAAATTTCTGCTTCTTGCAATGATTTCTTTTTAAATATATTTTTCCTGACAAAAAGTTGTATTGTTAATTATCTCTTGCTTAAATGTTACAGGTCTAAACAGATTGAGTCAGCGTGTTTTAGTGGAACCTCTGCCTTCATGGAAGTGCGCGTTCAGTCTGTTGTTGTGGAGTTCATCCTCAATCACGTCGATGTTCTCTTCAGTCCCAAACTCAGCACTTTGATACGCCAGAGCACAGGTGAGAAATAAACCTCTGTAGTTTTCCTACCACCAGGATAGATTTTTAGATGAGACGCTGCTCATGAGGATCTTAAGCAAGCACATAAGTCTGATCTTATTGCCAGGCCACGCTACTTTAGCTCGGCCCAAATCTCTGATGGTCAGCTCACCGTCTACCAAACTGCTTTCACTGGAGGAAGCCCAAGCCCGGACCCAAGCCCAGCTCATCTCTCCTGTGTCTCCTGACAGCAAGTACATTGATGTCGGAGAAGGGCCAGCCGCCCTTCAGGGCAAGTTTCACGCGGTCATAGAATTTCCTTCTGAGAGGTACGTGTTGTTTTTTGCGTTGTGCTACTTTCATCATTGACCGAAAATTGACACGGATGTGGAGCACTAATTGGTCATTGTTGCGGGTGAATCTAGGAAAAAGGGTTCAACCAAATCCAAAAAGTCTCCGGTTGGAAACTGGCTTTCATTCTTTAATATGGGAAAGTCCTCAGCTCCTGACAAACCCAAATTACAAAGACATCCCAGTGAGCCCAATGCGATGAAGACTGCACCACTCCCAGGTCAAGCTCTACTTTATAATCAACCAGTGTTTATCTTTACAAGACATTTGAAAAATAAGATTTAAAATTGTATTTAATTATTGGAATAAAATGCATGTATTATATTAAAAACACTACTGAAATTACTAAAAAGATTTTTTTAAGGCACTGTAGTACCGCTTTATTCAGTCATAAATGTATTGATAGTACTTTTGTCTGCTAAATTAAAATGAAATAAAAAATGTACCAAATTAATAAAAAATAAAGTTAAAAAAGGATATTGACCTGGAGATCACTTTTACAGGTGGAAGAGGAGACACTGGAACATTACGATCTGCGAAAAGTGAAGAATCTTTGTCTTCCTCGCATAACTTTGAGGGTAAAATCTTCAACACTCGACTATTTTAAATTATAAGGTTTTCTAGGTTTTTCCACGTGTGATTTTTTCCAAATACCACCCATTAAGTGTCCTTACTACGTGACAGATATCACAGGAACTAGGTGTCTTAAAAATCACACCTTTCTTTGTGAAAGCCCTAAGTACTGCAAACAGGAATAAATAAAAATAGTAGTGGCTTGTCTTTAATTTTACTTAATTCAAATTTTTGTTTAATTTAATTTAACAACATTTAATTTCATTTTACTGGCCAATCCGAAATGCTCTCTGCCTTTCAATCTTTGGAGGGTGGGGACTTTGAGAGAGTATTGGTATGCAGAAAAATGGCTGAAATGGCTTGCAGCACCTTTGCTGCAAAGTTTTTTCAATGACATACCAGTTGTCACGTAATGCTATGTATCCCTCAACATCCTGAACTCTGTCATTCTCTCTCAGGTGGATCAAATGTGTATCGTCCGCGCAGGCCTCTCTCCACCAGTGAGGCTTTGTCCATCTCATTCAATGAGGAGCTGCTGGACAGCAGAGCGACTGACGACTCTCGCTTTAGCCTCAAAGACCTCAAGAAAGACACCGCTGCCTCCTCTTCTTGTGTGCCTGCTCTTATATCTCCTCCCCACCCTGCAGAAGATTCTGAGTTTATAGGCATAGTTTCTTCAGATATAGACCCGCTGGCCTTCAAGTGCAGCACGCAGCCGACTGATCCCACCGTATGTGATGGAAAGAAAAGAGGCAGCCGCAAAAAGGCGGGAGGCAGCCTTGTTGAGTCTGAGCATGTAGACAAAGTCACTAGTCCCTCACTGCCGCATGATCTCATCACGTCGCGCTTTAAAGATAAAAATCGCAGCCACTCAGAAGTGCCAGTCGCCCCAGCTAAGCTGGAGGTGGGAAGCTCTAAGGCAAGCCAAGAAGGAACCACAAAGAGTTCAGTGGCAAAGAGTGTAACTGTGTCGTGTCCATCCGACATCATGTCACTCATGAAAAAACCCAGTGTGTCCTCAAGAAGCAGTGAAGGCCATCAGCGATCTGCTAGCTTTTGTAAGACAGAAAGTAAACAAGCGGAGGTCAAGGAGCACAGAAGGACAGACTCAGGTAAGCACCATTGCTTGTGTTCCTCAAAATAATACATTTATTCCTTCCTGTTCAATGGAGTACATACAGTACTCTACCAGTCAAAAGTTAGGAAACATGTACTAACATTATTATTATTCTTTTTTTATAATATTATTTTTAAACTTTCTTCCTCCTCTTTGTTCCTCTGTTTCCTTCATCTAGGTTCAGTGACATTCGAATGTACTCCTGGCTTGGTGAGGTCCGTGTCTCTCATAACTCCCCAGCCTGCATTGAAGAGCGCCGCCCGAATGCTAGCTCTAGAACTCGCCGAGTCTGCCCAGCAAGCCACCCAACTCAGCAAACGTGGGAGCTCAGAACCCCCCACACCTGTTTCTCCAGTTCACCATCCAAACGCACTGTTCACGCTTCATTTTCCTCCTATACGTCCTCTCCAAACATCCTCTGATAGAGAGGAACGGTATGTGTCTAACAGAACTATCCCGGATCCTTCCAGCACCATGTCAACTGAGAGCCACACCGATGCGGGCAGCCTACGCAGCAACTGTGCCTGTCACGGCAGTGAAAGTGGCCTCAGCTTCACCGACAGTTGCGACGCACCCGCTGGTAGCCACTGCACACATGCGCCCTCTCCTCGTAGAGATCCAGAGATTCAGCAGGTTCCAGAGAGCCGCACTGCTATGAGAGAGAACATCCGCCATGTTGGAGTCGGTACAGACGGGGGTGCTACGAGCCAGGATGCAGAGATGGAAGTGTACAGAAGTTTGCAGCCTTCAGAGAGATTCTCAGTGCAAACTTCTCTGGGCAGCCAGTCAGCCATCGATGCGCTCCACAACAAACAGTCTGCTAACGCCACAAACTTCCGAGCCATTCTGGCAGAAACTGCCATGCCTGCTTCGGTGCATGAAGTACTTCCACACGCTCCGAGTATTCCTCCATCGAGTTTGGTCTATCAGTACCAACCGAAAGACAAAAGATCAGCTCACTCCCAACACTGGTCAAGCCCAGTTGGACAAAGCACACCTTATTGTCATCTGGACGAGGGGCGTCCTCAACCCAGAGTCCTCTCAAGAAACTACTGCAATACCCTTGCGCCACGATCCCTGCACCAGTCTATAAAATACAAAGATCAAAGGGAAGAATACACCTACAGACAACGAGGTCCGAGGTATCCACCACTAGATGGAGCCTCTGTATATCCCACTATCCGCAGGGTGCGTTCCATGCACACTCCACCAGAGGACAAGTTTTACCTCCTCCAGAACAAACCTTTCCCAAAACCGCCTCCATCAGACATCCGGCCTTACTTCGAAGATGGGAAAGTTCGGTACAGGTACAGCCCTTACTCAGAAGGTCGATATAATAAAGCGGATCAACGCAGTCATCTCTCTTACACTCTTAACAGACTGCCTTCACGTCCGTCAAAGGTCATAAGCGGCACTGAAAACTACCTTCACAACCTTCCACCGAACAATGACTCTGACTTTATAACCAGAGACGTTGGTGTCCAGCCAAGAATGAAGAATCCCTCTCTCTACGAGGCTTTAAATTCCGGTTTATCTGATCGACATTTCAGCCAATCCATTAGACGGGAAAACTCCGCCAAAGAGAGGTCGTTGGGTCCAGTCGGTCGCCATGTTATAAAAGGCAGTCGGTGCCAGGAGACGATGCACTCTAGGAGCAGATCAAACTCTGGAAAAGAGATGCTGATTTCCACTGAAGGGGCTGATGGGAAGTACAGGGTAACCATGGTGTCTCATTATTCCCCAGAACGCCCGCTTTCTGATCCCAATATGCCTGCGCACTATCACTCTGACCGCTATGGAGGCGGGCAACAAGCCAGATCATCTCTTATGATGAAACAGAGTCGATCCATGCACAACTATCCGCAACACAGACTCGAGCCCACAGCACTGCCCCACAACCTGACCCTTCATAAGGAATACAGCTGCCCGGATTTTAAACACACAGGGTCCAGCGACGGCTTCTCTGTCACACACCCGAGCCAGGAAAGTACGGTGTATAACACTCTCCGACACTACTCTAAAGAGGACTATCAGTACATTCGGGCAATGAGCAGGGATTCTCAGAGGTCTAAGAGATCTCAGAGTGTAAAAACACGCCATCCACAGGGTCAAACCCGAATTGGTCTGGAGCGGGATCACAGACAGTCATTTTCTTCCCAAAGTAGAACGAGAACTCGTAGCATGTACGTGCCAACTCGTTCGGACTACTCGGAAAGCTACGTGACTGCACACTCGAAGGTTCCTAAGAGCAATCGAACGGGATCCGGCGTTTTCCCGAATTATGGCTGCATGCCACTTCATAATAAGAGACTGTACTCGACTGCTGTGGGTCACCCGGGTTTTTATCAGACATAGATCAGGCCTGAGATGCAGATTTATGCTGAATGAATAGAAAATAAGTAAAATAAATAATCAGAAAATATAACCTCTGCAGGGCAGTGGTTTTCTGTTGTTAATTAGATCAAAATAATATTCAAATATTCAAAATAAAAGTCTCCAAATGCTTTAATTGTTCACTAAGTTGTTTTAAACATGGTATGCACCGCATATTCTTAAAATGAACAGAGCTCTGATGGCTTAACACTGCATAAATATTTTGGAAATTTACTTCTAGATTGTGGTACCAGGTTCATGTGGCTTTATTGCTGCTTTAAATTGTTTAAGTGTGTCGTGTTCGTTTTGTCACTTTGTTACTAGAGGTCAGGGGTTGCAAAAATCTTTAATAGAAAAATGAACGGTGAAATATATAGGAACCACTGCCTTGTTTATAAAGAGCATACTTATATATTCTCATCACTGTGGAATCCAAACATGGTGTCAGGGTCAATGACATCAGCATATCTAACTTCTAGAAAAGCTCATGAAAGAGAAATCTGTTGCTATTTCATCTCCCACGATTTCTTCTTCCCGTTTTATAATCATGCACTTTACAGTTTGTCTGTGTTTTTAATGTAACAGGCACTTTAGACATAATCCCGTTTCCGCATAATTTTTTATTTGTGATAAAGGAGGTGAGAGTGAGCTGTTGTAAACATGTTTGGTAAGATCTGTATTGATACTGTGGTATTGATACCTGTACTTAAAAAATACTGTTGTAGTTTTTTTAAAGAAGTGTAGCCTACTGTTCTTTTTTAGTTGATTTTGTTTTGTGTTCACTTTGCTTTGATCATTAAAGTTATTTATTCAAAACTATTATGTGTAACTGTGCTTACATCGTCATTTTTTGTTTCTTGACATCGTATGGACGGCGGCAATAACATAAACAAACGTTATGTGGCCCAAACTTATCCATTATTGATGCTTTGTAGAGGTCTACCAGAAGTTGAGTAGTTTTAATTTAATTTAATACAATGACTATAAAAATAAAATATTCATATTAATTACAATTAATCAATAACCAAACACAGACCAGAAATGAACTTTGGGCCAGGTGCGTGTGAACTATGAACTACACTGTGTGTTTATACTGTAGACACCTGCAGCACTGAACAGCAGAGGGCACTATTGAAGTAGTGAAGACTTACTGTAATGATGCTCCAGCATTGATGTTTCCTCGTGTGAACTAATATGAAGGCAGATCAAAGGTTTCAAAGCCCTGGGTTTCTGATGCAATACAATTATTATTCCAGCAAGATTGCTTTTTTGTACATTGTCCAATGTATTAGGAGTTTAGGATACAGAAGTGCCAGAACTGGTGATGATGCATATACTTAAACATCTTATTTTGAATGCATGCGTCTCAAAAATGTGAATTTTGTCACTGTAATAGATAATCATGAGGCTTAAATATACTTTATACAATATTTTTTCTACTGTGGTAGTTGGTGCCGCAGAAGTCTCAGTTGTTTACATTTTTCAAATATCTTTTTATTATGTGTTCAGCTTTTTGGGTGGACCATCCCTTTAAGGTAATGTGTCTGGCTGCGTATGTGAAGCGTTAACCAGTAAGGCATTGCCATGCACAATCGTATTAGTTTTTTCGAAAGCCTCAAATCTTCAATTACGTATGATAAAATATTTTGGCTTTTGCATTCTAACCTATTTCGCTCCTAGCTACGATATACAAATGAATTTCTAAAGCAACAGTTAACCTAAAATGGACAAAAAAAAGGGCGTTCTTGAAATCTAATCTTTACATTCAATGTGCACTTCCATCCAGAAACCGGCTAGCTGCATTTTTGATGCTTCTGAAGGCTGCAGCCAAATAATTCATAGGAGTCTGAAATTAAATAAAGCAGATCTCAAGCAGTAAAGTGTGGAACTCATAATACAATTAAACAAACGTTGTTTTGATGCTGGTTTGACCAGCTTAAACCAGCACATAACCATCTTATACCAGCACATAACCATCTTAAACCAGCACTAACCGGCATCAAAACATCCCAAACCAACATATTCTGTTTTTTCTACAGGGTGAGCGAAATTGTATCATGAAATCGGTGGACTATTCACATGACTGTTTGCGTTTGAGCAAGTGGTACTTATACCAACCACAAACACACAATTTGTGACGGTAACTCATTAAGACGTTGCTTTCTGTGTAATTTTCAGCCTAAACTGGTTATGTTGCATGGGCTGAAATACCACCACGTTACATTGTTTGTGCGTCAAAGTGGCGAGGTGGCTGTAAAAATGATGATTTTTAGAATATGCCGTGTTAAACTAAAAGAATTGCTATACGAGCGCAACCAACAGCTGCAGAAATCTGCTTTGTGAGAAGATTTAGAGCCAACAACAGATGCTTAGACTATTGAATCTACTGGCATACCCACACACCCTGTGTGCTGGAGCAATGTGTGCAGGTATAACCAGTCTGGGCATACTGGGTTCACAACACTTTATCAATTACACAGAGAAATGTCTTAAAGGTACAGTCACATACTGATGCAAATAAAGATCAAAGTTGCCTTTGGGTGGCATGCTTCAGCTTGCACATGATCTTATACAGTAAGTCTATACAGTATAGAGTGTGTATTACTTCCTGTAGCAGTATGAGCCCAGCTTGTATTCATTTGGCACCACAATCTAAACATAAATGAATGGGGCACAGTGCTAGCCACCTCTCATGCTGTCATGTCTGTCCATTAAAGCAAACCTTTCTTCCATTTTCATGAGGCTTTTTGGAGGGTTTCAGTAGCCATGTGGCCCTCTGTCCATTAACATTGATCAACTTGATCAAACGCGGCTTTCAAAAATCGTGGTCAGCAGGGTAGGATTGCTGACAGGACACATAGGGCCCGGACTTCTCATGGAGTTTTTTATTTTGTTATTTTAAGCTTGACAGCTTCTGGTCACTACAATATAGTGCCCTTGTATGGCAAATGCAGCATAACAATTCTTCATTCATTCATCTTTTTGTGTTCCACAGGAAAAATAACAGCATACAGGATTGGAACAAGACGAGCGTGAGTAAATTCAATTCAAAACCAACATTGCTAGTGCACAGTTTACAGTACTTAAAATGTAGTTCATGTGTTCAACAGGGGATACAGAAGGATTTTTTAATATCCATCTATTCTCACATTGGCTCAGTATGACAAATTGTCCACCATTTCTAATATTTCTTGGTGCCATAATGGTGATGGGATGCAAATTGGTCTCAAAAAGACATGACAGCACCTTTATACTGTGAAAAGTGTTTGGCTTGGTCTGTGTAAGATGACAGCTGATGACTATTACTTGGCATAATTCTGCTCGACAATTTCTCCATAATGTCGTTTAGACGAATACATGACACTCCTGTACTTATTTGAAAGCAAAGAAAACTGAAATAAGATCACCTCACGTCTGCTCTGGGGAGGAAATAAAATCACAATCATTAGATTATAAATCTAAATTGAGAATCATTTACATTTGATGCATTGATGCATTAAATGCATAAAACTGTGCAACTTACATGTTGGAATAATTGTTTATATTGTTTTTGGCTTATGTTGTTCGATAATTCCGACTGTCGGCAAAATGATCACATTTGCTTAGTCGAGAAATCTGCATGGAAACTGAATTTTAATTGGGCTTATCTCTGATCAATGTCTTGCCCTACTGAATTTACATGCAACCAGCCTGAATCTTGTTTACTTTACATCAACTTTACGTTATATCATAAAGGATCTCATTATGCATTCCTAATGATCAAAACGAAAAATAAGACAACCCAATGATTTAAAAGTTGTTTTCTCCTCTGCCAATATCATTTAAAGAAATTTGAGCATTAACAAGGTTGTTTGGGAAAGACATGTCATGTTAAAGACTCTGGGGAAATAAATGGCGTCGCTTGAAGTGTTGATGGTTTTGTAATGCTTCAGGTCACGGTTATCACAGACTTGCTCTATTGAGAGCTGAATGTGGAAGTGGCATCCGTCCTTGTGTGTTCAGTGTTGTGTTGGCACTGCTTGCTAAAGTTTCTTTGGTAAATCTTTGAAACTTGGGTTTCATCATCTTAACTGGCTAATTCTGTAAGCAAACAAAGGGTTTTGTGTCTACGCCTTAGCTAATACCAAACTCCAAAAGACCAATCAACCAAAATATCACACATTCGAGAGAGGCAAACAATTTATTAGGATAGGTATTAGTTGTGTGGTTCTTTGTGAAATTTCATTGTTTTCTGTGGTGACGCATTCATAGTTCTTAAAGGGATAGATCACCTCAAAATGAGAATTCTGTCATCATTAACTCACCCTCTTGTCTTTTCAAACCTGTATGACTTTCTTTCTTCTGCAGAACACAAACGAAGAGATTATGAAGAATGTTGGCACCCATTGACTTGCATTGGTTTTGTGTCCATACAATAGAAATGAATGGGTGCCGGCGCTGTTTATTGACCAACTTTCTTTAAAATATCTTGTTTTGTGTTCTCCTGAAGAAAGAAAGTCATACGGGTTTGAAAGCAGTATTTGATTGGATGAAATTTGTGTAGTGCGAGATGAGTCATCAACATTTTTGGGTCTGTTTTCCAAAAAGAGAAGCATGGAGAGACTGCGAGTCGACTGTACAGTAGGTTAATTCACTCAAATCTGAATTCAATCCTATTCAGACAGCTTACCCAAACCTTGATTTTCTGGATCAGACAGATGTTGTGTTTGATTGGAGGTGGATCTAAACTATGGACTAAAAACATATGTGTAGTTTTACAACTACATCAGCTAAAGAGCCCTGTCAACGCTGGGCAGGTGAGAACAACACGTACCTCGAACCTGAGGCAAAAACCATGCAAATACATTCTATTTCTATGAAGGCCGATAAAAGAGCACTCAAAATGATTATCCATTTACCTGAAATAACACAGTTATCAAAAGACAAGCGTCAGTGCCCTCGGGTTCAAATAGTCCTTTTATTAATATGCCCTCGAGCATCCGAGCCAGCATTGATGGACAGTTAAAAAGACAAAGCCTCACCTATGCCCTTAGCTGCTGATCTGTCATTAACGTTAAATGCAGCTATTAGAGAGCAGAATAGAAGTCATCTAACATGAGCAGGCCAACATTTGGCCATCATCGCTGAATCTCTCGAAAGCACAATGATGCACGGTACTAAAAAATACAAAATGTACAAAGCGAGGTCTTGAAAGAAGTTCAGATGTGCCGGTTGAGGGCTGAACACACACACACGCACATTTCTCCCTGATTATACGTGTGAGATTGTACCTCTGGCTTTGGCATCTGCATGCTGATGGCTTGATTATCTATGACGAGCGCTGGAATAACTCTGCTGCAAATGTGGAGGTCTGATTTGTCTTGACACCAGTAGTAAAAATCTATCAAGAGAAATGGATTTAAGTTGCCAACCTCTGAAAGCTATTCATCTGCATTGTTTATGGAGTTTATGATAATACACAGCGCAGGGAAGAGCAGACTTGAATATTTATAATTCTGTGCCGCTGTCCATTTAGCCAGATGTCCACTAATATCTGTGTATGCCAGGGTTGAGGCTCTGCCTGCCAAGAAGTTGTGGCATAATGGATAAATTATGGCCATTTCTACCAGAGATTTAGAATATTTCTAACATTTAGCCCTCAAACAGAAATGTGTGCTGATTGTTGCTGATATAATTGTCTGGACAACAACAACAATTTGAATGAAGGCACTGGTCTGACCTTCAGTGTAGTTCAGTTCACAATGGTTTTATATACTTAGTCAGCATAAAATGATAATGTGTCATTGTAAATCATATACTGTATTACATGATAGATTTTGAGATGCAGTATTTCAATTTTTTGACTATAATACTAATAATAATCGTTTTAAATGAGGGTATTTATTTCTTTTATTACTTTACACAAAAAATAAGTCTGTATTAAATATATCAAGGTTATGTTTTTAAAGAAGGCTTGATATATTACAATGTTTACAGAATGATTTTATGCAGAAAACACTAGTCACAAAATAAAGACTTTATTTGCCTTTTCACGGACAGGGTCATTTTATGTGCCCATGTGCCAAAGTTTTTAAGATGGAATTATGTTCCTAAATAATAATATTATTAATAATACTTATACTTTTAATAAATATTCCTTCACTTATAAATCACTATTTGAGTCATGAAGTGAATGTTGCTTTGTGGTTTGTTACCAGTATATTTTCCAAATCCTTTTAAAGGGAAAGTTCACCCAAAAATGAAAATTCTGTCAGCATTTACTTACCCTCAAGTTGTTCCAAAACTGTGTAAATTTCGTTGTTCTGCTTAACACAAAAGAAGATATTTGAAAGAAACGTTTGTAACCAAGCAGATCTGGGGCACTATAGACTTGGAAAGGGAAAATAATACTATGGTTGTTAATGGTGCCCCAGAACTGTTTAGTTTCTCACATTTTCAACACTGTCTATGAAAAACATAGAAAATTTCAGCGTTCACTTTCTTAACATTATAACAAAGAATTGCATAATTCTGTTGATATACTCTTATAGAAATTCTTAAAATTACAACATAGTGAACAGAACTGCAAAAATCAAGCCTATTACCATGGCCTAGGTAGCAGTATTAATAAACAATCACCATACAGCAGAAAGCACTCGGTTTTTGTTTCCCCAATGAGAATAATACAAAAAAATAACATGTCTGTTTCTGAAGTCCCGCTGCAGCCAACAGATTACAAAACGGACTCGCATGGTACGGCCGACATCTATCTAAGCAAGCCACTCGGGGCTAAAGCGTTTTATTTTCCTGTCCTGTGATTGTCCGCAGGAAGAGGTGATGTGCAGTGAGAAATGGAGAGAAATAAGATGGCCGAAGCGGTAATCACTGTTCACTCAGCTATAGAGAAGCAATAGATGCTTCAGTAACAAGTGTTCGGAGCTCAATCTTTGATGTCAGATCAAGGACAGTTTCTGTCATGATGGCTCGAGATAAACCAAAGCTCTTGGGGGTAAAACAGCAGTGCACATGCAAATGGGTTACAATGTACAAGACCTAAATCCAGATTCCCTCGAGAACATTAAATATCCTAAAGCACTTATTGTTAATTGGCAGAATGTCATACTTGTCTATTGAATGTCAATTACTTTTAGTATTTTTAAATCATTGATTGACTGGTGACAAAAATCTGAACGTCACTGTCGCTAAGACATCGGTGGAGAGTTTGTTTCTTTTCTTTTTAGTTGGTTTAGAGACTCTAGATAATCTTATTATACGGACCGGGAAAAACTTACTGCAGGGGAGCTCGGGGCTAGTTGTCACTCTTAACTCCAGTGATTATTTCTCAAGTTGTTTTCCAAACACAGGTCAGAAGTTCTGCATAGGCAGTTACACGTACTGTACTTGGCAGCAAAAAGGCTATCAGAGACTTTTCTACCATTATGCTCAAGAAAAAGATACAGTTCACTTCGCGGAGTCTGATTCAGAGCAACCTTACTGACCACATATAAAAGGTGTACATTTCCGGAAATGGTGACCTGCTGTAAACATCGTTTATTGCAGCTAAACTTGAACAATAAGAGACACAATTTTAAACCCCACAATTATAAAAGATGTTGTGATTAGTATTGTATTATATTACTAAAGTAATTGAATTAGAAGCTTTAAACAAGAAACCTGTAAAAACCATGGAAACAATTATTTACACAGGTGTTTGTATATTTAAAAATTCTTTCATCATTTCCTCACCCTCTTGTCATTTCAAACCCGTATGATTTTCTTTCTTCTGCAAAACACAAAAGAAGATATTTCAAAGAATGTTGGTAACCGAAAATTAAAGGAATGTCCGGTATGAAAGGAAGCCAGAGTGCAGCATTCATTTACCTTTTGTTCTTCAGAGTCTTCGCTCATTACTACGAACAAAACGAATTCAACGAATTCTTCTTCTACATTGCCGGATCTACGACGTAGAGCAGCGGATCGTCCCTACCTGCAGCGACCTTCGCCTGGACTATTTGCCGGTTCCGGAGGTGTTTGAGAGTTTTTTTTTTTAAAGTTCCTTTTCAGGACTGAGCATTCTCCAGCGCGGCATGTCCCGCTGTTCTCTTGGGTGCGGTACTCTCATGGAGGAGGGGGATGGACACGATAGCTGCGTCGAGTGTCTGGGCGTCCAGCACACTAAGGCAGCTTTAGTTGACACATCTTGCCCGCACTGCGGGCAGATGGTCATACAGAAGTTGCGGTCACGGGTGGCTGTCTTCCTACGGGAACCAGCCACCATTTCGTTGCTACCCGGGCCGTGACGTAGGTGGCTAAGGCCCCGATGCCCGCCAGTGTTAGCAGCGTTAGTGATGTGGGGACCTCTGCGAACGTAAACCCGCCAGCCAAGTGCTCACGGGCTGATCGCACCCCGATTCTCTCTTCTGAACGTTCCCCAACCGGCGGTGGCATACCGTCCGGATCCTCTGGCACGCACTCGGAAACGATGCATGACGTAGATGACGCTCGCAGCATCGGAGGGAGACTGGCATCCGACTCGGACAAATCCGAGGAGGCAGAAGTGATGTCGGCCATGCTAACAGGGGGATACGTGGTTCCTGGGATGGGAGCGCGGTGCAAACCCCATTTTTTTCCTGGAGGTGCCATGCCATTTTTTTCCCGGAGGTGCATGAGGAGCTGTGTAAAACTTGGAGCGCTCCACTCACGGCCCGCTCCAGTCAAACCAGCTCCGGCTCCCTCACTTCCCTCGATGGTGGGGCAGCCAAAGGCTACGTCGAGATCCCCACCCTTCCTCCTTAGGCCGGGACACCATATGAACTATCACAGATAGCTCTAACCGGACCTAGTGCTACCGGACGTTTGTAACATCCCCCCCGTGGGCTATTCCGTCCGATGTTTCCTCATGAAATGGTTCCCACTCCTGGTAACCCATGATCTTCCCCAGGTGGACCTACACCTCGTGGTTAACTACTCAGCCCGCACGTACCATGCGTTCTCCTCCAAGGACGTGACCATACCTATGTCCACCGTATTTCTCACCACGGGTAGGAGGTGGCCTCTGCAGCGCATTCCCTAATTAAGAAGTTGCGCTTACCCGGTGTAAACCCGAGCCGGATGTCCTCTCGCCAGTAGAGAGCTAAAGCCTCCGTCCATGAAGGTTACCGGTCAGGGCTGTACCCATCTTTCTCCAAGAAAGCTCTGGAACCCCCCGACCACCACACTGGATGGTTACAGTTTTGTGAAAGCCTCGTGCTGACACGCCCAGGCCTGTTACCGTCGCTTCACTAGAGATTGTGACGCGATACAGTGTTGTGGCGTTTTTCCATAGGTAACCCCATCTGGCGTTCTCGACACAATGTCGAGAGACTGACAGAAAGGGAATGTCTTGGTTACGTCTGTAACCTCAGTTTCCTGATGGAGGGAACGAGACGTTGTGTCC
Source organism: Triplophysa dalaica (assembly GCF_015846415.1). Lineage (NCBI taxonomy): Eukaryota > Metazoa > Chordata > Actinopteri > Cypriniformes > Nemacheilidae > Triplophysa > Triplophysa dalaica. The sequence goes on along the minus strand of NC_079550.1, from coordinate 11,150,271 downwards.
CTTATGCCACAAACACGTATCGTATTCTGCTGCAGTCATGAGAAGCTCTCAGGCTCTTCAGAACAAGAGGTAAATGAATGCTGCACGCCGGCTTCCTTCTATACCGGATATCCGGGGACGGAGCCCGGCATGCAAATTTCATTCGCCAAATTTCATTGGCCTCTTCTATAGTAGTCATTGAGTTGATTGGTTCTCAAGGGCGAACCCCATCTGTCGTTCTCAACACAACGTCTCGTTGCCTCCATCAGGGAACTGAGGTTACAGACGTAACCAAGACGTTCTGTTACCAACATTCTTCATTATATCTTCTTTTATGATCTACGGGAGCAAGAATGTCATGTGGGTTTAAAATGACAAGAGGGTGAGTAAATGATGACAGAAATTTCATTTTCAGGTGAACTATCACTTAAGAGGATTTAACCCGTTTTATTTATTTCTATATTCTTCAGAAAGAGCTCATTTTCCATTCCATTCCATTTTCTACCGCTTATCCGAACTACCTCGGGTCACGGGGAGCCTGCGCCTATCTCAGGAGTCATCGGGCATCAAGGCAGGATACACCCTGGATGGAGTGCCAACCCATCGCAGGGCAGACACACTCACTCATTCACTCATTCACTCACGCACTCACACCCTACGGACAATTTTTCCAGAGATGCCAATCAACCTACCATGCATGTCTTTGGACCAGGGGAGGAAACCGGAGTACCCGGAGGAAACCCCCGAGGCACGGGGAGAAAATGCAAACTCCACACACACACAAGTCGGAAGCGGGAATCGAACCCCCAACCCTGGAGGTGTGAGGCGAACGTACTAACCACTAAGCCACCGTGCCCCCCATCAGAGCTCATTTTATACAAGTTTATTAAAAAGATTGTCAAATAAAACCCATTAATTCAAAAACAACAGAAACTGCACCAATAGACAAAAAAAGTGTCAACGGAGCAGCAATGAAAATGCATCGACACATTGAGACAATGCTATCTTTACTGCATATAAAAATCAAGTATAGGATACTTCATTACAAACCGTATTCAAGCTAAAAACTAATTAGACTTTAACAATACAAAATAAGATGGATTAAAGATAGTTCATTCGAGTGCTGTATGATGTGACTCTGCCAGTTAAAAAGTTTCACACAATAGTGGAGTAGATTGTCAATCTTTAGATAATAAATTGCAGAAAACCTCTTTAGCCATAGCTGTTTGTGCAGCCACACATTTACTTGGCTTTACGCCGGATTGAATCACAAGCAGTCGGTAAAGATCGGTTACAAGCTTTTCAATAAAATCAATTCCACATTCTATCAAAACTAACGCTCTTTCAAAGGAACAGGCTGATGATAAACTGCACAGTCAAACATGACATTTACAGCTTTGAAATATTGCCTTGTATCTGAAACATAAAACATGCCAGGAGGGACTTCGTCCGAACGTGATGTACTGTATGAGACTTGCACTTTGCATTTGTTAATGTCATGTCGGCCATTTATCAAAGATGATTTTTGGTATCTCTCTCCAGTTTTTTGACGTTCAGCCGGTTCAGAAAAACTCACCGGGGACGTCGCCTCACATGCACGTAAAGGTGTTATTTCGCGTGACCCCACACATCAATAATATTTTGAGAAGTTCACTTTCTCTAGATATTATGTGGTTCCCCACAAACAGAGATGAATCACTTTTTAAACTTTTTGTGCTGCTTCATATTGCCACTGTGCTGTTGTAGGCCGCCTCTCCCATTGACAGCAGGCAGCAGCCATGGGAAAGATCAAGCTCCAGACACACAGCCAGTGACAGCGATGAAGATATTTATTTTCTGTCTGCTTCGTCTCAGAATGTGGGTCAGGAACGATGCTGTAGCACACCCCCAGCTAAGCTGACTGCTGAGTTTCTCACACTGTTAAAAGTAAACATTAACCCTCGGTGCCCAAACAGGGGAGGATGTTTCACTCCTCTGTTACAGCTTGGTGTGACTTTTGTCAATTTACATAACAGGATGGATAAACTTGAAAGGTAACGGAATTGAAAACTGTTAAATTTTCAAATCATAATGCATTTACAGTAGCCTATAATGAAAGTCTGTGGGAAAGTATTGTACCGGACCAAATGTCACTGAATAATACAGTAATGTAGACTCTAATGGTCTCAAATGAAAATGTTGTTTTTTTGCCTGAAAATAATCCTGAATTAAGTGTATACATATTAGTGATAGGCCTACCAGGAAAATATTTCCCACAGCTTTAGAAACATTTATGGTAAAATGTGTGTTTAGAGCTGATCTACACAGCCTAACTCTGCCTTAGAATTAATGACGAGTCAGTCACCATCCCAAATGCATGAACTTACAAACAGCACCTGGGAAACATATAGGCCTAAATAACCCCAGCACTTGTTCTCATGCGTGTCTTTACCTTTTCATTAGGCAGACATTCACCCATTTAAAAAATCCAATGATGATTAAGTTCCATGTGAGAATACTGAAATTAATAGTGATTTACACTTCATTTCGCAATAAGCTTGTTCATCGCATCATTCAGATATAGAGTCAATTTGTTCTTTAAGGTCTGGCTTTTTAAAGCAGGTTTTATCCAGCAGGAAAAATGATTAATCTTTCTGTAGCTCAGTGGTAAGATCATGGCGCCAGCAATGCATGGGTTCGATCCCAGACCCAGACCTGCCTGAAACGCCTCGTGTAACCACAGCCCCACCAATGTACGTCTTTTCGTGGTATGACTTGACTAAGACCACCCAAATGTATACGCAAGTAAGGTATGCATACTTGTAAATCTCATTGTTTCGTCACCGCCGCAGCCATGTTGTGGATACGCTGTGTGTTTTGTTGCAAAAAGAAAGCCTCTTTGTTTGTCCTTCCAAAGATGATACAACTTCTACAACGAATGGTTAAATTATATTTACATTACTGTTTCAGAAAAGTACAATCGGAATATTCAAGTGTGTGCAAAGCAGTTTTACAGATGATTGCTTTATGCCGGCTGTGGACAAAAGCTTTGGTTAAAACCAATTATTTCAACCAATTCCAACCATTACAACTTTGCGAGGACAGTCTGGTGCTTCAGATTCGTAGCCTGTTAGTATATTTTCATTGTTAAAGACTTTGATATGGACTGACACGAATTGAGTTTGTCGTGTGTTTGTGATATGCAAATGTCAAGTGAGTGGCTCATCAAATAAAGCAAAGGCCTCAAGACTGAAAAGTTGAGGGTTTGACTCCCGTTAGACACGTGTGATGCTTGTATATATAAAGTGTACGATGTGATTTCTTGCTCTGCTGTTTTTTAGACTCGCTAAGTTTCTAACAGAATAAGTCTTTAGGGAGTTTTTAGGGTCAGCGGTTTGAATCCGGTTTTCGGCATGTTCCGTTGTTTTGTGTAAATTGTGTGCTTTGAGTTTGTTTAACCTATTCTTGTTCTTTTCATGCGTGTTCTCTTTTTTGCTTTCGTTGCTCTGCGCTGTGCTTGCGGCGCCTTGGGGGGCTTGGCCCCGTATTGCTGCTTGCAGCTATATTTGTAATTAAATTTGGCACTGAACTTCACAACATATGTTTACAGCATTGCCAAACCACGAATCTTGATAAAATGTGCTATCAGGTAATTCATCCTCCATATGACAAATGGGAGTGTTTAAACCACGATTCGAAGCTGATATCCACCGTTTCTAAATAAAGCATCTCAAATCTTGTTTCTCGGTCTGTGGACAGCACTAATTATCGCCTATACAGGGAAATATAATTTCCAGTGAACGTATAAAACAGACTTCAAGTGTTGTTTGAACATTAATATCTCTTTATTAAGACAGTACTGCTTCATTTCTGTAAAAATGTATTTTTATGGTCAAATACAAAGTGTTATCGGGAAAATGTAAATACTTTTAAATACACAGGAATACAAACTACATAGATGAGACAAACTATTCAACAGAAAACATACGCAAACAAGGAAGGATGCATGATATACAAGTTGTCCAAAAATGAGTTCAAATAAACCTGTAGTTTGCTGCGACATATCTTTAAAAAGTAATATAAACATTTACACAGTGCACAGCATTTAAAGAACAGATAAAACATGTAGAATGGAAAATGCTCTACTCTGTGTTATTTGATAATAAGTTCGTTGGGGAATTTTGCATTCTACCTGAGATGCAAAACAACATAAAACCAAAGACCTGAGATGACCTACACTGAAAGTGATGTTTTTTTTTAGATGTGGGCAGTTTTAGATTAGTAACTACTAAAAGAATGATATTAATGGTGTTATGGCTGCATGGGTTGATATAAGCAATATATAATAACCCATATTGCTTCTTGTGGAGATCTTTTGGACAAAACACCACTAAAAATTTAATGTCAATATTGAATGATTGTTTGAATGTAGCCCTCAATTCCTTATTTGAAATGTTTAAAGGTTAAAAATTTGTTTTATGTCTAAAATATGTCAAACTAGTAATATGATAAATTTGTATTGTTATTTTTGTTCCTTATATGCTTGGCATGTTAGTTAGGGGCATACAGTAAAAATATTCTAATTTGTTTTTAAAGGATACTCCACCCAAAAATAAAAATTAATTCTGTCATAAATGACTCGCCCCCAAATTGTTCCAAATCTGTGTAAATGTCTTTGTTCCGTTAAACAAAACAAAAATTTGGGAGAATGTTAGCAACTGACATTTCTGTCATTGACAGTCATTGAGAACCACAATAGGAAAATGTAATGTTTAATTATTTTATTTTATGTTGGAGACATTTTTTATGGGGGGGGGGTGGAGTATCCCTTTGAGGCAAATTACAGACTTTAACTACATGTCTGAGTTGATGGTGTTGTCATTTTACCTTTTATTTCCATTACACTCTAAATCAATATGTAGGTTTTGTTTTCAAAACGTTTTAAAATAAATCTACTGCTGCTGTATAAAACCACAAAATTCTGTACAACACACAATCACAATCAGAACAAAAGTTTCTTTCTGTATAACCAAATGTAAAGAAAGGCATTAGCTAGCCTTGCACGAATATACCATAATCAATAAGCATTTTCAAATCCAAACAATGGTCAGATAATCTCTGTAATAACACTAAAGAAAAGAAAAACAAACAAAAAAGTAGCACTCCATAATACACAAATTCATGTAAACGCTATGACCAAACAATGTGCTGTCACAAGAATTTTACATTTTTAACCATAATCTCACCACAACTTCAAAATATCCCTATACATCCTCAATATAATCACAAACAATGTGTATCTGTATTCTCTAGGGTGGTGTGTGAAGGCCCAAGATAAGAAAAACAATGTCTGGTGTGACAAATAGTGTCATAAATCAACCAACTCTACAATAATGTAATCATTTCTAATAAATTCTATATATTTTTTAATACATTGACAGAACATAATAGGCATCCGTGCATTCTCCCCAATACAAACGCACACATAAATCGCCAGTAAAACGGTGTTTAACTTGCACACATTTATAAACTATTACGTTATTGTAGAGTTATTACATTCAGCCAGACATCTACAAATAAGCTACATTGAAGAAATGAAGAATAAAAGCTCTGCTGACCAAACTGTGTGGGAGGGCTACATACAATAAGTATGGCTTACAACATACAGAACAGGCTTGTCCTATTTCGTTTAGAATTGTTGATACTATGAAAAGCGCACAGAAGCACTAAACCACCGACCTCAACCTCAGACTGAGAACAGGCTAAATATGAAAACTATTTTACACACTATTTTACTTCTATGGGTACTTCTTTTCGACAACTTTCTCATACGGCTTAACCAGGAGCCATTGAGCTGTTTGCTTGGCATTGGTTTTTAACGTCCAGGTGTAATTGAGAATAAATTTGAAGGGTAATGGGGCAGGTAGGGACGATGCAAAACAACTCAGAATGAGTTTAAACACAAACCGATTAGAATCACATACAGTATATTTAATAAAAAATGCAATGGCACAATAATGCCTCAGAATGCTTTGTAGCTATCTCGGTCACAAAAGAAGGTTTTTAACATTTCTAACTCATTTTTCAGGGACTAAGAAGAATAACAGGCAATAAATCACTCGGAACCTATCCACGTCAACAACCCGAGCCTTCGTTCTCTAGCTTACATTTAAACTTTGTGTGTGGCTTCTTTCAGACCTGCAGACAGAACAGCGTGAGCGCTTTAAAATGTACTGATGCGCTGGCAATTAAAACAAAAAAGAACGGATTGTGGGTTTGGACCATTCGCGAGACGGTATGAAGCTCGTGGGTGTCCTGATAAAAGTGGGTACTTCAGTAACAACAGAACAAGGCACAACATTTTTAGTAAATGTTTAAACTGAACAAAACCGGCCCCAGCAGGAGGTGTCGGATGGTGAAGCGGTCTAAAATTGAGCTCTCCCAGTGCTCAGCCATCCCACACCCCGTCCGCAGTGATGGCAGGACCTTCATTGTCGTCTCATCAGCTGCGCAGGTGTGAATCCAGCCTGATTGAATCCCACAACCCCCCACCTCCCAACCCAGCAGTCCACAGTTTGCTGTTCAGCACAGGAAGCTAGCAGGTCCAGTCTGAGTTATATGTAGTATTCCTTTTTGTCATCTGAGTTGTTGTGCCCACCCTCTGCGTTGATGATGGCGGTGTCGGCATCTGCTGCGTCGTCCGCTCCTTTGGCTTCGTGGGTGAAATAGGTGCCTTAAAATAGAGGTGAGAGACAGAAAATCTAAAATATTATTACTCTTCAAACTGTTTATAGTTTCTTATACCCTGAATGTAATTCTTAACTTTGTTTGTTATTTGTAAAATAGAGAAGTTCACCTTAAATGAGAATCCGGTTACATTTCTATTTTAATAAAATTTTGGCCACTTCAGGATTCAGCTTTTCTATTAAAGTGAATGGTGACTAAGACTCAAGCTCAAAGATGACAAAAAAAATGCACTGAATATAGCTGATTATTTAGTAAATATCCACTTTCCACGTTTTTCTAGTTCCTGGCATTCAAGAAAGATGTACCGATGTCTGATTCATGAATGAATGATTTGTTCTTTGACAAAGCTGTCGTAAGACATCAAAGACTTGGGCCACTTGTCAACCCCAGTCATTATTCACTTATATGAAAAACAATGTCTGTGTGCTACAGAAGAAAGTCGAACAGGTTTTGAGTGACATTGGGGTGAGTACATGATGAAATTTAGATCTTTGAAAACAAAGGAAACCCTGTCCACCATTAAAGGAATGGTCATAAAGCTACAGCTGCAGAAAAAATAAAATCAGTTTTCTGATTTTAAAATGTACTATTTATAGGTACTGTATGTGTTTGGGTAAAATAATGATTTTTATTTCATTCTGTGAACTACTCAAAAAAATTCTACCAAATTACAAATAAAATTATTGTTTCTATTTGCATTTATTTGCACAAAATGAAAACTGGAGAAATAGGTCAAAATAACAGAAAAGATGCTCTATATTTTTTCAGAACTCAAATACTGCACAGAAAACTAGTTTATATTCACTTTTAAGCTGTACAACAGTAATTAGGAAAGTTAACCTCAATTTTTATCCTTATGTGCCTTGTCATGCTGTCAGTCTTTCACATTGCTGTTGGATGACTTTATATTACTACTGAGATTTAATTTTGTTGAAATTTAACAGACACTGAATGGCCACAATAAATCTAGAAATGCTGATTAGAAAAAAAATGAAATGGTCTCCTAATTTTTCCAGTGGCTGTGTTATTTTTCACAACCTTATATGACTATTGAATATATTAATATAACATAGTCTCATCATTCCCACCCCTACCTGAATACAGAAGGAGCAAGCCAACATTTTTCATTCTGAGATTAAAAACAACCCACAATCAGGCAAGCCTTGTGCTTGATTTACCTTTGTGTCTTGTGATTTACCTTTGTGTCTTGCGAAGTATCGGCCGAGAATGATCAGAAGACAAAGCATGGCGAACACAACCACAGCGACGACACCTCCGATGACGGCATGATCAATTTTCTGCGGCACTCCATCTGCTCTTGAATCTGCGTCACAAGAAAAACAAACACAAACAAATTAAGGCACCTTGTGCTGTTGTCACAGAGTCGGTTGGGAATTCACTGAGATTCCCTGGAATGGTTGCCAAATGATGCTCTTCTGTTTCTAGTAAAGTCACATTAATGTCATCTTTCCTATTCATGCACAGCTGTTCTAATTCAAATGAACACTTTGCCTGATGGCACCAGAAAGGGGAATTTTTAGAACAGAAAACACCTATAAGTTTCTGACATAATAGTGTATCTGACCGGTTCTGTAAATGTGAAAATAGCAAATGTCACACACTTACACGCATTCAAATACAGTTTGCGGTCTGATCTGTCTGAACCAACATAGACAGTGGCGAAGTAATGTTACGAGTTTATCCTGGTTTAATAAAACGAAGGACTGTCACAAGATCAAGTTTGCAATTTTTTTTTTTTTTAATAAATTAATAAATAATGCTATCAATCCATGTTTAATTTTGTTTATTTTGCGTGTAGAAAGAGAGCGAGCTTGCCATCATTGGCTCAGTGACAGTTCATCCAAAATTGAAAATTCTGTCTTATGAAATCTTATATAAATTTGGAGCAACTCAATTGTGAGTAAAATATGACCAGTTCATTTAAGGCAAAATGTAAAACATGCTGAATAATTATTGATATTATCGTGTGTAGTATTAACATAATATCGATAATGATGTTTTTAATATCATGGTTATTGCTAATACTGGTATATCGAGACATCCCTAGAACAAATCAAAGAGGAACAGACTGTACCGTAGTTCACCTAGCAATTTACTTGCCTTCTTGTTATTCCAAACATGTATGATTTCTATATTTTCTGTGGGAAAGAAATAAGGCACTCAAGCTCCACATAACTTTATTGAATGGAATAGAAAAGCTTACATAATTTCTGACATTACTGTTTGATGGGAGGACAAAAACTAAGACAAGTACATTATCATAATTTATCCTTTAAAAGTTTGTACAAGAAAACAAAAACGCAAAAAGGAGTTCTTATAATGAACCATCACTTGGTAAAATCTAAATACCTATTAAGCAACAATTCGCTATTGCTGCCATGTTTTACATAGTGAATGTGCTTTCACATGAGCAGTGCAGTGAGAAAAAAACCTGTGCAAGTTCAAATTACACAGTTTTCTCATGAAGTGCCTAGCAACCAAACTATAAGGAAGAACTTAGACTTGAGAATGAGGACTGAAGTGCATCAACAGATCTATATCTCAGGCTATATTTTCCTTCAATATTGCTCATTCAATGTGGAAATCAATAGCTTTTCATCAGAAAGAGAGGGTTAAGAAGCGCCCCTTTCTATTTTCAGCCAAAACACCAGCTAAGGGAACTTTCAACGATTGACGGACATTTAATATCAAACCTTCTTTGATCTACATCAAGTGTACATCAGGCATTTCTAACAATTCTGTTCCACCAAGCATCTTTAACAATACGTGTGGTTCTGTAAGGAGCGTATATCTAATTACCCTACCTAGCGCATTAAATAAATGAAGGCTCGACAACTGCAGACAAGCAAGATCTTTTGATAAACCTGTTCCTGCCTGCAGCAAGCCAACAGATCCAGCCAGGATGACACGGTCTACTGAGACGCAGCTTTGATACGAGACAGAGAGGTTTCAGCGCTCATATAGGACAAGAGTGTCCTGCGTTACATTATGTTGCACCAGAGGCCGATTCCTCATTAGCATGAGACTAGAAATGAACACGGAAGAACAGCTCTGTCACATTCTCTCCACAGCACCTCCCCTCTCCCAAATTCACCCGACCCCTTCTCCATCTCCCTCTGCCTCCTACTTGACACCATCAGATAAATTAGCTGTCCAGGAGCACGGATACCTTAACCCGGAATATTTAAGGGCGAATACATTTTCATCCAGATTGGCTTTAAAAATAGAGATAAACTCAATGTGATTACGGATAAATGAAATGTCACTGATTAGCTGTTAGGCACATCACACAGGTTACTGAAAAGAAACAAGGCTCCGCCCCTCACTGACCTCACACCAGTTGGTGATCACCAATTTGGAGCCACATAACTTTGTTCCTGAAGGGTAATAATGAAAGTGGTGGGGCTTCTTCACCTCTGGCATTTCATAATGTGTATACTGGGTTTCATTTAAGAACCACAGACCTTTAGAGCAGTGTTTCTCAGAATTGGGTCCGCGGACCCCCTGGAGGGCTCCAGCAAATAGCCAGAAGGTTGTAAAAAAATTCAGAATTGTGAACAAGCATTTTGGGTTTAAGACGTTGTACAGTTGTACACTGTAAAAAATCTTGTAAAAACATTCTGGGAGCTGGGGAGCCAGATAAATACTGGAAAAAAATCCACATCATTTATTTCATGTTTTTCTTGTTAATTTGCATTATTTTTCTGTAATTTGATGATTTTTTACTGTTTTAAAAAATGAATGAAAATCTGTACAGTAATATTTTGTTAAATTACTGTTCTTTTATATTCTATGTGAAAAAGCTGTAAAAACAGTAACGTTTTGATAAATTACAGTTTTTAACAATATACATGAAAAATCTGTAGTAAAATAACATTAAATTATATTTTTATTTACAGCGTAAGTACACAAAATCACATTTTATTTGACGCAAAAAATATTTGAAAAACTTGAATAAAACCTTCAACAGAATACCTGTATATAAATGATGTATGATTATTTTTTTTTCAAAAAGAAAACACAAAAAAAGAGCATCCAACAACCATAGTGTAGGCATGTTACAATAAGAGAAAATAAATAAACAAATAATAATTAAAAAATACACATATATATATATATATAGAAATAAAATAAAGAAATGTACCTATATAAATAAACCTAAATGTAAAGAAGTATGTTAAGGAAATGAACGAACATCCATTTCAATAATAAAGTCAGCAGTGAATATGAAATATATTATAATAAATTAAAGAATATATATATATATGTATAGAGCACTTCGCAAGTTGTAAACATTGGTCCAGAAGTACTTCCGTTTTCAGTGTTTTTTTATATAAATGTACAATTAAACAATTAAATTGTTTAAATTTTAAATTGTTTATAAATATTCTGTTGCTTGTATTTTGTTCAAACATTTGTGTAGGGTCAAGTGACTGAAACAGGAAGTTCTTCTGGATTTTTTTTATGAAAAAAATGGAACCCTGCCTTAACACATCCCAAATTTGTCTGCTTAAAAGCACAGCAAACAGAAGAGAACCATGCGTTGAGCATTACCTCGTGTTAAGCATACCGTGGCTGGTGATTGGAATTCATTGGGAAATGAAGAGGACTTTTCACTGATTTACGTTCGGGTGAGGTGGGAGGAGAGACTTCTGCACTGCTGCCGGCCTCGAGAGCTCATGTTTTATGAGTCTCATTCTGCATCTGTGCTAAAGTGAGTAATTAAACTACAGGCCGGTGTCACTGCAGCAGCTGCGGACCAACTGGAAATGGCCGACGTTACAGCAAGACCGACTGCTTTTCCACTCACCCGCAGTACTGCTTTCTGGTTGTGGGCAGAGGGATAAACACATGAGCGAATATCTTTGATTTAGGTTCCCGTGCTGTTTACGTGTGACCGACCTGATATCAAAGATATAGCGTGTATGTTCCTTTAAATCTTACATCTAATTTATCTCAAGTCTATTTTGAGCTGTAAAAAGGCACTTGAAAAATAACCGGGAAGAGGAGAGATCGGAATTCTTTTTTTATTGAATTTTTAAATCTAGATCTGTGCATCTGCACAGGTAATTCCCAGGAGTTTAGTCTCCGAGCTATGAGAGAGAGCCACACTGATAAAATGAAAATGAAAAGGGAAATTTATTTTTAAATAAATCACAGCTTACCCATGAAACGCCCAAGCAACAAAACAATGCATCTCAACCTGCGAAGTCACGCGGCGGTGTCGAAAGAAAGATTTTCCAAGAGCGTGGAGATTCACAAAGAAAACTCAGAGAGGAAGCTGAACGTGAACTCTGAAACGTTGAGATTTGAGGGACATCGTACCAAGGTACAAAGCGAGACCTTTCCAAACAAAGATGGGACCCTGAGCATGTGGAGCCTTTGAAACATGTTTTCCTGATAGAGTTCATCCCCGCTGTCTCTAAATTGAACTAGCGGGCCACAGGGGTGACAAAGACATTTGCTACTATCTGCTCCTCTCTGTGAGCTAAATCACATTCACATAGTGAAGTCTGTTAATGGGAGAATCTGCCAAAATGTGCTCTGAAAGCGGCCTTCTACATGCCACAAAGCATATGGTCGGAGGCAGTCTCCCCTGAGTTGTGTAGATTGAACGATGAACACGTCAGCGGTGCTAACCAACTTCTACTTTCAGCACATAGTTTTTTTGTGACAATGTCTTTTTTACCAAATAAACAACCATTCTGCTTTTATGTGTAACATGCCGTTCGAAAATGGCTTGGCTTAATCAAAAGGAAGAACATAAATCAACTTCAAATTATACTCTATTTCTTTTGCACCACAATCAAAGTGAAAACAAAAAAGAGATCACAGACTTTCCATGTATACCCATCCCTAAACAGTTAAACTGGAGCACATCCTCACCACAGAAAACGGTAGACGTTTTGTTTACCCCATAATGAAAAGAAGTGGCATCTTTGATCAAATCCACCACACTTGTTTCGGCATCTCACCGCCTGCTGAGCTGTCTTTGGCAACATGACTAAAGAAGAAGTGTTGAAGTTATGTAGTGTTTTAATGAGTAATGGAGAACTTCACGGCTTTGCTGAATTCTGCTGTTTCTGACCTTTGTGATTCTGCATTATTACTGCCCAAAACCCTTCCTTTTAGTTCTAACAGAAAGTGATTATGGTAACCGAGTTCTGTACCGGGCTAGTGATTACAGTTAATGTGTTTCTTTATAGCTTTCTCAACTTAATGATTCCTGGATATGTTAGCATGTTACATTATTAGCACGTCCACTTTTGCTGCATGAATATAATTCAAAGCACACAATCGGGATCAAAAGCTGCTAACCTGTAATCATAAAGCTTGCCAGAAATTTGCTTTTTATATGTCATGCTCAAGGAGTGGGTAAAGTAGCTTGTTTACTTGCAACTAAACATCTCAAAAATGTCTTATGGTTAAACACAAATTGTATTATTTAAAAATGCATTTAAATTAATGGAAGAATACATAAAAAAATAGAACAGACATACTAGTTACTGGAGGACTGATTCAACCATGCAAAGAAAAACAATAATAATACAGAGCTGCTTTTGAATGGCTGTCTATGGAAAAGATGCTTCATGACTCAATAAAATACTTACGGCATCTATCAGATTAAACAGAACCTTGCAAAACCTTGAACTTTAATTACGATTCATATAACACTTCACCTGTTCTACGGTGCTATACACTTACTTGAAATCCATTTACTCGGTTTCAGTTTCTTTAATATCTTGTCGCTATGATAAGCAGGTGTCAAGTAAAGCAACGTAAGTGTGAATATCTTCTCAAAATGATGCAGGAACAGTCAAACGCAGTTATTTAATTAAACCTGACAAATAACATGCACAAATTGTGAAATTAATCAAAAGTAATGAATTCAGTGTTACTGGCTTAACAATAATGTGATGATAAACATCTTAAATGAGTGTCATGGCTGGCTTTGACCAAAAACAACAGCAGTTTGTGCACAATTTAGGACAGGATGTACCAAAGAAATGTAAGTGTGAATGTTTCATCAAAATGCAATGTAGAGTCAGTCAAACACGAATAAGACTGTTAGAAAAAATCTGTGCAAGATATATAGTGTATATTGAAACGAACCCACACTAGCCCCACAGCATGAGTACCAGTTTCTCTGAGATGATCCCAAACTGGGTGTGCTATAACCCACATTCACATGCTGGGTGCTGAATGAGGGCAAGAGAAAGATAAGAGTTCATAGATTCAAGGTTTTTTTTGACACATTTTACCCTTTTAGACTCACTTCATGCTAGAAATAAAACCTACTGTAAGGTAGAGGGGTCATCTCAATGAACAGTCTCCACGTAATACGCTTAAAGGTGCTGTGTAACTTTTTTGCATTATCTATTTATAGGAAAGGCAATAAAATATACAAAACTTTGTCTTCAGAGGTGTCAAAAAGAGTTTACATAATGAAGCGTTATGTTTTTATTACCTTAGAATGAGCAATTTCTATCTAAATAAAAATTTTGTTTCTACAGAAGCCCTAAAGGGACAAACTGCTCTTCAGAACGCGTTTCATAAATACATCATCTCCTTCGGCAAAGAACCGAAAACTTGAAAACATCTTAGATCTGTGAGTGCCACCGTAGTGCTACGAAAGGGAAGGGGTGGACTGAGCCATTGGTTGCAATTCACAACCTCACCCCTAGATGCCACTAAATTCCATACACTGGACATTTAAAGCAAAAAAGTACAAAAATAATGATTTCATTGCAGTCTTTTCTCATTTTCTAAAAGTGCAAACACCTGGAAGATGTTCATAGATAATGTAGAATCCTTGTTAATACTGGCAAAGACAAGTGTACATATTTGGCTCCCATTACGCTGAAGATTAGTTTACGGTTTGCAATCGAGCTAAATTAAAAAGACAAAACCGAATGGGTGAATATTTTGGAATACAATGCAATGGTAATTATCTTAAACACTCAAGCACATGCAAGACAACAAACACCTGCTCTACGCAATTTGTTTTTGAAATGTCTCTCATGAGTTCATCTCATTAGCACACAATTACCTCTCAAACACAGCAGACAACGACACACAGCGCAAAGATCGCTCTACTCCGCTCATATTCGCAGTGAAAAAGCACTAATCTTGCAAGGACTTATGTTAGAAACAATTCTGTCAGTTTTGGTTTGATTTCAGATAGAAGTTGATACGCCCCAGCTGCAGACTGCGCTGGTCTGTGTGCTGAAATAAAGTGTCATTTTTCATTGATGTGCCTTGTGAGTAGTGTTATATTATGGAAGAATTCTGACAGCAGAGTGATAGAACGGGAACTAAACATTGACACTGACATCGTCACTAGAGAGTGATGAGTACATTCATCCTTCATTGATTCCTCTGCAGTTGTGTTTTCTCTGGAGCTCAACCTTCAATGACATCGACTCACTCAACTAACAACTGCACCAATAACCTCGTTGGCTCAAGCATGGTGCAGTGGGGTTTATTCTCATGATAGTGTAAATAGTAACTAGTGTAGATAGTTTTAATAGTTGCTGTTTCCTGTGACCAAGAAAGTATTACTGGGTAACTACTAGTTAATAGCCAACTGACAGTATTTTGTATTGTTTATGCATTAAAATTATTTATTAGTTGTAAAAAAAAGCTGAAATAAAGCCAAATTGACTGTCCTTAGAAATTTAAGGCAGAAAATAATTTTTACAGTGTTATTGTATAAACATTCTTATTTTATATTAGACTTCATTTATTTATTTTATATTTATATTTAACATACATTTTAATATTTGTTGTTTTATTTTTATGTACTATTTAAAAAATGGTCTGAAGTATTTAATGTTTTGAGCGACCATTTTATTTAGGATATTATTTTATATTATTATTACTTAAGTCATTGGAATACATTTATTTATTATTATAAGTCCTATAACTTCATGTAAATATCACATTTGTACATACTGTTATATTTTATATTTAATATAAATATCATATTAAATAAAAATGTATTAAATAAATTAAGTTATACGAAACAAATAAAAATAAAATAAAATAATACTAATACTAACGATAACAATAAATAATAATAACAATAAAACATAATATTTTAAAATAAAAAATTATAAAGAATAAAATAAAGATTTGATATTAAATAAAATATATTCATGTAATATATTCATATAAAACAAATTAAAATATTATAAAAAAACAACGCTTCCCACGAAAATAGAAGCTTGATAGACAGACCACTTTAGAAACTAGAGAATAACATTATCATTCAAACAGGCAACAATGGAAAATGATCCTATACTGATGTAAATTTGCTCTTAGCAGATGCATTCTCACAAAGGTGACTTGAATCAGCATCAAGCAAAATGTCCTCAAATCTCCTTTTCTTTCCTGACAATTTAAGAGTTATTGCTTTCTAACAGGCAGCTCCCTCAAACAGTGTTTGCCATCTCCACCACTGCAGTCCTTATATCTAAATCCTGACGCATTTCACCAGCCGGCAGAATTACTCCTGACAGTGAGCAAAGATGTAAATAAGCCCATAAACAAATAAGAATGGTACGAGGGGAATGAGAAGAAGGCTCCGTGCGCTCTCGAGTCATGATGACATCTCATGGGAGATGATGGGGGCTGTAAACTGTGCTGGCACTCAGGTGAACACTGCCAAACGGGACTAAATTACAATCCGGGCACAGTGACTAGACTCCGTGCCATGAATTACTCATCTCCTCTTCATTTGCACCCGGCACTCATTTGCTCCCGTGCAGCATATGTGCTCCATGTCTGAGTGGCGCGCAGACATCCACGGCGTCGGCCGCTCTGCTTGCCGCTTCCCCTCGGCAGACAGGCGTAATTAAAACCGCACTGCTAAATGGGAGCTCAAATGGTCGCAACCTGTTTGTAATGGAGGAACAAGTTTCACTGAAAATTAATCACCTGAGAAAATGGCAAACTGTGCTATGATGAAGCAGAGAGAGGTTTGGTAAAGCGGGGTTGACAGAAGCTACTGGCCCGTGCCTAATGTGACTTTGAAGAGGAGAAGCAGACGTGAGGGTCTGTAAAACAACCGCTGGTTACGGTGAAATAACTGCTGTCAGACCAGCCATCTTACTGTGGGATCTACACGGATGAATAACTTTAGAAAGTAATCCGTTTCTTGGGTCTGTTTTGTTTTTGAAACAGATACAGAGGGAAGTGACTGGAAATTATTGCATGGCACAGAGAGGGAGAAGACGACAGACATGTGTCGCAAGCCAGACTCGAGTCAATGCCTTTTCACATGAGCACTATGTCTTAACATATTAGCTTTGACAAATGGCATCCTTTTATTTGATACTTATTGGAGAGTCGCAAGCACATTGCATACAGAGGATTATCATCAGGGAACATAATCTATCAATGACTTATAAACTGCAATGAAGCACAACACGGTTTATGAATTTATGAAATAACTACATAGTGACATTTTAGGAATTTTCTTTGGCTTTAGATACGGATGGTTTATCTTCATATTTCATGCTCATTTTTTAGCTCTATGAACAAATCTTATGACACATACAATCTCTTAACACGGGAAAAAACGAATATCGGCCTATATTATGCAACCCGATAGAGAATTCATAACTATTTTACAATTTTCTGTGAATACTAGAAAAACCGAACAATTATTCGAAAATAATAATAATAATGAAGTCCCATTATAATAGAGAGAAGAAAAGAAGAGGCAACGCAAGAGAGTTTGTTGTTACTGATTTTTTTCTTCTGTCTTCACACTTGGCCTAATCTTTGACACATTTTCAGATTGTGTTTATTTTTTTCAGTTTTATTTGGGGTTTTAAGTCATTACCATTATGTGCTTTGAGTTAAAGCGAATGTAAAAATCTAAATATTATAAAGAGAATAAATGATGTTGTTCAGAAGTAATCATTTTGTTAATGTTAACTTTTGAAGGTGTTTTGAAGCACATTTCACAGAAGGAATCAGTGGGATTTACTTCATAAACCCATGTAATCCCAAATATACTCAGAGATGACATACAGTTTATGAATTTGAATGGTATGTGTAAGGCTATTGAACAATGTCAATTATGTAAAAATGTTTTATATCTGGTCACAAATGTTACTGGCATAGAACACATGGCGTCCAGGTGGTGTTATTGCATTTACAAACAGACAAACCTCCAGCAATTAGTGGGTTAAGTAGTTGAAAAAAATCGAATTAGTCTTTTATATATAAGTAAACATTGTCTGGCCCAGTTTAAGGAAGAACAAAATAGCATTCCTATGTGGCACAAATGATCAGATGAAATAACAAATTGTAGGACATTGAAAAGCAGTTATTATAGACATCATTACAAACTGAAATATCCAATAAAAATGTAAATATAGATAGATACAGATACAATATTACAAGTTATAGTTTGTTGCATCACTAAACTGGTGCGAAAGCAAATCAAACTAAAAGACAAATAAGATCATACAATTTCACGAATCGGCCACTTCAAATTGCTGTGTGACTATCATGGCATATGCCATGTAAAGACTGCAGTACTTCATGTCTGGAAATGTTTTGATATTAACTGCGTATCAGATATCTGAAATGCTAAATTAAATGCACGACACCCAAACATCTGCTAGCAGTCACAGCTACTGTACCTGCAGGCCAGCCCACAAAAACAGAAACAAAACTGTGAATATACAGACCTGGCATAAAACACACTGCTAATCAGATCCATGTGTCGCTAGCTACTCACAATCTGCACTGCTATAAAAAGAACACATAACTAGCAAATCCTCATTCACAACCTCCTCCAAAAACAAAATAAAAAAGTGAGAGAAAGAACTTGTTTACCTTACTGGAGTTTTCTCCATTATCCATCATCAGTGTATCTCAACATCACACCTTTCCTGTCTAGAAATTAGCTTCCGCCTTACCCGAGGGATCTAAATCCCTATCTGCAGCAAATCTGCCCGGACTAGAAATAGACAGACAGAGTAGAAGCTGTGAGGTGAGGTCCCAGAATTGGGTTTTGTAAAACCATCGGGGATTTGATCTATCTGTCTGGTTGAAGCCCGTGTCCTCAGAGCACAGGTGATTGGTCTCTCTGGGGTACAAAACACACTTTCTGCCAGTATTAAACACAGGACAAAAGCTTGACTGTATCGGGCTCTTTTCGAGCCCTGAGGCTTTCTGGGAAGTGAAATAAACAAATTGTGGAGGCAGGTACAGCAAAAGCTGTTTGCTCGCCGAGATGTTTAAATTACTAAGTGTGCTTCAGCATGGCATTTGCTCCTCCTCCATAGAAAACCATATTTAGGCCTTGAACTGTTGCCTGATGCCTGTTGCTAGGTTACACAGTTAGGGATGGAAAATAAAACACTTATCAAAAAAAGAGAAAAATGCACTTGGGGTGTGAAAGCATAAACTGCGTATGAAAGACGAAATCTCTTGCGTACCGGCGGAAAGCCAAAGCAGAGCAAAGTTGTGTTCTGTTTGACACCTGTGAAGACACCTCAATTAAAATGAAGTGTGTGATAAATAGCGATCCTTCAACAAAACATGTTCCCGTGATTGAATGACATGCAAAGGAATCAGAATATATGGGGTAAAAACAGACATACTGTGTTGCAGCAGTGGATTCAAGTAAATATACTGTAAGAGTATGAGATTAACATCACCATAGAGGACCATCGTCACATTTGAGATTGCACTGAGAATGCCTTTCGAATTCCTGAAAATGAACTGAATTTAGATTGAGTTGTGATAAATAGATGAAAAATAAAACAGAAATTAATTTCTTTACTGCTGCAAGTGTCTTTATTTGCGAGCTCTTCCAATTCACCTCAAAGTGAAACTCTGGAACGTTCTCTGTTGCGTGACTCTGTTGTGTTAGTTGTATGAGTTTATAAATGACAGTAAAATGTGTAGATTATTGTCATTGCGTTCTAAATTCTACTTTAACATCCAATGGGGATCCATTCGATTTCAATTCCATCTCATGAAATGAAAGCAAGATTCTTCCAACCCTAGCTGTTGTTTTCTTTTTTTATTCACGCGTGACAATAAAAGTCCCTGAAGCATGTCATTCCTAATGTGGCCTTTTACATCTAGACACGTAATTAAAAGAGACGTGACAGTCTCGTCTTACCCCCCCACAAAACAAACCACAGATATTTCACAGCTCGATCACGCGTGGGAACACGGGGTGGCCCTTTTCTCCCCGGAGGACGCGCTGCTGCGAGCGTCACGTCACATATTCTCATCAGCCCCTGATGGCAGATCTTTCGGCCATAATTTCCAGCACCTAAACAGGAAGCTTCCCGAGTCGAATCGATTCGCGGCTCTTTCATCTCTGCGTGTTTACGCAAAGTGACATTCTCGCACGTGTATAGCCGCAGCATGGCGTTTGGCTGCGGTATTAATGCTGGACATGAAAGAGCGTAAGCTGCAGGAAAGCAGAAGTGGCTCAGATATGCGGGAGGAGTCGAGGAGCGGAGCGTGCTGGGTTGGCTCACGATGAGGGGAGAGGCAGGTAGGAGGAAAGCGCGTGCAAAAAGAGAGGAGATGAAAATAAACAGGACAAACAACAAACATGGGCCCGGGCCATGCAACTAGACAACAAACAACATGATACGGCTTCAAAGACAACAGTATAAAGGTTTATGACGGAAAGCTGGGTTGAAGTCTATGGTTTGGTTGTCTGCGGGTTGCATGGCCCTCTAGTCCAAACGTCAATATAAACATATAAAGCTTTATTTTACTTGCTGTAAAATGCCCACTTTTTTAAATTGGTATTGTATTTTGGCTGCGTTTTGCTTTGTATTTAGCCACATGACTAAATTACATTAAGTCTGGAGTCAACTTGAGTCAACCTTCCATTATGCATCCAAATACAACCATGCATTAAAGAAGGTCCATTTAGATTTTCCTGTTTTCTGGAAATAATAGTAGGGGTATGGTAGATTGGTATTGTAGCCTGTATTTCCTGCCACATCTTTATGAAGTGATAAATGAGGGCAAAATCTAACTCAAACAGTAGCCACAGTGGATCTAACACAGACCAGTTTGTGGTATTTCAACATTTGATGCTGTTCTTTTTTCTCAAAAAATCAACAGAGTAAACTTCTCAGAGGAGCTCATATGGGTGACCAAAGGCAACATCTGGTACACAGTTTTCACATCTGATTAGTGCATCTGCATCTGGTGGGAATTCACAGCGATTTCCTCTATGTGAGCACTGTGAAGCTCGCTGTGTGACACCGTACTGTTACAATGACTGAAGCCTGATAATGAGTCACTGCTGTGCATTTCTATTTCACTACATTCTTAAATAGACTCGGCCTTGTCTTAGTCAGTTAAGAAGATGTAGAGTTACATTTAAATGTGGTTGACAACAATACCAGAATAGAATGATACTGCGTAGCTTATGTCAAACACCTCAAATAGGATTCTTGCTGAGAGAATAATATATTAGTTTGTTAATGTAGTGCTGTGGGTTTACATACTATTTTCTAACAAACAAACAAATATTAGTAGAGTTATCAAAGTAAATAATTACACCCTAAAAAATGCTGAGTTGTTTCAACCCAATGTTGGGTAAACGATGGACATAACCAACCATTGGGTTTTAACTTAACCTGTGCTGGATTGTTGTAACACGAACATGGTAAAATGATTTTAAATTATAACCCAGCGATTGGTTTTGTCCACATTTTACCCAACAATAAAAAAAATTAAAGGACCCATGTGGAGATTTTAGCAGTATCTAGCGTGTAGGTTGCGAAATGAAACCAAAGGCTCATTCCCCCAACAGTCCCCCTCCCTTTAGAAGGACTAAAGTGGCTGACACAGAACAGAGATGTTGCCGTGTTTTCGCTTCTTTGCAGAAGGAGATAACATATTTATGATATGCTCTCTATAGAGCAGATTGTCCGTTTAGGGCTACTGTAGAAGCATGACCCGTGGTGAATCCAGATAGAAATAACGCTTCATTATGGTAGGTCTTTGTACACCTCTGAAGACATAGTTATGTTCACTACATCATATTGCATGTCTGTCACAAGATCCTCCTAAATATTACACACAGCAAATTTCTATCACAGCAGATTTTTTAAGAAATTTACTCCCAAGTCCCGTAACCATGTACTTACCGCATTGCCCTTGCAAACCACAGTGTTTTTTTTTTTTGGGGCTGTCAAATCGATTGATCACGATTAATCGATTATATAATAAAAGTTTGTGTCTATATAAAATATGTGTATTTATTCATAAGTAGATATAAATACACAAATATACATGTTTACATATAACTAATTTTTGCATAAATATATATGTTTTTTATAGTGGTGGGCATAGATTAATTTTTTTAATCTAGATTAAAATGGCTCATTTGAATTCTGCCGAAGGCATTCAGAATATGTGTGCTACCCAAATAATGACTAAAAGTAAGTCTTTGAGAACGGGTTTCTCAAGCCAGGTGGCGCATTAGACCAGGGGCTCATCTCCTGTTTCCAAAATGCATCACAAACTGCTTGAGAAAGCTGTTCTACTATGATAATTGGTGATGAAAATTAAATTATGTTCAATAAGATGAATTTGTGTTTACTTCTGCATTAGCTAAGGGATGATTTGCGTTTAGGTGGTACTTGAGACTGGAAGAGCTCCTACAGTACATTTACATTTAGTCATTTAGCAGACGCTTTTATCCAAAGCGACTTACAAAGAGTGAGGGAGCAACAAGCGATATGTCATACAGGAGCCATAATACATTAGATCTCAATACAAAGTTACTGTTTTCAACTAAAGCTAGACCACAACCTGTTGAGAGAAAGTGTTTTTTTTAAACCAATTCCGCATTGCACAAGGTGCAAACAACCTCAGTCTTGTCGATGTTTCCATTGGGAAGCTTCTTAAAAATTAATATTCCCTGAAGCAAACCCGGCGGCTTCTTAGCTGCATCCATGTTAGCACGTCAGGTTTGATGCGGTAATTTCACAGTAACGTTATGTTGTGTTCAGACCAAACGCGAATGGCGTGTCAAGCGCGAGTGATTTATATGTTAATACAAAGAGCCAATAGACCTACTTGCTGCGCGAATCGCGCGAATGAAGCCCTGGTTATGAGATGATGAGGCGGCTTCTGCTTCCGCGAATGAAGCGAATCACGCGAGTTGAAAAATCTCGTTCTCGCCCCGTACAGTGCAGTTAAGCTGGTATACATCCGCGCTAAAATATCAAGGTGAAAGTCATCATAGCTTGCGTAGTATAGACCCAGCTCCAAACCCAACTTTGAGAATAGATTAACGGCGAGATTTTTTTTTATCGCGCGATAAGAGTCTCACTGCGTTAACGGCCCACCACTAGTTTTTTACTTTAAATAATGTATAATGTGTAGCATATAAAATGTATACATGGATGTTGTTGTTTTTATATATGCATATGAATAATCATAATTCATCGATTTGACATTGATTTTCCTTCCATGAAACACAAAAGAAGATTTTAGGCATAATGGCCTATTTGATTTCAAAGAAAATGAGTAACAAAAAAAGACAAATATCATAATAGGAAGAATTTTGAGTGCAGCTCATATACTTTGTGTGCTATTTTTCAGTCGTGTGAAGCCTTTTGATTGCTGTGTGTGAGGAACAGGATAAAAATGAAGGGATAGTAAATGTAAATGTTTTGAGGAATAGTGAATGTTCATTTGATATTGGGATACATGGGAAATGAACTAGTCTGTTCTACTAACACATTTTGTATCCAATAGCAGTTTTCAAACAGTAAGTTGTGTTGTGAAAGACATAAACAAATAAAAACGGAGTGCACTTTCGTCTTGAAGACAAATTAAGTCACAAAGGAAACTGGAGAGCCTGCTTTTGGACTAATGACACACAGAGTTTTCTGTGTCTTATTTGGCCGACAGGAACTCTATCAATCCCACGCAGGGTTGCATAAATGATGCTCAGCAGACAGATCCATGAGCCCGGCAACCCCTGCCTTACCTGCAGGCAGTGTGAGCTCAGCCTGGACATATTGCGAAAGCCTTGAAAAATATCTAAGGAGGAGCTCATTATAAAGAAAAACATTGCTGATGTCTACATACGGAGCAAGGACACATCATCTTTCGTCTGTTCAAAGGGTATTAAACCAAATCTTTAGTGTGGATTCTGAGTTACCTTTAAATATCCGCAGTGTCCCACGGCAAAAACAAATCAGCTGAAAGTGACTAAGTCAACAATCGAATCCTTTGGGCAACCTGTCTCACCATCCCAACCTTAATTGGATTGTATGGGAGATTCATGGAGGGGATTTATAGGACAGTGAAGTTTTCCAAAAAGTGATGCCGGATAACGAGAAGAAAAGTACATCTACAGGTGCTGATGAGTATGTTCACCTACATCTAGCAGCCGTTTGAGAAAAACTTGACACCGTCTATAAAATATAGACCTGCCTGCAGCCCACCTGAACCTGAGCTCAGCTGTATTGTTTTATATTTTATCATTACCCAGCATGGCATCCATACATCCACTCGGATGGTACATATTTTTGCCCTTTCACAGAATCCAGCTTGGCACCCACTTGCACCTATCAATATTAATCACTGATCCATGGCAGCTCCAATCCCCTTGAAATCAAATAATGCTGAGCCTTCATGCCCGTAGACAAAATTCGCAATACCAGGGTCAGTGGCATGTCGCAAATCTTGGCACAATGAACCCTGAGACAGGCCTGCGTCTCCAGGTTGTGAAGTTTGAGTGTTAAATAGTATTTCCAGTTTAAACAATGATGCTGTTCGGGTGACCGAGTCCTCTCTTTAAAGGATGATTCTGTCATGATTAATCCATCCTTGAGTTATTCAAAACCTGCATGACTATCTTTTTGCTGTGCAACACAAAAAAAGACATTTTGAGAAATATCTAACTCATTTTGTGAAAGTCAATGGGGTACAATTTCTTTGTGTCATCTGCTGAAAGTTTATGTTACACTTTGATTTTCTGTCATGTTGAACCTAAATCTAGTGGGCTGCAGCATGCGGCCGGCAAGTTGGCAGTGGGTATAAATTTGGAACTAATCAATAAACATTTTAGCGTGACGTGAACGAGAGGGAAGTGATATCATAGCAAATATTCTACAATGGATTACAAATGCTTCAGAATGTAATTCATAAGCAAAGCTTGCGCTTTCTGTTTTGTGAAAATTGATCAGTATTCCATGCTTGTACAGCGAAGCAAAGTGTTTTTACGGTCAACAATTCAGAGGGTTCCAAACAGTCCAAAACATAGTGAGAAATTTTAGGTCAGATTTTATGGCATTTTCTTTTTTAATTCAGCTAAAGAACCGATTTCTAACAAACACATCTAACCTGAATTTTAATGCTTCGTAATTCTGCAGGTAGCACAGACATGTCCCGTATGCCAGCGCCCCAGGGTCATGTTGAGACGGCCACAGATGGCCACACATCCACTATTCCAAACCCTAACAGTTAGACTGCATATCAGATAAACACTCTTTCAGATGACTGTTGGCTTTCCTGAGCTCTCCTGTACTTAAACGGCGTGGGGATTACCCTCCGCCACTTGAAAGTAAATTCTGCTTGAACGTTAATCTGAGGTTAAGACTGTTACACCAATAAAACTTTTCACACATTTCCTTTGCATGAGAATATGTCAGGCTGGGAGGAACGCAGGAGAACGTCTCTGTAGATGGAGAAACAGACACGACTTAGTTCAGCCTGTTCATTGAAAATCACAACTTATGTTTCTTCTTACACTCAGAGCGGACGACACTATGGGTTTAAATGAGGGAAAAGTATAGCTTATGTGAAAGGTAAGTTTCTATTTAGCCATCTATTTTGTGTCATATATGGCAATCATCTCTAAATGTCACCCCTTGTAAAGCTGTGGAGCGTTTCAGCGAGACATTATGGCTTAATTGATTTTTTTGATAGTAGAGCACACCCTATCCTTTCTCACTCTTTGCAAGATCATCAAAAATGTATTGCACTTCGAATTCTCTGTAGCACCATTTATCCGCCATTGATTTGTTTACTGTGAATTCATTTTCCCAAGCTTTAATATACACGGATTCTTTATGTTTAATACTTTCCACTCAACATTGCAAAAATTAAATTTTTACAAATGTCTAAAAAAAGTCAAGATCAATTTATGAATTAATTAATGGAGTGAATAGACTTGTGGACAAGTCGACATATGGCGTGTTTACGTGTTTCAGGTGACCTGAGTTCGAATCCCGACCCGTGGTTCTTTCCCGGTCCTTCTCCCCTTCTCTCTCCCACATCGCTTCCTGTCCTCTCTCTCCCTCTGTACTAGGTAAATTAAACCCAAACTGGCAAAAAATAAATCTGAAAATATGAATTTAGTTTCGAAGCAAAATGACTCATGTGGTATAAAACAATTCTGATTTACACTTAAAACAATTAAAAATATCTCCCTATGCAGTAAGAAAAATAAACTGTATCTTTGTTACCCAATTGGAAGAAATGTCACTTCATTTTTTTTTGGGTAAACCCACACTTAATATCTTATTATAAATGTATCTAAATAAAAGCATTTTCAAGGCTTTGCTGGAAAACAAGACAAAAATACTAAGAAATTATTTTTTTTGCAGTAAAAATGCTCAAAATACTGAAATCCATTTAAGATCTAAAAAAAATCTGCTTTTGAAAAAATACTAAACATGTGAGCATTTTTTCAAAAGCTGCTTTTGTTGTTGTCCTGTTTTTCATTTATTCAAAAATAACTTGTTTGTTTTTTTAGCAATTTTTATAGATTGCAAAAACAAGGAAAAATAAAAAAACCTGATCTCGGTGGGCTCCCGTTAATGCCACTATAAATGTCAAATCTCGCAGACTAATCAGTGTTGCATATTTCCACATAAGATTTGTCATTGCTTCAGTTCTAAAAAATGACAAAAAAAATTGATGATCACAGAATTGACCGCCTGCACTGATTGGTCTGCGGCCGCACATTCAGTTTAGAGGGAACATTGCTTCAAACCATTTTGAGAATGAGTCGCTGTCATTCTTACTGAAGGCCTAGGACATTTGTCATCCTAATCTGAGGCCTGACCAAATGCTGAACAAGATCTTGATAAGATTCTCTCTCCAAAATGAATCTCTACAGCGAAAGATCAGGCGAATGACAGGAAAGGATTTGACAAGCACAACCCAACAAGTGACACTGACAGCACGGCACGTCGAGACCACCGAGCCCACTATCGGCGTTGAGATCTTATTAGTGTGGCCCGTCTGCCTCTGAGCGAGACTCTGCACTTTACCCCCTTCATGCAGTCTCTTTTGGCTCACGGACAGTAACATGCATCAGCAGTGTATTTACACACATACTCATGGATGCACACGCAGCGGGACACTGGAGACAACAGAAAAGTAAAAGGGTGAGATGGAAAGAGAAACCCTGAAGCTGAGATGTACTGTACCTTGGGAGGCATCAGGGTTGATGGTGGTAGTGGTGGGTGGGGGGGTTGTGGTGTGAACATCTAGATGGAGAAAATGGAAACACACATAAGAGGTAATAAATGGAGGAGAGAAGTCACGAAGGCCCTAACAGATAGACTGCATGTTAGTATGAAACAAGCACTTTCTCTAAGGGTGCTCATAGTATATGTCATTTTTGGTATATACGAAATCTGGGTTTATTTGTGTAAGTGTGAACGCTGTCACCCAAACCATGGTGAGCACCAAACTAGCGGACCGAGAATGCTTACAACACAGGTCTTGGTCCACTTTCAAAAGGACACTGGCGAGAACCAAGATCAGGAATTGATAACAATATATGACCCAAAATTCATGTGATTTGGTCATATAAATTGAGTGTTTATTAGATCTGTGCTTGCGCATGTAACTGAGGAATCCCTTGCGCCGTTTTGACTGCTTTAAACACTTCATGAGGTCATGGCGAGTTACTGGCTCGCTAAAAATACCCTCATATGCGCAGGCATACACTGAGCTTTCCATGCAGCAGTGTGCACACAGCATTGTTTTGGATGTCCGGTAAGTTCCCTTTTAAAATATAAATCATGAAAGCTGTCCGATACAAATTATTTTACAACATTTTTAAATTACAAATTATTTAATAAAATGAACATTCAACAAAATTCAACATGTCGATTATTTAATACAATTATTATACAATAAACCAATAATATAAATTTATATTTATATAAATTAAATAACAAACTAGACCAATAAACAAACACAAACCGGAAGTTCCGGCCAGACACGTGCGTCCAATGAAACCATTATAGTAACAATAAAGACAAATTTCCTCAGTAGCCTTGAAGAGAATAAGCTTTATTAATACGATGATAAAAATATCATCTAACTAGTCCAGGGCTGTCTCAATATCACATTTTTCAGTAGATGATAATCGTGACTGGAAGATTTCATTACGATATCATCATGGTATCGATATAACAGTACAACAAATTAATTATGTCATGAGTCAAATTCATTAATCTTTAATTTGGTTTCTCTCTTTTAGCCAATGAATCACCCTCATGGCCAGCGTTACCAGTTGACTGGGGCCTCAGGCTTGGAGGTGGGGCCTCCATGACTGTAAAGTGTCTCCAGCTTCGACGCACATTACATCAAACTACTGCAGTAGTGTTTCGAAAGCATATACCCAGTAGTCTACTTAAGCGTTGGCTTCGCTCACCTGTCCTCACATGCAGCTTGTAACTGCATATTTCTTTTACAGTCTATGCAGTTGTTTGTCATCACACAATATTATTTGATGTGTTTAAAAACGGTTCCCATTTAAACTTTCGAAGTTATATATTTTTATATTGACAGAATATAGAAAATCATCATTTTGTTATTATCATGGTTACTGTCAATACTGTATATACAGGTGAATTGCAGATTAATAATAAAAAGCAATAAATTAAAATCGAAAACTGATGCAATCTTTGTTAGCAATGTTGCTGGGTAATTGCTTTCTAAGATGTAACGGAATATTTTGGTAATGGAAGCCATTGAACTAATCTAAAAGTCTAATAGTAAAAAATTAATTCAAACACAAATTAACATTTCATGTCCATTTATTACTTTATTTGCAAGATGGGTTTTTTATGTAGCCAGATAATAAGTGGAATAATGTACAGTGAGACGGCCGTTAGACTCTAGGGAAGGGGTTTCAAAACAGTCTAGCGTTCAGTTTGCTGGGCACCCCGCGAAACGTTGAACACTCTGCATGATTCAAATCTTCCCCGTTATTCAGCAAGTAAGGAAATGAGAAGAAGGAAAAGAAATGACATTATGAAAATCATTTATTAATAAACACGCAGAGTCCATATTCCACACGCCCTTCACACACAGCCATCGAAATAATGGCGTGCTGGAAAATGCGGGCGAGCTACTGTGCTGTGACTGTGCGACGAGACTATCTTTTCCACTTTTACCGCAGATACCGAGGCGCCTTGCTGTGGAACAGTCTCAGCAGGCAAAATTGGCTGGTTGTCTCCATCACTTTATTGTCTGTGCTCCATCAAAAGATCTCAGTAGGGGCCCAAACACTTTCCAACTAATGATAAAACATCAAGGACAGGATAATATCTCTGAATGTAGATGCCGGGAGACGCATCTTCCGATGAAAATATTTCAGGGATTTTGTGTCGCCGTGACCGATCGCGGGCGGGTTTGGGAAATGTCATAGTCCTGATATTGTGCATGCAGGAGATACGGCCAACACAAAGGTCTGAATGGGATGTGGCATGCATAATACTCAAGCAAACAAGAATTTTCCATGGGCAATTTGCAGGCTCGGTGACTCCTGGCTCGACGTTATGAGCACCGAGATGTGAATGTGTTTGGACGTGCAATATTTCCATTCGTATGTGAGGGACGGAAATATGAAATTCCAATCACGCGGTGTGAAAATAGACGATACAAGTACTTATCGCGAGCGGGATTGTCCTGACAACACTTGCAAGACGTGTCCTCATAAAACCTATTGGCTCAATTCCACTGTCTCTCAGTAATGCTGAATGTGTTGAATATCAGCGTAATGGTCAGTGTTGGAGCTGAGCAGGGTCGGGAGTTAT
Source organism: Triplophysa dalaica (assembly GCF_015846415.1). Lineage (NCBI taxonomy): Eukaryota > Metazoa > Chordata > Actinopteri > Cypriniformes > Nemacheilidae > Triplophysa > Triplophysa dalaica. The sequence continues at coordinate 11,120,461 of NC_079550.1, read as the reverse complement.
TTATGGTGAAATCAAACCATTTATGGTTTGTTAGTGACCTGTTATGATACACTGTAAGGATTTGAATTCTTCAAACAATAGCATTTATTGGATAAACCCTTTGATCTTAAAGGGAAATTAATATTCATCACAGTGGCAGATTGGGAACTGGCAGATGGAGAGACAGGCTTTTTTTTCTTCTGCCAAGAAATCCTAGGTGTGACTTTATGCACCTGTCTATTCTGGTACAGTAAGTGGAGGTAACAGAATTTGTTTTGACAATTTTTCTCCATCATCTCACAAACTATTAAAAACCCCAGGGATAAAGATCAGGGGTTGGGGTGCTATAGTGGTTAAGACCCAGGGCTGTTGATAACCAGTAGGTTGCTGGTTTGATTCCAACAAGGAAGGAGCCATTAGTTATCACCATTGTGCCCTTAAGCAAGGCATAGACTCCAGGTTGCTTACTAGAGTTTTTTCTCTATAAAGTGAATACATCTCAATACTCAAGAGCTTTCCTATAATGACTGGTGGAGTACAATTCCAAGGTCATGAGATCAATTCTGTATGTAAATGTGGTTTTACCTCCAATTAGGAACGGATTCCGTTGTGCGCGTCTCTGTCTGCGGTAAATGATATGAAAAAGTTTTGTTTATCTGGAGGGAATTGAATTGAGTTTGTTACAAAAGAGAGGTTTATTCAAGTCCACCGTTAGTATACATCTTTTAAACCAAAAATACTTTCAGTCTACGTTTATAAACTTCTCATTAATACACTTGATGTACTTCTCAGACATTTATTTAAAATTACACCCAAGTATACTTGACCTATACTGACAGAAAAGTATATTTGGTCTATACTCATCTTTTGATTGAACTATACTTTAAATCTCTTTAAGGTACAGATAAAGGTATCATGCATACGAAATTAATACCTAAATAAAAAACATAGTATTCTTTAAGTGGGACAGTAATAAAAATAGTAAACTATTATAATAGGTTCACCTAAAGAAAACATACATTTGTAAACTACTAAACTAGTAGTTTACTGAAAGTATACTTCAAAGTGTACTTTCATAAACTAAAAATGGGCCAATTTTGTACCAAGTAGTAATGATTTAGATTGAAATAGTACATTTATGACTATACTAGTACATTGATACTGTATTAGTACACTAACTTCTTAAAGTATACCTTAAATATACTACATGCTACAAATATTGATCTAGAAAACTATCTTTTGTAGTTACAGTACGAATGATGTAACGTAGTTGTAAAGTAGTTGTGTACTTAAATTTTCTACTGTTAAGTTTAATGTTAAAAACTTTAAAGTTTACTTTTGTAAACTAAAAAGTATTATTTCATTTGAGAAGTTGTGACTTCATCTTAACTACATTTGTAAGACAAATATCATACTTTTCACTTTACTTCATTTATAAAAAAGTCCAAAAGTAGAGAGTTGTTTCTATGAAGCGGGTTTTCCTGTGTGCGCAATTTTTCTGGCTTAAGATCTGCAGCGACATTTCTGTTGTCAAGTATTTCAGTTTTTCTAAGCTCGCAGTTTTCAGGCTAGCTTTGAATGGCCATTTGGCAGATTTTTTATACAAATTTGGCAACCCTGTGATCTTCAGATAACTTGTGTAAACTAATGTAAACATTGGCGATACTACACAGTTGAAAGCACTCTAAAAAGGCAAATATAACAATAAAAGACTAAAAGGCACATGTTAAAGTGTGGTGTTGTAATCATCTGTGGGTTCAACTACAGTAAAGGTGACGCATTGCTTAGAACGAACGCTACAATCAGTCAAAATTGATGATATTTGACATTTGAAAATGATAGAAAAACAATTGAACCCTGCTCCAAAATACAAAAGAAAATGTAATGGATTTAATGGTTTTTCAGCAGGGATGGTAGTTTCATTACAACTACAGTATCCACAATTTGACCATTTTCTCTATATAGTAACTATACTCCAATAAAGCTATTTTAAGTTAAACCACAGTAGTTAAAATTGACCATAGTTTCATTATAGTAGCTATAGTTTATGTTTGTAGTTAAACTACGGTAATACAAACGGTACTAAATTTAACAAACACATGGCTTGTACATTTTACTATATACAAGAACCTTACTACTTACTGTTAAATGGGTGCTAAAACTGGTAAAGGAAATATAAAAAAAAAACCACTTCTCATAAATAGCAAAGGCCTAGGGGGTAAATTAGGATAATTTGCCTAAACGATCAGACAGGTTTATATCTAAACAAAACATATATTTGCTTAACATATAAAGCTCTTTAAGAAGTAGCTCACTTCAAAATTTGCCCCCTTTGACTTTACATAGTAAGAATAAACATTACTAGTGAACTACTCCTTTAATACCTCTGATACTGTGAGCTACTCATTGTACTCAGTAGGTTGCTTCAGAGGCATAAGGTATATGGCACTAAAACAATGCACCACTGACATAAAGGAAATTTACTTTTAATACTTCAGTACTTTTAAAAGCATGTACTTCTGTACTCTTACTTAGTCTGTCTTTACAACTTTTACTTGTAGTGGAGTAATATTTGACCAGAAGTGTCTGTACTTTCACTCAAGTAAGTAAGTTGTTACTTAATACATAAAGTATACTTAAAATAAACTACATGCTACAGGTATTGATCTAGTAAACTATCACTTGTAATTATAGAATAAATGAAAAACGTAGTTGTAAAGGAGATATCTACTCCAAGTTTACTTTAGTTACATACTCAAAGTATATTATGAACTAAAACAGTGGGCTATTTTAGTCCCAAATAGTAATGATATGGAATTTGAAATAGTGCACCAGTATACTAGTACATTGACACTATATTAGTATAGAGTACTTACGACATAAAGTATCCTTTCCATGCTACAAGTATTGATCCAGTAAATTATCCCTTGTAGGCTTGTTACAGTACGAACTAAAAACATAGTTGTAAAGTAGTTTTTTAAAGTTTACTAATGTTACATTTACTTTTATAAACATAAAACTGGGCCAGTTTAGTCCCAAGAATTAATGATATAGTTTGCCATAGTACACATACAAGTAGAATATTGATACTACAGTATATTAGTACACCTGAAATATACTTAGGAATATTTAATAGAATGAACTTGAAGTATGCAAAAAATACTTTGCCTAAATATAATCAATTATATAAACCTGATGTATACTTTGTTTTTGCACACAGATCCAACACATAGTGCACATTCTTCCATCATAAAGTGAATTGTGTGAAATTGACCACAGTATAAATTGAAAAATGAGTGAGTTAGGAGGTGTGGACACTACACACATGCATATCAACTAATGCCGATACACAATGTAATGTAAACAAACAGATTTGCAGAATGGCAATGCGGACAGGCAATCCCGAAGATCCGATTTGAAAACCAAATTGGATTTGTGTGCAGTGTGAACAAAGCCTTGGAGTGCATGTTAAATGATCTATGCAAATTTATGAAAAGCTCTAACTGTATGCAATTGCTTCCCTTTATGTAGTATATCAATGCATATCCACAACGTCAAAAGCATTATGCCGTCACAGCAGAAATGAAAGCGGTTGAAAGGCTGTCTAATGCCGTTAAATACACAGTGCGCACGCTCTCATATCCCGCATTAGCAAACACGACAGACTGCTTTTCTTTTTGGCTTCTTTTCAAACCTCACAGAACGGAGCTAATCATTCAGAGTCTAAGACAGTCAGGGAAAACAGATAACATTGTGTTTGCGGCGCTGTGAGTCTGTGCTTACATTTACGTTTTAACAAGAGGCGATGTTACATGAGTTTGTCTGAGAGAACATCTCCCAAAGGAGACAGAATATGGAGGTTAATGTTGGACGTGGTCTGTGTCGGTACTTATTCTTTCCCCACAGGCTTTAGCAATTTAAACATACACAGTTCCCACTGGGAGAGACAATGGTTAAAAAAACAGCAGTACTGCCAACCTACATACAGGCGAAACATATATGCTTGAGGTTTTAAGGTTTTAACACATACATAACAATCTGTCATGAGAGCACAGCAAATGCGAGAAGCAATGCAGCCTCATAGTTGGGTTCATCTGCTATGAATATAAATATAAATGTAATCACGAGGGAGATTTCTATGGGGCGTGTAATAATAATACGGTAAATAAATAATGCTTGTGTGTAATAAGTGACGCTTGCCAAAGCCCACATTTCCATTAATGTTCTCATCCTGCAATAAGAGTTTGTTTAAAACCCCCCTACTGTAATTTAAGCTTAACTTGCTTGTGTGACCTATATAATATCTTAAATAAGGTTTACCTGTTAAGGGGACGTGTGCTGTTATAACACATTCTCAGAAATTCGTCATGATTTTATGGGATGGATAATTTCTAGGAATATGTATGATCTTATTCTTATGATTTAGTGAGGTTTTCTTTTGAAAAAGCAGGGAGGGGCTTCAGTATCGCTATTTGTAATAATCATACGTTTTTGTACGATTCACATTGTAAGAAATCATACGAATTAGCCACCTTGTGAAACGACTATGAATTCCCGTGAGATCAGGTTAGCTATCCGTTTTATGAGCGAACATGCTTGCAATCTTCTTCAATGTTCAATACTCCTAGGCCTATGTTGCATATTTCCTAGACAAATATACCTAAAATGATAATGACAAAGGTTTTTGTTTCAACAGCTTGTTTAAATCACATTAAAAGCATACTGTCGTCAATCTAAAAATGAAAACCTTTTTTTTATTTGTTCCAAACAAGAAATTCTGCAGAAATTATGACGCAGCCGTTTTACTTGAGCAATAAAAGTGAATGGGGACCAAGGTTGTTCGGGTTTACTAAAACTTAATCTATTAAAATGTCTGTTGCTCGAAATCAAATAAAACATCTGCTTAAATATGATTTGAAAAAATTATGCTAAACTAAAACTAGAAAATTTGCCTAAGCAACAAACTAAGTACAAGCAAAAATAAATAAATAATACAATTACAAATTTAAGTTAAATTAAAAATAAAAGTGTATATAAATATGAATAAAAAAAATTAATACAATACAATAAAACTGAAAACAACAAGGAAATAAAAATAATTTAAACTGAAATAGTGATATAAAAATAAACAAATAAATCATAACATGACAAAAGTACATAACTAAATTTCTTAACTTAACATGAAAACTAAAATATAAAAAGAATAATAATTATTTTAATAAATAAATATTCATTAAACTACAGTAAAAATGTAAAAAAATATATAACGACTGGAAATTGAAGCTGTCAGTCACAAACATTCTGTTGAACATCTCCTTTAGTCTTCCTTTAGTCTTCCAGGCAACAAAGTCAGTCACACGGTTTCGAAACAACACGGGTGTGAATAAAAGTCTACAGAATTGTCATTTTGGATTGACTACCCTTTTAAGCATTTTAATCACAAGTGACTGGCAATTCAAAACACATGAACATGACAATTTAAACTAAAAACAGACTAAAAAGCAAGCAAGCAATTAGCTGGACTGCACTGATGAAAAGCATTGCCCGAATTACACCTGCAAGCAATATTCCACTGTGAATACTGTACTTAAAAATGCAGACGGGATGTTAATAGATACAGGCTAATTATTCTGGAAGGCACGATTAGCGTAGGAAATCAATTCTCTTGTGAGCGCTGATGTGTATTTAGCCACATTCGCCTGGTTTTAGAATACTTTAGGTAAACATAAAGAGTCTCCGATGTAATTAAAGCCGTTATTAACACATTCAAACCTCTGCAGCTTTTTAAATACTTTAATTTAGGATTTTGTTTTCTGTTTATTAAACCTAACAAGGCACAGTTGGATTTGACAACATTATAGACTCAATCTGACTCGAGACAAAAGTGCAGATGAAGACAAAGTCATTTAGAATGACACAACATAATGGAGCATGAATTGAAAGTCAAGGCTGTAGACCTTGAGCATCCAAATGATGTGTCACATATCCCCTACGGCCATGTCTCTAGATAATTTTGAACAACTTCATTATAATGATAAATGAAGAGAAATGTACTAGCGCTGCATTATAGTACTTGATCAGGCGAGCAGGTTTTCATCTGCGAGCTAAATCACCTTCTCGGAAAGCCATTACGATTGGCATATTTCTGAAAGACGGAGAGATCAGAAAGTTGAGTGTTTTGGAAGATTTTGCTGTAGTCAGAAGGTCTTTTTCCAGCTTTAAGAACTTGAACGACTGATAATAAATCTGTTGTGTCTTGGAAGAAGGAATTGTCAGATTTCCTAGAGCAACTTTCAGCAAAGCACATGGAAGCGTTAAGGTCCAGGTAGTTTTCCATTAGTTTTTGGATCTGTGCTGAAAAACAGCAACCCTGGATTTGCAACATAGTGCCTTTTACGTTCAACCTTTGTCCAGTGTACCAAGCATCCACGCTTCATAATCCTGTATATCTGAACTCTTACGTTACTGACAGAAAACAGGCAGCTATAGGCTAATCCCACACTGAAGAGGTGAAGTATCTTGTTCAAGCGCACAATAAGACCAACAGAAGTGGCTGTGAAAAGACTTAAGCCTATTTCTTTCGATTCACAGTACAGACGCCTCTGGACTGGGTCGACCTTCGCTGCCAGTACCAGATCAAGCGGGATTTTAACCCTGCACCTCTTCACCTCATGCCCCAAACAAAAAAAGGCTCTTATAAAAGTCATGGCATAGACATTCTCCCGAGAATTTGCAATGCTATTGAGCATTAACCAAAGAAAAGATATTACAATCATATTAAGTAGACTTCGGTTGTATATCACAAAGCTTTTAAACAAGATTTGCAGCCCCATTTTATTTTGTTTTGGCAGAACACATTTAGAAACGAGTGAAAGGAGACACGAAAAGGCACATCTGGATTACAATTATGGTGCAGTATTCCCACATACAAAGAAATACAGTAATAGAGGTCCACCGATGTGCGTTTTATTACAGAGCCGGTGTCGATATCATTTATTACAGGTCAAGTAGACCGATAACCGATATTTTGAACCGATATATGTGTCAGGTGTAAAAATATGTTCAAAGTTAACAATGACAACAGCTCTGACAAAAACTTTCCTCAAACCATGGTTACTAAACGTTTACTATAGTACACACTGGTAAACAGTAAGGAAATAAACAAACAATAGTTCAATCGACATTTTTAACGGAGATTATTGCTGTTTTGTTGTGCCATTGTTTGGGGCTTGCACGGATCATGTGAAATAGAGCGCTCTGCGCAAGGATGTGATGACATAAACTAATGAGGGAGAAACTACACCTGTCTTTACTTTCATACATAGTATATAATCTGAAAATATAATATATAATATAATAAATATGAATTGGATCATTTAAAAGTAGACACTTCAAGCTTTCTTTAGATATAAGCTTTGTATCCCGTGTGCGCATGCATTGCCTGAATGCACTGACTGAAGATCGTCTTTCGTGAGCCAAGAGTACTTGATGCTTAAAACGGTTTGTATTTGTGATTGGCATTTAATATATCTAAACTGACTGTTTATTTTCGGGCAAAACTTGAAATTTAAATTCTCAGAAAAGGTTTTTATTACCAATATATCTAATCCTCTCATTATTTTTTGCTAAACCCCTCATGATAAGAGTCTAGACATCAGAAAAATACCAGCCTATGCACGAGTTTCTAATTCACATGTCCTGGACGTGATGTAACAAGGGACGTTTTTGAGTAACAACATTGTAGGATTGAATAATACTCAACAAATGGAGAAGGGATGCAAATGCAAGTTATGGTCGTGCATAGGACCTACGCCGTAGGCTGTAGTAATGCGTCAACTCAACGCGGACTGTTCTAGCGCTGTGATTGGTAGGCTAGAACCCCTTCCTAACTTTACGATAGCGTCATGTTTACTCAAACGCATTTCCGAATGAATTGTCTAAGTAAATTATTTGTTCTTCTTTATTAAACATCTCAAGCTTCATTTGCATTGAATTACCCAAATCTGGTCATTTTTTCGACACCACACAAGAATTCAATTCAATACCCTGCCTATTATTTTGTATGTAATTGTTATTCTGATGACTTTTGTCATGAAGACAGTCACGAAACAGATACAGCCTGCGCTTTTTTAATGAATTAACAAAAGTACCAATAAAGTACAGTTCATTCGAGAGGCTTTGGTAACAGGACACAATTTCATTGGCTTTTTATATGCTACAAGCTTATCAAGTTATGACATGTATCTATTCCTTCACAAATTCCCATTCGACTTCACTTATTTGATTCTACGTCAAACAGCTCTGTTCATGAATGCCATGAATACAGTAATGAAATATACAGGGTGTACTTTATGCCATACATGTGCCAGGCGTTTTTCGTAGCATCACTGTATAAACGGCAGGTGAGTTTAGCAAACTAAGACGCATGCAATATACTCACAAATTAGCTAATGAACATCTGTTTGGTTCCACGTCTTTCTCTCCACAGCCTAATGAAAATGCTATGTAAAAATGAATTGCAAGCATGAGGAGCCATAAGCGTTTGCTCAGCCACTAAGTCGCTGTTTTACTCCGGCAGCCGAAGGAAATGCTGTGTAGCGAAAAAAACTGCCATCCCCCCAGGAGCAGCATTAGAAGTAAGTCTGACAGGCAGGAGAAGTATATCGTGTGCTCAGGATTATCAAGCTACAAGAGGTCTTTCCACTTGTTAGAGTTCTCTGAGGTAGGTCATGCTCCACAATTGCCTGTGTAGATTGATTTACAAATGCGCCACGAGACGACTATTTTATTTAATGCAAAGTGTGAGCATTTCGTGCCCTACTAGGGAAAGTCAACTTTCATTGTACAAGAAAAAATGAATATTATTTCTACCATAACCATGTTTTTAAAGTCTAAAGAAGTTGAGCTCACACTCAAATAAAAGGGCCACTGGCAGACAGGGAGGTTATCAATATTTTTGCACTGCTACAAAAAAAATATAAAGCCATTTGGATATTCAGTTTAAGAAATCCAAAAGCTGCCACTTCGGTTTGAGATAAATCACAGGTATAAAAAGAATGAGATCTTGCATGCACCTGTGAAACTAGAGAAGGTGGAGGGACCGCAGGTGGTTCTCGCTCAGGTAAAGGTGATAGACACCAGGAAGAAGAACTGCTTCCAGGCATGACACGCACACCAGGCCCCGATTCCGCAGATGGAACGCTGATGACATCATTTCCAAACACCTGCCTCTGATATCGACATTATGAGAGACTAATAACTATGGCAGCAAAACGCCTCAATGACAGCCCACCCTTTTCCATCTCTTTAGGGTAATGCCTTTTGCTCAAACAGGACAGTTTGTAATAGCTGCAGCTGGCTGCCCATTAGCCGTCCCGAACACAACCTGCTTTAAACCAAAACAACACTTCAATTCTCCTGTAGTTAAAGCAAGGCTTTGTTAAATCCTGGGCGTCAAGTGGCGCTGTCAAACCAATTATTGCTCGTGCTTTGAAAAATCCAGCTGTCGGCCCTTGTTAAGAATTAAACATGCACAGAACACAATGCATTGTCTGTATTAATACGACTGGTAGTATGAAAAACTCTCAGGTGACTCATATTTAGTAAAACAGCATCTCGCTATTACATGCTTTATGACAGCGATGTTTGTTCGTTTCTTGTAACGTTTGATTCACTCCTCATGTACAAAAGACTTTAAAAAAACAATTAAATTAATGTTTTCATGGGTCATTTTAAGGCGTGGTTACAGTTATTGCAAAATCACAATCTAATAGAATTACTTATAGGTGCAATGTGTTGGATTTAGAAGGATCTACAGACAGAAATGCATTATAATATACATCTTCAGATGTGTATAAACTCTTACAAAATGAAGCGTTATGTTATTGTTACCTTAGAATGAGCTATTTCTATCTACATACACCTTGGGTCCCCTTATATAGAATTAATACGGACAAACTGCTCTAAAGAGCCCTTTCGTAAAAACTTTATCTCCATCGGCAAAGAAGCGAAACGTGACGACATCTTAGTCCTGTTTCAGCCACCGTAGTGGTACGAAAGGGATGGTGGAGTGAGCCGTTGGTTGCAATTCACAGCCTCACCACTAAATGCTGCTAAATTTCCCACACTTGAACATTACATTTTATTAAGATATTAAATTTTACATAAATCACTATGTAATACTTACATAATACTTTATACAAAACAACAAAAATAATTAAATTCCACTATATGTCACAGCAGTATTCTCTATTAGTCAACAAACACATTTAAGCAAGTCTTTAAAACGTACAAATAAATCATATGACCTGAAACTGAGGTTTGCAGTTAAATAAATATGAATCATATTTTGATGTATATAAATAAATAAAAAAATGCTTTCATGAAGACAGTTCTACCGAGCAAAAACTAGCTCAATTTTTAAAACCTTATAAAGAGAGACAGAAAGCATTGTGACCAAACACATCTGACTGTTTGATTTAAAAGGTATCCCCTCCCTATCTACCATTCTATTGCCAACATTTACAGCCACGGAAAAAACATAAAGAGACCATTTTAAAATTATTTTCAGGTTTTCTGAATTTACCATTTAAAGGTATGTGTAAAGGATCATTTTTGTTATTTCTTTCTGTGAACTGCACTGTCATTTTTTTTTAGAAATGGTTCTCAAATAATTTGTGTAATATTTTTACCATAATTTTTTTAAGTAAATATCCGTGCCATTTTTTTAACATAAATTGTTTCTGTTTGCATTTATTTGCAGGAAATGAATATATCAGAAAAGATGCTCTATATTTTTTCAGACCTCAAACAAGTTCATATTCACTTGTAATACAACAGTTATATTTGTGCATGCCATTTTTTTTGTGATAAGCTGTCAGTTTTTCACATTGCCGTTGGATGATGTTATGTCACTCCTGAGGTGTGAATTCATGTTTGAATGATATTTGGAATGGTCTCTTAATTTTCTCCGTGGCTGTATTTATCATGTGCTTTAACATGAAGAAACCCTGAGGCAACATTGTTCAATAAAACTCCTCTGTCCTTCACTCAAAACAACATACACAGCTGTAGCTGAAACAGTAAATGCACTTTTATGATCACCATCCCGCAGTTGAGGGCCGCTTGTCCAAACACAGGTTAAGTCAAGACGTAAGACACTAATAGTGAAAACTAACCATTAACAATGTAATTTGATCCAAGACAGGTTTAACCGACTGGGAAATTGCTCTTCTAAATAGTTTGTTTGAAGACACAGATAAGGTTTGAGTACGTACCATAAACATAAAGGATGTAATCATCGAAGGCTTCTCCCACTAAGTTGGACGCCATGCAGCGGTACGTCCCGTTGTATGACTTGTTAAGGTTTTCGATGTAGAGATCAGAGCCAGTAATCACGGCGTGGGAGGGGAAATCATCATCCACTTTGAGCCAGTTAATTTGATGAGGCCTGTACAATATCAGAGTAATCATTTAGAGCTCAGTGTGAAATGCTCCGACAGACAAGGAGAGGATAGTATGCTTTATTCAGGAAAACTTTAGCACTGATGTAAAATCGCACCTGCACAAAGAAATGTGCACGCTGCTAAGAAATCTGAGCTGTGCATTATTGTTTTTCTTTGCATGTGGGGTGATTATTAACTGTAGAATGCTGCCGTTATCTGTCTTACAGTATCTCTGTACGTTATTCTTATCCCCATCTATAGATCTCCAAGATAAAGCAAGAACACATTACGTAACAAAGTGATTTGCAGGACTCACTGTGGTTTGCCTTTAGCTTTGCATGTGAGCTCGAGATGTTCCCCCTCTCTGGTCAGACCCTCTGGGAACTCCACCACAATCTTCACTTCTGGTTTATCTGCCAAACAGACACAACAAAAGGCACAAACACACACTCATTTTTAGTTACACTGCAGCGCATCAATTCAGCTCGCTACTCTTGAACTCATTGTATCTAATGATCATTCTATGGCCATACAGTACTGGCCTCTCGCTCGGATTAAAAACATCCCCAACAGTTTTCCACATTGCACATTTTTTATATTCGTGTGCACGTCACGCATTCATGTTTAATACAACGACATGAATAAAAGCAGCCGATCTTAGTTGCTCTTCTGGGCTTCATCGTACACTTTACACTGTATTATGTCGCTCCAATGAGTTTAAAACAGCGCGGACATTGCGTGATTTTTTTATAGGCTTGCGAGGGAGGGGGAGAGTGTTATGAATTTAAACAGTCAATTTAACAGTAGTGTAAAATGTTTTTTTTTCTTCTCTTTTATCTATGTTAGTCAAAATGTCAAGCTGTTATAGTTGAGCCGATCTCTCCTGTCTTTTCTTCTCAAAGGTCACCCTGAGCAGTCAGCTATCTGAATAAATTAATATTCTGCCAAGATTACAAAAGGGTAGGTTAACCTTTCCAGGACTTCTCGTGGCACAAAAGAGCGCACGCCAAACGTACTTAATCAACGCATTATTTAGCCTTAACTTGACAGTGTCTGTTTTGAAGCCAATGCCTAGACCTCGCTCAAGATAAAGGAATAGTTCGGGTAAAAACTACACTTCAGTTGTTATTTCATCAAACACATGTTGATCCAACTTGTCTCTGACCTAAAACAAACCAAACAAGTATTATTACTATTATATATTAAATAATTTTTATATTATTAAAAATAGTATTATTAATATTATATAATAATATATTAATAAATATTGTATTACACAAATTATTATTAATATTATTAATGTTGCTTTGTTGTTGTTCATTTTGTTTGTTTTGTTTGTTATATTAATAACCATGATTACTCATATTGTGTTATTTTAAATCATACAAATACAGTATGATGAATTTTGACACTTCAACACTGTACGTGGTGGTTTTGCACCAATTTAACATTTGTGCCTTAAAAACCACAACGGTTACCAACTCTCTCTCTTTGTCTCCCTACACTATTTTAACTTGTATTGATTCATTCGTCAGAAAAAGAAACCTTAAATGAACAAGATTAAGAATGACTTATGGTTAAGTATTTGAATAGATGTTGCCATATTAATGTTATTATGAATTATTTTGGCCATGTAGTAAACATCTCATACTGTAACAACCCTAGTTTAAGTACACAGCAATGTCTGTATTTCTTATTTCTGGATTAATCCTAATTTTTAAAATGATCTAATCATGTAACCCAGAGTTCTTTCATTCATTACAACATCGGTCAGACAGCCTCCACACGCAGATGACGAGATCACACTTGGAGGCTTATTTACAGCTAGACTTTTTCTTCACACTGATGACTCACACTGCACTTCCAGATATTTCTGGGCCTGGAAGTCCTTCACGGCCGGATGGTCAACGATGCAGATGACGGCCACTCCATCGTCCTCCTTAGAGACGGTAAGCCTGAGCCGGCTGGTGACAGTGAACATCCTGTCGTATAACTCCTCGACAGTCGCCTCACCTGGGAATGAGCGTGAGAGCGACATATGAGCCATAACAAGCGAGCGCTCTCCATCTCAGGCCTGCCATAATAACACAGTGTCAGCGGCAGTGGGAAAAGGGTCGTTCATGAGAACTGATATTGTCACCTACATACAAATTTCACATTTATTTGTTGTGAGAGGCGGATCGTGTGAGCGCACACTGAGTGATCATCCTTAATACAGCGTGCATAGTGTACAATCTGAGCCACATGTGTGACGAACAAAATAACCCAGGTGAAAAAAAGCTCTTGGTAACATAATATGCAGGCAGTAAAAATCACATGTGATTGTGTACAAATCCCAAAAGCAAACTTATGATGGATGACCAGGACATGTGACAATGATGAATTCATGAGAAGCAGCCCAGAGGTCAGAAGCTGCATGTAGGGTTACTGCCCATCACGTTAGCCCTCATCTTAAGACAGTTTGAAAACTCAAGGGCATTGAGCTTATTACAGCACAGAGTATAACGGTTTACTTGGACCTAATGAAGTGGGAAATAATTACAGCTCTGCACTGACCTATAGCTCATCTCCCTTCCCTGCTGCAAGAGCATAATAAGACACTATTACAAAACATACTTAACTTAATGTACATCAAACTCACTTACAGGAAAGGGTCTTCAACCGTTTTAAGAACAACGAACCATTGGTGTATATATAGAGTATGGGTCTGCTGCTGCATATTGCATTTTCTGTAATTATATTATAAAAGGTTATATAAGATTAGATAATAAGATAATGATTTCACACGACTGTTACAAAAATAATGGCCTGCAAAGGTGAATCAATTTTAAGAAACACTGCAATATATAACACATAAAAAAAAGAGTCTATTTGCAAAAATAATATTATAGATATACCTATTATATCAAATATTATAAACATATTCATTTAAACATATTATTAAATGAATAATAAATAAAAAAGTTTTATTAATTCATTTACAGTTTTGATTAAGTTAAGTAAATGTTCCTTAATTTAGGTTGTGTGCTGCAAACTGGGCCCAAATCTTTAACAAGTTTTATTTTTGTAAGGAGTCATTTGCCTTTGTTGTACCATACAATGCAATATTACAATATGAATTGTGAGTGTGAAAATTAAACATCTTTTTAAAATTTTGCTTTGGTTGTATGACATTTAATTGTATTGTAATAGTACAAAATGTTGTTTTATTTCTTCCACAAAAATGGTTTGAAATCAAACAATATTTGACAGACCCCCTGCTTTTTGCTGCAGGCCTCGTTTTGAAGCCCCCCTGCTTCAAAACAAGGAAGATAAGCTTCATTCCACCAGGCTATGATGACTCAAATGGCTATACAATATTTTTCTGTAGTGTAATATTCACCTTGTATGCAGTTATTAGTTTATTTTGTGTATTTCTGTGATCCTAACAATACTATTTGATCCTTTCAACACATGGAAATCTGTCAGCGCAGGCGGCAGCTAGACTGCTCTTAATAAATCTGCCGCATTCGTAATCCATAAACAGTCGACACATTAAACTCGGATTCTGTTCAAACATCACCGTATGTTCTGCCCTGTTTGCCTCTCTTTCCCCAGGTAGTCCATGCGAATGTTATTCAACAGACCCTCCCTTCTGTCTAATGGAGAAAAGCTGTTTATAAGCACATTAAACAGCCTGAACACTCACTCCTTCATTCCAGTCAGTGCTGTCTTAACCAGTGAGAACTAATACGTGGGCAGCATTCGCGGAGTGGGAGGTAAACAGTTGGAGTTCATTCAAAGCTACGTATTTAAGCTCTGCTGAAACCAGAAAAAATGCTATTCTGGGGTCCTACATGTCCCAACGTTGGCCTTCTGAAGGCTTAATTAAAAATCGTTACTATGACATAATCCAAACATGCAGCATGCTCGGTGCAGATCAGAGAATTCGGTAATCGCTGCAGACTTATCAGCACAATCTACTTTGAATCGGAGTCAAACCTTGCAGTGGTTGGTCCCCTTTCATCCATTTGATGGTGGAAGCAGGCTTGCTGCCCATGGCGGTGCAGGTTATCTCCGTCTCGTTCCCCTCGCTAACAATTTCCTCTCGGGACTCTAAGATTGGGTTGCCTGGTGGAACTGGAAGAAGATCAACACCAGTATTAGAGATGGTGAGGCAGCTCTTCTGCGCTGGATCGATGTTGTTATCTGTGTGCTCGCTCAAGGACAAATGGTTATTTTACTAAGATCTGCTGATGAGTATCGAGAAGATAAATCAGTCAAAGTGCAAAATGTGAAACATGTGATGTGCGTGTGAAGTTGTTTTCTAACACTATGTAAAAATATGCTATAACCCCAGCTTGAGATGCCTAGAAGAAAAACTGTAGTGCTCGGAGGTTGTTCTTTTCATAGCTCAGGAGATTTTATTATGTAAAATAATTACTTTATGGAAGTCTTCGTTGTGATTTTTCTCTGATATGAAGGATGTAATGGTATCCCTATCAGGCTTTTGTTGAGCTTCAAGCTTTCTCCTTAATTCTACTTACAGTCATTTTACTACAGGGAGTTTAATCTTGGAAGTCATGGGTAAAATTGAGATTGATCAACCAGCTTCTCCAAAATCCAGTTTCATCAGCTAAGGCCACATCTACACGAAGCCAGAGGTTTAACTATCTAATCTTTACTCCGTTTCATGGCATCGTCTCATGAAATATCTGCGTACACACGAAACCACTGAAATCGACTCAAAACGATATAGTATACACACCAAATCAGTATGTGGCGCTGTAATTCTGCCACAGAGATACACTAAAATCGGAGAAGAAGACTTGGAGATCGCATACATTTTGTGTGCAGGGGTGATGACATCATCGTATCAGATAATAAGGATCGGTTGTACACACGAAAACGCAGATTTATCCACTGTGGATAATTTTCCAACAATTGCGGTTTCAGGCTCCCAAAACGCAGAATTCGACTAGAAGAAACGCAGATACGATACAAAATCTTTACGTATACAGCTAAACCCGTCTCCATGTGGATAGCTTCTTAGTTTTACTGTTGAACTCCATGGCTGTGCTGGTCCACTAATGAGGCCAGGAACAAACCAGCCTGGACCAAAATGGAAACCGAAGCTAGTCTTTCAGCAGAATAACAACAAGCAACATTTCCCATTCATTCAATTCTACCCTATTCATACTTGGTTACAACAGATCACACACTACTGCTTATATTTATTTAAAGCGTGGGTTGAGAGTCCCTTCCCTGTCTCTGTTAGATCTGAATCTCTAAAATTTGCAGAGTGTCAGGAGGTGCCCGTCTGTAAAAGCTACATATTGATGGGCTCTTTGTGTATTTGGACAGGGGGGTAACCACTCAACCAATTGACAAGATGTTTAACTCATTGTTTTACTTTTTTCCCGTAGAGAGCTGATGGCACATTATCTCATGTGGTGCTTTGCTGATGGCGTTAAAACCTCTCTATAAAAGCTTTGGTTGCAGTGGTTCTTTTTCTAATATTTAGCCTCATGCTTTTACGTCCTGTAGTTAGGAGACCATGCTGCGATGGAACGCATATCTTCATAAAACTTGCACTATTTTAGAGAGCACTCAAATCCATTCAGCTCTCCGGGACATCCAAACGTCAAATTGTCATTCAGTGCAAGAGCTTTACAACTGCACAAAGCTAACTTCAGAATCGCTAAATGTAGCCTTTTCGACATCTAAGAGGAATTCGGTCAATATTGCCGCCAAAAGTGATCCATCAATATCAATAGCGTAACATCTGTTCCATTTTGTTGGCCTTGTTGAAAGCGACATGAGAGGGATCGGTTGATATTGTGTCACGGTGAGATTAAACGAATCAATGAGGTGCATTAATAACATTCAGAAGGTAGACGTCATACCCAGAACAGTGATGTCTGCGTAGGCTTCTTGTGGGGGGTCCGTGTAGAGCTGGCACACGTACCGTCCCTCGTCCGAGAGTGACACGTTGGACAATGACACCAGAAGCTCATTGTCTGAGAAGTTAACCAGCTGAAACCGGCTGTCCTTCAAGGCTGACAAAACAGAAGCGGGAAGAGTTATACAGCCGTGACTGAACGACGACAAATCCAGATGATGGTCACAACAGGAAGTAGTCAATTCGATCACTTTTCTTATATCATAAAAGTTCTTTCCAACTTTAACTTTTTTTTACAGTTTTCCATTCATCATAAATGTGTGAAGAAGAGCCATTTTTGTTGGAAACGACATAATGTGTAAATCATAAATGTTAATTTTTTAAGTGAACTATTCCTTTAAATGAGTGGGCTGAACTTTTACGCATTCTGGAAGTTCACAATGTCAGGAATCTAAATGAGCAACTCCGTCATAAGTTTAAGACCTTTGATGGTGTATTTTAAGAACCATCTCTTAATCCCAACCTTGAACCTGGGGAGCGTTTGGAAGTCTTCTTCCAAAGAATAATGATGAGGCTAGCTTGTTTTGAGCAAAAAGGCAGTGGGCGTGGATTGAAAAGCCTGATTTTCTCAGAACTTGGACTGAATTGCAATTGATGTGGGAAGTTTATGCACTATGCATCAAACAGTTCGGAGACTTTAGACTTAAGGTAATGCCAGAAGGCTGCAATTTCTCTACACCAGTACATTAGAAGAGAATATGAGAAATATAAATCTCTGAAAGCCAGCCTTCACATGAACAGGGCTCATTAGAGTGCATTAGGAATTCTAAAGCACCAGAGCCTGTAAGAGGTTGACAGTAAGTGAATGTGATTGTTTCATGTCCCAGCTGATTTGAGACACTCTTCGGCTGTCCCTAGTCTTCTATCCCAAACCCACACACGGATTGGAAAGTAAAAGAAAGGGGGCCGCGGAAAATTACATACAGCATGTTAAATAAAGCAAATAATAATAAAAGATTGATAATTAAAGATTCAATACAGTATGACAGTTCACATGAAAAACAAAAGAACCTAAGTGAATAACATATATTAGCCAGAGGGTAGAAGTTCAATAAGTTTCAAAAAGTCAATGTACTTGGGGACTGTGTACATTCTTGTCATGGCATCATGAGTTATTAGTCACATGTTACTTACTGCTGCAATAATTGGCTGGATTCAGAACTGACTGCCGATATGTGGAATAATGTTCCATTTAAACTCTCAAAGCATTTTGTGATTATCTTAAAGCGATAGTTCACCCCAAAATTCTGTAATTATTTTCTTAGCCTCTTTTCATTTCAAACATGTAGAATGTAGGATTTTGTAGAATGTTGGTAACTAAAAAACAGCGGGAGACATTCACTTCTATTAAATGGACACAAAACTAATGCAAGTCAACGGGTACTGCGGTTGTTCGGTTACCAACGTTCTTCAAGATATCTTCATATGGGAGTCATATTGGTTTGAAATGACAGAAGGGTGCATACATGATGACAGAATTTTATTGTTTTTGTGTAGACTATCCCTTTAAATTAGGGAATGACCTTTGATTTGTATACTGTATGTACAGTAGACCGTTTAAGGGGCGATTCACATTTGAAACGGTGCACCGAGCACATTTTTCTAGGTGCGTCGAGATGGAAATAGTCGAGATGGAAATAGTTCAACTTTTCAGAGTGCCGTTCCACTAGAGAAAGTGGCACGGCTCGTGTTTGCCGGCGGTTTTAGACGCGAAATGTGAATCGGTCCTAACACAAGATTAAAACAGTCATCATCTTCCTGGCATTAACATCGTTACAATTTTTGCTCATTTAGTGCACCGAAATGAAGTTCACCAAAAAAGTGACAAAAACATCTTTGCGCAGGGAAATATAATTTAGTGAATATCATTACGTTTTCCGAAAATTTAAATGACAATTTCTTCAGCCATCACTGTTCAAGTCACATTTGAATTCTAAATTGTTCTTAAAAGCTTTATAGAGCGGCTCATCCGTGAGTGACAGGGAATGAGAACGGCAGTCTGAATGTAATGTGATAAAAAAAACCAAGCTATTGCTCCACGCCAGCAACAATAAACCACCACCGAATCATAATGCTAATATATATTGAAACATACCGTTCTATATATCATCGGATTATATCCACAGGTGCGTGTTATGCTGTATAAGCTAAGACATATTCATTCTCTATGTCATTTTGGATGCACAGCCATCTAAGCTGAAGGGATAAAACAATGAATTGTTGAAGTGGTCATACTTTCCACAAACCGAACTGGCAGTCTGGTAAACATTAGACAGAATAATACATTACAGCATTAAAGAGTTTGAAGGCTGAGCATCCCTCCAGTCACATCCATGGGAATAATGTCAGAGCTAGTGGCTAGAACTCTCTGTCTATCTTTCTGCCCTAAACCCCAAACCATCTCCCGTCTTTTTCTCTTTAACAGTAAACACGGACTGGAAAGCTCTTGTATGGTGTAATTGGCATATATGCCCACTAGGAGAATTAGGTACCACCAAGAAAATTAATTAAATTAGATACAGCCATGACGAAAAAAAGTGTAACCTGACCTTTTAGCAATGAGTTCTTTCTCACTGAAATGTTAAGATGGAACGATTGGAATTATAATATAATATGTGTTTTTGACTAAAAAGCTGTCAGTGTTATTTTTAAAGGGAAGTGTGTAAAATGGACCACGTTTCACCTGAAGCTATGAAACAATGGGACGAAAGGTCAAATAACACCAAACTTTCACAAAAAAACTCCCGATAGAAAGCACATGTGGTCATGGACAAATAACAAACATGCATTCACGAGAACTGTTTTAATCCTTGAACCAACTGGTAACAAAATGACAGAAATGTGTGAAAAGTTACATTTTTACAATGTCTATCATTGTGAACGCAGTTATCAGAGTATTAGTTCAGAGCGTTTATAAAAATTTCAACATTTTCTCGCGAGGACGAAGCCGAAATGGAAAAAAATCTACAAACGCTTCACAAATGCTCAAATATTTACTCAAGCCACAGGATACGGGATCCCACGGAGAGATAAGCCATCAATTGTACATGTGCGGCGCATTTGAAATAAATGTCACGAAATACTGTACCTCTCACATCTATTTGCTGTAGATCTTTTATCATGTGGGTTTGTTATCATGTGGGTCTGCTTATCTCACGTTGTTAAAAAAGGGAATATGAGAGGGAATGAGTAGGTGATTCTCTCACATTAGCAAAAATAGGTTGGGATCACGGGTCAGACCATCACTTAGAAGCTCATCAGGGCCCTAATTTAGCAGAGGCAGCAAGATTATACGCTTTGCATGCAGAGCGGCGCTGAGGTTCTAAACAATCTCAAGGCAGGAATCTAAACGGACCGCTCAGAGCACTCTAATCAGCCTGACACAATTACACCACGTCACTCAATTATTGAAAAGGACCTTGTCAACAATGCAATGTCTTGCTGCTCACTTAAATGATAAGAGACGGGCTGCGATGTGTCAAGGCTCAAAGTATGAACTTGCTCTAGGATGGTTTGTAGAGTCATTTCAAAAACGCTTTAGGTGTCAAACCATTAGCAGAGTTTCATCTTAATACGATTTTGAGCGTCTCACACTTTTAAAATAAAATCTTTTGAGTTCGGTCCTACCTTTACACCCTTTAAGATGCATCTCATAGACATTAGGTGAAACCAATCCCAATGAGTAACCATACACACATTCACGCAACATCTCAACTGGTTGATTTTGAAAATGTGTTGCTAATGGAAATTTAATGGATTGTTATGTTGTATTCATGTAAAACACTGTTCTCTAATCAAATGCATGCGTTAGGTTAATTACGGTGGCCCACTGGTGCACAACACAATGAAATTTAAAAATTAAATATAAGTTCACAACGTAATCATTATGGCAGACGCTTTTATCCAAAGTGACTTGTATTTCATAGTAATATACATTTATTTCTATCTTTGTGCAATCCCCTGGGATCGAACCCATGACCTGGGCTTTGCTAGCGCCATGCTCTAAACACTGAGACACAGGAAAGCTACAACACAAAGGAATAAAGCCACAACACAACAGAATCGAGTCACAACACGATGGAATCAAATCACAACACACCAGAAATGCTCCTGACAACTAAGGGGCACTTTCGGCATGAAAAATGCTACGTTATGCCGGCTAGGAGGTGCGCGTTTTGCTGGGTGTTGTTTTAGTAGCTTTTGTAGCCTGTTTTGTTTGTGTATGGCATGTGATCTACTGTGGGAAAAGTGAATGTGAATGGCAAACAATCTCATATGAACAAATTAGAGATGTAGGGTTAGGTTAAAGCCAGCGTGGATGACGCTCACAAAAAGCTCTTACTGCAGAGAACCGTGAAAGTGGAAGAATTTTACATTTTCACCGCATGTCTCCCACTGAAAATGAGCTAGACATTCGCGACTGCCGCTCAAAATTTATAACATAGGATAATCCCGGTACTTCAAGTCACCTTGACCAGCAAAGTTTACACAAACATCATATATAAATTCACCATGTAAAAGATTATATTTGCATTGCATCGTAGCCAATTTGCCAGGATATGAATTTACCTCAGCTGCTTCTGACATATAGCTGGTATATATCATTTTGATAGAAAGAATGGATTGGAAAACCTCCACTGAAATACCCGGGTATCGCAGAATTAGAGTTTTTTAACCGTGCGTATGTGTTTAAATGATTTTAAATGCTAGACGCTGTATTGTGAGCTAAACATTGGTCGTATTAACGTATTTAGGCTCAGTGTTTTAATGAAATAATTTGTTTAATGTTTAAATTATAATTTTAAATTAAAATATGTTTTTACTGCTTTTCTTCTATTTTGTGTATACTTTTTATAAATTAATTAAAATAATCAAGACTTAAAACGACTACAGACAATTTTTTCTTAATGAGAAATCTTAAGCAATAAAAGGAAAATATATTAATTCTTTTCTTTGGTAAATGAAGAACAACAAACAGCAATGAGGTGCATAAAAGACCCAGTAAAGAGAAATCAGAGAGTATATCTCTAAACACATCATAAATGTTAGAAACACGTTACAAAAACTCAGAAGTATATAGTAGGGTTGTCACGGTACCATAAACATGTCTTTACGATGCTATACCAGCTGAAGTATCTCGATACCAAGTAGTATCACTATGCTTTGCCATGTTCATAATTCAAATCTATACAAAAAACACAGATTTAGATGAAACATTTTGTATTTACTATAGTAAACTGTATTATACTTTGCACTAGGATATTTTGCTGTATTAACTGTAGTAATCGGATATGTTGTAGCAAGTACTATGATAAGACTCAAAAATACTAATATCTATGAGTTTTAGTTTACTGTAGTAAATACTAAAGTACACTAGATTTTTGTACACGTGGGAACTAATTCAACTGTGGGATAAATTTCATTGATACAGCAGTCTTTATAAAGGGAAATATTAGGCAGAACTAAGACGGGCAGCAGGTGACGTCAATTTCCACGAAGTTAGTGAATCATTTAAGCAACTCGTTGAAAATGCTAATTTGAATCATTATCTAAAAACACACATTCATTTAGGAGATACACACCGCAAAAAGGCAGATTTAAGTGTTCAAATAAATATTAATGCGCATATGCAACATTAACTACTGTACTACGATGCTACCGTTTCAAAAAAAGAGAGGCATCGCGGGTATTTTGAAGCTTTAGCATGGCGATGCTACTGTAGTACCGGTACACCGTGCAACCCTAGTATATAGTACTGAACTGTGAAGTTAAACCGTTTAACAGTTTTTCAAAGGATTTCACAGGAATAGTTATCACAAGATTTTTTGGCGGAGCTTAAAATGGCCCCTCCCCTATCACTAGAGCACCTAGCATCAGGTGTCTGCTCAATCAAGAGCTCAGGATTGTAAGCTTTTCGCACACGCTTTCAGGCTTTCTCTGCCCAACTAAACAAATCTCTCTCCAAATAACAGACAATTCAACCGGCTTGTTCGCTATCAGCAATTTCAGCATCTACCTTACCAGCTCAAGAGAGAACCCGTACAAATAGACAGAGCTTGACTTCTTTATTGAAGCTGCTAGCATCTGTTTTAAGTTTTAATCCTTCGCAGAAAACCATGTTTTTAAAAAAGTATTTTCTGCAACTCAAAGTGTCTTTTGAGGTTGGAAAAAAGTTCAATTTTTCTAAAAAAACATCCTGTCAAGCAACCCTTCTCAAAGCTTACCAATGAACGTGATTGGTCGAGAAGGCTCAAGCTTGAAAAAATAAAATGGGGGCCGAGACGCTGGTTTGAGCATAGTTTTGTATAAATTTATGTTTAATTTTACTGGGCTGGGGACTCAGGTTGAGCGATTCGAGTGTTTTAATTCGAGTGTTGACTCAGGTTGAGCGATTCGAGTGTTTCCCACAGAGGACACGCCCCCACCTTTTGAGAGCAGAGAGTCCTACTTATACATAAGATTTTGATAACTTATTTTATTTATTTGAATGTTTTGATCTCCATTCAAATTTGGCTGGGTGGTTAATAACAGACTTTTCTGTTGTGTGACAAACTCAGAACACATATTTCAATGTCACTTGACTTGTATTTTAAGAACAAAGTTTTTTCCTTGATTACACCATCTTAAGCTAAATATTGTCAAAGGGAATACGGAAATAAATGGCTTTATTTAAAAAAACAATTATTTATAATTGTATACATTATTTAACCTTTGCAACATTAAATCTAATAAAAAAATTAGCATTTATGTATGACTAATTTTACTCTAAACAGCGTGTAAAACAATATAAACATGTTTTAGGTTTACGACTGCCAGCTGCGACTGACATTATGGATGCACTGGCAATGATGAACAGAAGAGAAAAATGATTGAAATGCTGACAATACAAATGAATAAGCTATCATTGGGTTATTATTATATAGATCTTTTTAAATGACAAAGACGGCTGTTTTCAAGGAAAATACTAATTTTATTATTTATAAATGCAGAACAACACAGCAGCAGGTGCAATTAGAACAAAACATTTTTCTTCATGAAAAAGGATAGCCATCTTATATATAAATTGAAAATCAAAAATAAAAGCTACTGTTTATGCTGTGTGTAAGAGTACAGAAGAACATACAGACTTTTTCAAAGATGCCGTAGCGATAAAGCTGTTGTGTTGTGACTTCATTTCGTTGTGAACTTTTGCTTTTTAAATTTCATTGTGTTGTGCACCAGTGGGCCACCGTAGTCAACTGATGTTATTAATTATGTAATATATAAAATGTACATATTATTCACACAGTAAATGAATACACAAAAAATACATGCTCTCCTAAAACCTTGTATCTTCATTTTCGTCACTTTTTCCAACAAGTTTTCATTACTACTCAGCGCCCTTATATCACTGGGTTTTGCAAATATCTAACCAAAAAAAGTTTTAAAAGGTGCTTCTCAACTTTAACAACATAGTATTTGATCATTTAAAAAGTACAGTGTTTTTGGACTAATTTGGACATCCAAGGTTTCAGAAGGACAGCGACGATATATCTATAAATATTATTTAGCTACACTGCTATGCTGGCTATAGACGTTGCATTGGACGTACACTCCTGGCCGAAGTTAACTTCAAGTCTGTGTTTGTTTCTTGTTCTGGGTGGTGGCTCATAATATAACTATTTATATTTTATTTTATTTAGAATAATATAATTTATATTATTCTTTTATTGTAGACTCATTGTATTAAACAATTTGTTGAGCTTTGAAGTATGTTAATTTTATTAAATAAACTATTTGTTATGTGGGTCGTGTAACTTCGCATTTAAAGAAACAGTATGGGAGATTGACATCTAGCGGTTGAACTTGGTATCGCAGTCTAAATTCAAAATATTGGAGAGGCAAGTTTAGCCAAGTCTGGTTCTTCTCGGTTTCATTTGCTTGTTATCAGAAATAATCTACAGGGAATGTTTTCTTTGCGGATGTGTAGCTGAAGTTACGTACGGGTCACAAACAACATAAACATTTGTTTGAAACCGTCTATAGGCACATGCAATTTCCACAATAGAAGACAAATTATTTGACTTACGTCTCATGTCTCTAAAGTAGATGGTCTGTCTGTTGGGGTTGAGCAGCTGGATGACGGAATCATCGTTGTTTTTCACCCGACAGCTGATAATTGCCATCTCGCCCTCGACCACAGAGACGTTATTCGTCACCAGGTTCTGACCCTGCACTGGAACCCAGAGAAAACATTAAAAAAGCCTTACAATAGCAATACATCAGTGAGGTTATAACATATGGCATGTGTTATCACAATCTGGATTGTAATTACAATGCATCCACCAAACAACATTTTCTCATTTGCCTGTTCCCTTGCTTTTCAGAGAGGCAATCGTGATACTCTTTCTTTAACCACAGAAAAGAAAATACTATTACAATGTGGATCCTTTTTCATCCTTTTCTTGTATCATGAAATTGCCAAAGTCGAGGCTGAAGCTGAATTGATGAGTGCCATGATAATGCGAATCCTCATGAGAAATCTGAATACTGAGGTTTTTATGTATAATGTGAATCAGTGTTATAAATGTACTTTTTTATTAAGGGACAATATTTGCCCTCTGGAATTATTTTTTTATGGAAATGTCTTTAATGAGGACAATTTTCCTCACCTTGTTTCTAACCTTGAATGTTAATTATGAAATCAATCTACGATTCAAGACGTTTCTCTACGGTAAGTATTGTTTAAGACATCATAACATAATATAATAATATAACAAACACTAACTTCTTTGAAGTACCATATGCAGACCATAATAATAAAGAACAATAATATTACTATATGATATCACCATACAGTGCTACGGCACTGCTAAATGTGTGTAAACCTAGCTATCAATGATAATTTATATTATGTTAAATCAATGTTCAATTCTCGACATTCTTCAACATTAAATCTACTTTTTGGAGGGGAAACAAGAAACAAGACAAACAAATTTTGTAAACATAAGTTGCAACATGCATCAGATTGTGTGTGTAATGTTAACACATGCCAGCTGATTTCTCGGTTTGGATGTATTGATTTTACAGCCTTGTGTGTTTGTGGTGTGTGTGGAATGTCGGCCTCGGTCAGCGAGAGGGGAAGGGCTGGTAATTGCTCCTCACGGCAGAACTTTATCAAACCTCTCCATCTAAGCACGAAGTGATGGAAGCAGGCAATCAACAGCACCTCTCAACAGCATAATACCCAGACCCCAACAGCAACCTCTGCAAACACCCAAGTGAACGCAAAGAATCTGATACACTCCACAGTAAGCCTGCAACACCTCATGATAAGAAGCTGTGCCAAGCCCTTGTGCTTTACATCCAAAATGGGCATCAGTATCGTGCAGGTGCATTCAGCGGAAAAGCAAGTTACCTAGTTCTAAATTGACATCCACAAAGGTATTAAAAATAACCAAAAATTGCTTTTAACATGACAGCCGTGAGACGACACCCAGCACAAATTTGCGCAGTTGAGCGATCACACGCCTTCAAACCCTCGTGACATTTACAGAGATTAAAAAAGCATATCAATTTTCCCATTCGGATTTGCAGGCACGAGCCAGCGTAGCTACCCACGTCCCGGTCAAAGAACAACAAATAGCCGTGGAAAAACACACATTTAGCCTGTCCTCCTGAGTTGTGAATGTTAGGCATGATAAAGCATCGCCCACTCCGTGAAGAAGCATTAGCAGACAGGCATGCTGGGTGTGCTGCGGACACAGAGGTGTTGTGCGGCCGTGCCCAACGTTAAACATCCGTGAAGCCAGGTTTCACACTGCCGCTATCACGCCACACAAAAGAGAGAGGAAAAAACACTAGCTAAAAAAAAAATGGAAAAGTCTAATTCTGAAGTTTGCTTTGAAATTATAACAAACACTGTGTTACTAGTCTACAATTCTGTAAAAAGAAACAATTTAGAGGGAACCAGTAGCAAGACGTTTCTTCACATGTTTCCTTGAGAGATCTTAGAAATAAACGTTACAGGTACAGACCCACACGATAAATTGGGCTACCTCAAAAGTTTTAAGCTGTGGAGTTGTTTGTTAACTAAGCACATAAGAACTTTTGACCTCAAAACTATTTGAATAAACTTACATTTATTATTTCTGTTAACATAACCCTTGACAAATGAGATTTGTTTGTTTTACAGTGCTCCTGGAAACATGAAGGAACATTGAGATAAAAGCAACATTCACGACCTTCAGCTTTCCTGTAGCTCAGTGGTAAGAGCACGGTGCTAACAACGCCAAGGACGTGGGTTAGATCCCAGGGGATTTCACATACTCAGAAACAAATTTACAGGACAATAATCTGCCAAATGCGTAAATGTCTGGTATTAATGAGTCTGTTTTCAGTCTAAGCAGTGTTCTACACTTCTTCACAATGTTAACCTTAATGTAACAAAAACTCTTTCAAATACCAACAGAACAGGAAAATAAACCTTAACATGAAGTCTTCTCTTGTTCACATCACAATTAAAATGCACAAAATAAATACATAAAACATAGATACCATGCAAAGCATGGTGGGAAATGGAGTCCTCAGCCCTGACGTCATTTGCAAAATATAGCCTACCTAAAATTTTTGGATGATTTATTTTATTTTTGTTCCTGAAACTCAGAATGTTTTATTAAATGAAGACACTTAAAAGTTTTAAGCAAATTAACAGTTTCAGCTTTGAGTACAGTTCACTCGTTTTTAATGAGTAGATTACACTATTTGGGAATACAGTGCGAAACAACCTTTTTAAGTTACTCAACAATCTTTTTTTCCTTCTTCATATTTATGTAGTCAATGTGACTCAAATCAATCAACTACAGTGCGCATGACAATTTTTATTGTTTGAGTGTCTACAGTGTCACCTCAACCAAGCCCAGATTTGATTAGATAAAAGATTGATGGCGATTTAACTCATTTATTTGCCCTTCAAGGGCGTGTCTGCCATGATAGCCTGGTTCAGTTCTGCCCCATAACCTAACCAAGGTGCCCATCCCTCACACCTCTGATTGGCTTTACAACAAGCACTCAGTTCAGTTTGCAATAAGCCCTGAAAACTCACAAAACCTCTTCCAAAAGCAAATAAGCAAGCAATCCCGCACACATCTAATCCACTTATTATATGATTATTTTGATCATTTCAATTCAATTTCCTTCATGTATTTTTTATTAGATTATGTGAAAACTGGCCACTTTAGGCTGAGCATAGGGCACCTGTGTCCGTATTCTTTCAACACAGCCTTTATCATTATCAGTCCTCAGGGGAAAGACTGGCTAGTCTGCTCCAATTACATCACAGCAATCCCATAATGCATCCTACCAGCCACCTTTAGCCCTGACCAAATAAACATCAGCCCCATTCGCCTCAGTTAGACAAACTGCAGTCTTGGCTTTTGATGCTCGACAATGATGTCTAGGAAGGCAGCTCAAGAGGCTTTGTGAAAACCAAATATTTGGGGGAAAATGTATTTTATGCAATATTCACTGATGCACAGTGAAGGATGTTTGGACGATAGGCAGAGGACTGAAATTCTCTTCTGCTTGAGAATTGCATCAGAGCTCACAAATGTAATTAATGCATGTAAAGTTTCATGATAATGGCATATCATTCATTCCCAAAACCTTTTTTAAGAACACATCTCATGGGTAATATATACATTTCCTGCAGCCACTTCTCAAGGTTGATACCTATTAAAAAGGTACCTCGGAAACTTGTTTTATTCATTTTATATTATATTAGTATTATTAATTATTGCATATACTTTTTAATACAAGAGGTAGCTTAATAATTCATTTAAAAAAGTAATTTTAGCAAGTCATTAAAGACAAACCTTAACCTGGCTACTTCACTTGCTTGCAAAAGTTAAATGCCAGCGGGCTAACATGGAACTGCTTTAAAGAACAGTTAAAAAAAGAATTTTGTTCAAAATCTGTATAAAAGTATTTGTTCTGATGAACACAAAGAAAGATATTTGGAAGAATTCTTGTAAGCAAACAGTTCTTGGACACCACTGACAGCTAAAAATTCTTGGTTCTGTTGAAAACAAAATTAGATATTTAAAAGAATGTAGGAAAGTAACCAGTTCTTTGGAATTTTTGACTATACCATTGTTGTTGTATTTCTATGGTAGTCGATGATGACCAAGAACTGTTTGGTTACAAGCATTTTTCCAAATATGGTTCTCTGTGTTCATCAAAACAAAGAAGTTTATAAAGATTTGAAACATCTTGAGGGCGAACTGTCCCTTAATGTGTTCAATGCACGACTTAACAGACTCAAATGTACCTATTCACATGCATGCCTACATTAAAGAAAGTTTTTGACCAGGGTTTGTCAGACAAATTCTGAAACTGAAGGTTGAGAACCAAGTAGCATGGTAAAAAAAGTCACCTGCAATAGATTCTACAGACTCGTTTAAATGCTAGAAAGGCTTTTGCCCATTTTTCTCAAAGTCACAGGTTTTAGAACTGTCAAATCTTTTTGTCTCTGGTGGTTTGGTTCAAAGTTACTAATCTGCTAACTCCCAATCCTTTGCATTTTTCATTCTGATTCAGATAGCACCTACAGTAATACCTTAAATCTCATGCAGGCATCCCATTTGACACCCTTTTCGTGAAGTCACGAATCCACAATTTTGATAGAGGGCTCCTTTCAGCTGTAAATGCGATGATTATGTGCTAGTTATGAACTGAACAACTGTATACATTCTTCTACAATTTCTGCATTTGTATACCCTGTACGAAATATGGATTCATACAAATGAGAATAACTAGTCTTGGTTAATTTTTATTTATCTCCATTTAAATGTTTTCCATTTCAGTGTATTTTCCCCTTTAGGTTGAGGTTTATAAAAAAGTCTTTCATTTTAGTATGTCATAAGCACAAGTGTTTTAATTTGAAACTTCCAAAACAGCAATAAAACAGAGATAGAAAATAGTATGACAGATAGATTCTTGGAATTCGAACAAAGAAACATTTGAGGTATAGAAACATGCAAAGTGCTTTAAAGGCCAGCTGTCAAACCATGCATACTTGAAAAATAACGTGCAAAAAAAGGAAAAATCAGTAGTTGGATCACCCGGAGAGGTCATGTGATCCAGATGGAAGAGAAAAAGTAGTACCTGGTATGATCTGACAGGCTCCTGAGCAAGCGTAGGGAGAGAAGGTAGGACACAGAATATTATTAAAGCAGAAAATGTTCATTTGATACTTTGCATGCATATGACATGGATTTGATTCTGTTCCCTGCATATGTAAAATGACAACACACTGCTGGGTGAGATCACACAATTCTTTTCCTTTGTTATCATCTCCTTCAAGTACACTAGGTGTGTTTGAATGTCCTGCATTAATGGCAAACTCCTATTCCCTTTTAAAGTCAAGGAGACTGTTTGAGAAGAAAGGGATATGAAGAGTTTGTAGTGCTGGACATCACAGGTAGAGCGGAGAGACCAGACAGCAGCTTTGGATCGATAGCACAATGTTGGCTTCGGTACAATAGCAGACTCTAGTACCTGTATTGATACACGGTCAATACCTCCACACAGAATGGAGTGACCAGTCGAATGTCAGATTAGATCAATATAAAGTGATCTGTTAAACAAATTGAATGAGTTCAATATTTTTCTTTTAAATATGTTTCTAAAGGTATAAAGTACAATCTCAGAATACATTATTAACATCTAGAGACACATTGATTAAATATCAATTGATTTTATTGAAAGGAAAATGCTGAGAACAATACATTTGCATTAGATGTTGGCAGTTCAAACTTGACGTTAAAAATGCTATATTATACTCTGTTGGATTTCAGACAAATGCTCACCTGAAGGTATTGACAAAACTCTTTACATAGACAGGTGAAAAGCCTAAACTATAAAATACTTTAAAATAATGTTGACTCCTCTTGTCTAGAACATTCACTCTAAAACAAAGCTGAGTAAAAACAAATATCCCAGTTCACCCGCTTCTCAGTCTTCCCTACGCTACATCAGGCTTAAACGATGCTGTGTGCAATTTGTTAGAGGATCTATTGATGGAAATGCAATATAATAAACATAACTATATCTTCAGAGGTGTATAAAGACCTAACATAATAAAGCGTTATGTTTTTATTGTATTGGAATGAGCTATTTCAATCCAAATACACCGCAGGTCCCCTTACATAGAATTCACCAGTACAGTAAAGTATCAATTTATACACATTATGGGAGAATGCTGTCATTTCTTTCTGTTAACATTTTTTTGGAATCAATGAATGTCATTTCCAACCTATTTGAGGGTGTTTTTGATTGATCACTTTCTGTGTTCTGTGTTTTGTCTAGACAAGGTTAAATTCACATCATGTTTACAATTACTGTACAAGTTCATTCAATTTCAATGTTTAATTTAATTTGACACAATAAAAACTATTCTGTTCACACGAATTCATTGCAAATGTGCACTTCATTGACACTGTTGTCTGCTTATTAGGACCTTTAGTGCATAACTAAATTATGTATAAAAAGAGTAAAATAATTTTTAACCCCCACAAAAAAGTATTGAAATGTTTTTTTTTTTATTTGAGAAATTTACCAAGAATCAAATAAAACGTACAGTACATTTACATTTACATTTAGGCATTTGGCAGATGCTTTTATCCAAAGCGACTTACATTGCTTTATCCTATACATTTTACATAGGTAAACAGTACTTAATGTACAGTGTCTGTAGCCTTTCCCCCTGCTAAGATGCAATATTCCTCAAAAGAAAAATGAAAACTAGGAACTTCTGTTTCAAAAAATTGAAATACTTTATCTAACAGACATCCACAGTCATGCTCAAAATTACATCCGCAGATGTTTAAAGATTGTAACCGGATCATATAACATATGATAAACAGCGTGAGGCAAATGAATCCTTTAAAAAGTCTAAGGGTCTCATCCAGCTACAGCACTATAAATAGTGGATGTGTGTGTCAATAAGCTGCTCAGGCTGACATGCATCAGGTGAGAGTTATGGCATGTCAGTAGGGCAGTGATTAGATGTCACTACTGTCAGTCTTCTTACGAGATATTGATGGACAGATTTCGGCAGAAACCCATTTGATGCCATCCGAGTGTAGACAACTGCGCTAGCAAGGCATCATTCAAAGAGGACGGTTTTAAAGCGCTGTCTTTTCAAACGCTCACCGCTTCAATGTATTAAAACTACAAAGCAGACAAACATTGACAGGAATCAGTCATTTTCATATCAAAATATCAATCTTAAAATGAACAGAAACGTACCCTTACAGTATATTAGATTCAACAAAATTAATACCAGCTAAAACATCAAAATACATAATGCAGAAAAATAAATATGTATACTACTGTTCTACGGAAGGTCCTGACAAAAGTTATACAGTTCCTGAATCCTTGGTCAGTTTTGTCACCACACTACAGTGTTCAGTTATTTACATAAGTCACATAAATTGACCTGAGAACTGTACCCTTCAGATATCCGGCTTATTTCCGGCTCATATTCACAGCTATATTTCTAGTTACCCCGCTGAGCAGCCATATTTGTGTATTCTGACCATGAGCACGATGCTATGCGCTTCTGTCCATTTCCGTGGCGTGACTTTGAGCTTGTAGGTGACCCGCTGTGCCTTCATTTAATTAAAAGGGTAGGGGTGGAGTTTCGTAGCGCACCTGAACAGGGATCTGATGGAAAAATCTGTGCATGCCATGTGGGCCCAAGGACACCGGTTTGGGTCCTGAGACCACCGCGTCGTCACAAAGTTTTGAGTCTAAAAATGGCAGACTCTTATAATAATTTGAGAAAGCGATTTAATGGCCTTATAAAACTTTATATGCCACTACAAATAGACTCTTAAGGCTAATTCTCCATTAACAGGTAATAATAATTAACTTTGCCCCAAGAGGTCCATGCATTGACTTCAAAGCGGCGGCGGCGGCGATGTGCAAAATGTCTGGTGCATTAAAGATCATGCTGTTTTATAGCATCGTAGATCTTAATAGTGTCGCCTGGTTTCATGTTATCCTTTCACATTACCTTCCTTCACCAGCATCAAGTGTGTTTCCGGTGCCCAGCGAGCATGTAATTAAATCTGAAGAAACAAATAAAGGACAATTCTGCCTGCCAGCGGTCTGTACGGTCATGCAGTCGCTATGCTGAAGAAACATTCGTATGTGCTTTCTGTGAGATCAAGGAGAAAGCGTTCCTCTCAACAGACTGTATATATGCTGATAGCGGCCTCATTCATATGTGTGAAGAGTTATCAAAGAGTGTGAAAAACATCTATTCTTGTATATATGCTGGCCATTTTCCAATGGATCTAACATGATAAACCGAATTGTTTATGCCCACTTTAGGGAATACAGTAGTTCATGCAAAAATTCTGAAATAAAAAATGTAGGTTGTAAATTCCCTCATATCATTATAAAGCTATGCGTGGTTTTGGTAGGTCTTTAGTTTAGGTTCCAATTATCACTGCTAATCAGTTGCTTATTAGCAAACTTATGTCTTATCAACCTGATCGCACCCAATTGCGTATAAATAACACGCTTTTGCATTATCGTCTAATACGTACGTCAAATTGCGATTTTGCGTGCATATGATACGCCAATGAGTGCTTGTACCTGGGTGGAGAGCAGCCATTTTAAAACGTACATGAAGAGGAAACACTGAAATAATTAAAATAATAAGGTTAGGTTTAGGGTTTGGGTTAGGGTAGAGGTTATAATATGCACGGACGCTAACATTAGGTTTAGGGTTTGGGTTAGGGGACAGGGTAATGAGACAAATTGCTGTTTAATATGCAAACGCGCTAATTGGCGTATCATGTGCACGCAAAAAAAGGCGTATTTATGCACGCAAAATCGCAATTTGGCGTCCTTATTATACGATAATGCACAGCGCGTGTAATTTATACGCAATTGGTGCGAATGGGCTGGTCTTATTATTGGAATGTACAGTATAAAGCGCATATTAATGCCTTATTCTGCACGACATTATTATATATTCCTTGACTGCACCCATTACCTAAACCTAACAACTGGAATTAGTTTAATAAGGCAAAAGTCGAAGTTTATGGTTACTGAAGAGCCAAAAATGTCCCTAATGTTAAGTGTAACTTATTATGTTATGGTTACGCAGCACTTTAACTCTTCTACTATCATGTCTTGCATTCCAAAAACTTCATAACAGCATTAAAAAGAAGCCCATATAACTTATCAGCAAGATTCTACACAACTCAATGATCTGCTTAAAATAGCTGTAAGTAAACAGCCAGGTTATAAAATTATCAGCAAATATTATCCCACTTAATGTACAGACTTGTTATCTTTCAAAGCCAAAGTTACCATAAACAATCAATTTAATGTTTGACGTCATTACAAACCTGTATAGTATAAACAAAAAAGATGATTTAAAAAATGTTGGTAACCAAACAACACTGGCACCCACTTTCATTGTATGGAAATAAAACCACTGAGATATTTCTCAAAATATCTTCTTTTGTGTATTACAGAGAAAAAAGAGTGAGTTTTAAATGATATGGCAGTGAATACGTTAAACTGTGTTCCACAGACATTTCAAGAGAGTGAGTAAGTAATGAATTGAAAAAAGATATTTGGTATTCCTAAAATGATACTGATGAAAGGTTTGTTTCATAGAAGGTCATCTATTAGCCTCCATTCTGTCTTTTTTTCCGTTATTTCTCCATATAATAATCTTTCTATGTGCTGCTGTGTCAGAGTCTGTCATTGGGAGCAGGGACAGGAGGTGGATAATGAGAACATAAGGGTGAGAGGAGCTGACAGGAACATCATCCTCCCACCACGACCGACAGAACACAGGTCACAGAACAGTCACTAAACCTGCGCTCACCCACCTGGACTTCACATTATTATTACCCCAGCGCTCGCTGTGGACCACGTCCACTCAGATTTCCTCCAAATGTGGCGATCGGTGGCATCGGGTATCGCCTCATCTCCAAAAAGGCCGAGATGGATTTGTGGGTAATTACTTTAGTTTGCATGTAATGATTTAAGCCTGCCCCAGTTGCAAGGAAGGCTGCATATGTTCCATTCATTATGGATATTATAATTCGATCATAAGTGTCGTACTATGGGAAATCATGTATCCATTTGAAAGGTTAAACTAATTACACTGCCACAGCGAACCACTCAACAGATACACTTCAGGATATCACCATGATTTAAGCAAGGACGTTCAGCGCAACAGATACACAAACTCTTCTGTCCCTAAAACACCTGTGCTATTCAGTCACACGCTCCCCACTCCCCATCAGATCTCATGGTAATAGCATCCATCAGGACCGACTCCATTTGCCACGAGAGGCATGAAATGCATCAATTTGTTTGCTATTTTAATGTCTTTTGTGGAGCGCAATGAGACATCTGTCAGAAACACCTGCTGCATATTTGTTGGGCGAAAAAATGGAAAGTTGGCCACCTTTGTCCCGTCTACCAGTTTATAATCAACGCTGTGTTTCCACGCCGCAACTAGCATTTTTCAATTTCCCATTCTCCTTTTCTTAATAAAATCACAGCGATCAATCAGCCGTGGGTGGGGGAAATGAAAGATGAAGCAAACATCTCGGCTAACCGAGGCCTCATTTGTCAAGCATCTGTGGAAATGTATACAGTGTGGATAACTAATAGTTGTTTTATTCAACCGTTGGGAGGTCAAGGTTTCTGTCTGACACGCATTTCAATTGCGACAAAATGTCTATAACATATGAAGATGACATCAGATGTGCACCATTATACCATTGGAAATACCATTTGTGATTCCGATCGAAAGGCGTATGTTTAATAGAGACAGAGATGTAACAATATTTTGGATATCGTGTAATCGCAATAGCAAAATTGACTCAATGCAATCGTGGTCACATGACTGTATGAAACAATAGTTCTTCCGGGATAACAAAGAAAGTTCGAAAAAATAATAGATGTCACCTTTGTCAAGGTCCACCTGGTGCAGTTATTTTATTTTATAAAAGGGATTTTGAGGTCATTTGACCCATCTGATAGTATAACACATACTTCTAAGGAACAGTTATGATTAGAGAATAAAGAAAATAGGACACTTATGATACATTTCCAAGTCAACATTTGTCATTTTAAATATTGCAACAAATATCGCACCGTGGATGTTATGCGGAGGTATTAGCATACAGTGAGATTTGGATATTGTTACATCCCTAGTTTCTTCAGTTTTTCTGAATTTACTGTTTATAGTTATGTGTGTTTAGGTAAAATTATCATGTTTGTACCAACAATATTTAAACCAAAATTCTAATAAAGAGATTGTTTCTATTTGCATTTATTTGCGGTAAATAAAAACTGAAGAAACAGGTAAAATTAACAGAAAAGATTCTCTGTCTTTTCAGACCTCAAATACTGCAAAGAAAACAAGTTCATAATCACTTTTAAGCAACACAACAGTACTATGTGTACATGTATTTAAGTAGATAAAAACTAATTTTTGCATCAGTTTTCATGTGATTTTCATACTGTTAGTCTTTCACATTGCTGTTGGATCACTTTGTCACTTCTGAGGTTTGATTTTGTTGAAATTCAACAGAGACTGGATTGAAATGTCCACAAAACATCTAATTTTTTCCACCTTTCTGCTAATATATATACTATATATATATTTTTTATGCTCGACCGGATACTAGCCCAGACTAGTAGGGAACTTATCTAGAAAGAATCTCAGTGCGATTACTCAAGAAGCTAGAAAAACGTGTGATGACTACATTAAAGACACTATATATATATATATATATGTATATATACACTCACCTAAAGGATTATTAGGAACACCTGTTCAATTTCTCATTAATGCAATTATGGTGGTGGTGTAATGGTGTGAGGGATGTTTTCTTGGCACACTTTAGGCCCCTTAGTGCCAATTGGGCATCGTTTAAATGCCACGGCCTACCTGAGCATTGTTTCTGACCATGTCCATCCCTTTATGACCACCATGTACCCATCCTCTGATGGCTACTTCCAGCAGGATAATGCACCATGTCACAAAGCTCGAATCATTTCAAATTGGTTTCTTGAACATGACAATGGGTTCACTGTACTAAAATGGCCCCCACAGTCACCAGATCTCAACCCAGTAGAGCATCTTTGGGATGTGGTGGAACAGGAGCTTCGTGCATCCCACAAATCTCCATCAACTGCAAGATGCTATCCTATAAATATGGGCCAACATTTCTAAAGAATGCTTTCAGCACCTTGTTGAATCAATGCCACGTAGAATTAAGGCAGTTCTGAAGGCGAAAGGGGGTCAAACACAGTATTAGTATGTTGTTCCTAATAATCCTTTAGCTGAGTGTATATATATATATATATATATGCATATATAAATGGTTTATATTTTAATAAATTTCCTCATACTGTAGGTAATACTTTTGATGAGTTTACTATAAAATAAATGAAAAATATACAATAAATAAAGAATGAGTAAAGTAACATTTTAACAAAAGAAAGTTTAACAAACTGTTAAATGTCCCACTGCTGAATATCACAACTTTTGAAAAAAATATTGCAACTTTTAGAACACTGCTTGGTTATTAAAATCAACGACTGGAACTAACTGATATAATTATGTGGAAATTGTAGAATCGTTATATTACGTTGATATAATTTTGATAAGGGTACTTGTAGTGGAGTAGGCGGGGCGAGACCGTGGTTCGAGACTGGTGAGTAATTGTTAATGAGCACCAGCTGTGGTCTCGAATCACGTAGGGGATCGGGAGCATATAAGAGAGTGAGCGACCGGACCGTGGAAGAGAGAGGACCGGGCCCGAACATGTTTGTATTTGTATTTATGTTTTGTTCGCCGGCGGTCGGCCGTGAGGGGCCGCCGGCTGTTATTACCTTATTAAATGTTTAAATGTTATCCGGTTCCCGTCTCCTTCCTTCCTTTTAATGAACCTTGTTACAGTACTCTTCCTGACCTAATGTTTGGACTGTATTTGGTCAACGGGGACCAAGACATTGTATTTGTCACAGCAATTAATAACCGTGCACAAAACAAATGCAATAAAACAAACAAAACAAAATATAAGCAGCAGAGAAAATCATTTTCCAGCATGTGTTGGTTTGACTGTGAAAGAAGTCAACATGAGCATTTGTAATCTCATAACAACCCAATAGAAATATAATATTTATGTTTATGTTATAAAATAAAAAGTCATCTTCAACAACCAACAGAAGTATATTTAGCACTATTTGTTTTCAACACCTCTAGATTTTCTTCCTCTTTTTTCATCCCTGAGGAGTTGCAAAATAAAGTGTTTGATTAGTTGGTGTTATTCACAGGTGACTTGAGATTTCTCCCAGTGTAACTGCAATGGTGATGCTCCATATAGCATTACTGCACCATGCAGCCAGAAAAGCTCAAATAAACATCATTTATCACATAGAAAGGGAAACGGTTGCTGATTTGATCTGAACTGAACAGTTTCAGATTACCCTATTTTAAGCATTGACAAAATCAGTTTTTGAGAAACTGCTATAATGAAACGAAAATGATGGGGGACTAGACTTTTAATTCATCTTTGGTGGCCAATACGAACGTATGGTGGACTCTGTGACACAATAAACCGCCTTTATATTGTCAGAACATGTTTCCTGACTAAAGGCATTCATTGACCATTTGTCATTATCCTCCTGCAAGCAGACTACAACTGTTATTTTACACGAGAGTCCATTTCTCAAAGCCTTACGGCGTGCACGTTAATGAATATTAAAAAGATGCAAACTGCAGCCGTGGTTGATTTATAACATTTCAGAAAGATGACTAAATATCATGTGTGCACTGTTGCGGCCCTGCAGAGCCTCTCCGCTTGTAACGAATGGCAGGGAATGTTATGCTATATTAAAGGAATAAATGACAGTTAGTCTTTTAACGTTTCCACAGTGAGCTCCATTCTCCATGCATCATAGGGAACGTGATGATGCAAACTAGTCGCCTGACAAACTGCGTGTCAGTCGGCTTAATGATTCACCTTGTGCCGCGGGACCTCGTGCTAAAAGCACTCACAGGAAATCTCTGTTATATTTCTGGAACTAAAATCAATATGATTGCCTTAAATAGACACTTTTTAAAACTATTTCACAGAGATGGCTAATAATACCATAAAACCACAAATCATGATCATGAATGCTATGCAAGTGTCAACGTTATTTCAAAACATTTCCTTTTGTGTTCCACTGAAGAAACAAACACATACGGGTTTGCAATAACATGATTCAACAATGACAGAATTTTCATTTTTTAGATGAATCTTAACAGTATTTTTAACAGCGGAGACACAACAGTCATGCTGCTGTATGGACGAAATTCAAATCAATATAAATTCATTCCAGTTTGCTATTTATGCAGCATTTTACCTGGTGCCAGTGTAAAGTATGTCTTATTGATTGACTGTGTAATTACCCAACTCGCTTGCTTAATTTGTTGTTAATTTACCACTGATGGCAATCACATTTGACTGGCGAGGAGCCTGGTGCTCAGCAGCCACTGTTTATTCCTCCATCTGGCTTCTACGTAGTCATGTGTGCGAGCGTGTGACTTAGAAATATGTCTAAGCTAAACCCATGGCACTAAAATGCTGTTTTAAAGCCCGGTCCATAAAGTCACCAGCGTCTGCCAGATTCATCGCTTTGGTCGGCTGATCGGCGCTTTGCCGTAGAGCGCTGGGTGACGACGACATGGCAAGCAGGGGCACATTTAAGGTAAAAAACTGTGTTATCTGTAGTGTGTCATTTAGTTTGTGACATCAACGAAGCATGATATACATCTGCTCTGCTTGAGCGCAAGAAGCAATTTACACCCCGCCTCCTTCTTTTTATGGCTTTTAGTGTTATGTAACTTGCATATTATGTATAGTGATGCATTCCTTGTATGTGTGCATATATTCTATTACGGTTTCATTTCAATTGATTGTTAAGTAACTTGGCGTCTGCCATAAATACATTTCATGCTTTTTAGATGCTAATCATAAATATTCAGGAAAGGAAGCGAGCCTCATTTAGGTTTAAACCCACCCCTCTGTGAGGCGAGGTTATTTTTTCTGTAAAAAGAAAATTCTTTGCAGTGAAGAGCCATAAAAATTATATTCCCAGACTAAGCTGAAACGCTACTTTTAGGGATGCGCCGGCCATTAAACAAAAAGATTCTCCGACTGTCATTTTTCATCGTTTTCCTTCTTGCAAACTGTTATTTCATGGTATGTTTGTGGAGACGGAGTCTCGGAGATTCAAAGGCTGTGGGCAAGAACGGAACTGAGTTTCATTATGTATACATAATGGCAATTCATTGTATTTTATTTGCGCCGTCTGTGTCGTTTTAGCTCCCGTTTACTAATGAAATTATGCAAATTTGGCAAATTATCATAATCAGAGTTATGGAATTTAAAATCTTGCAAGATCTCGCTCACGACCAATGGAGAACATACAAACTTCTCTTTTAAATGAAATAGCACACGAGAGGTACGAATACAAAATTGTTTTTAAAATTATACAAAATAAAAGTATATTTTGGTAAAGTTGAAGTACATTTTTAAGTATATTAATGTATACTAATATCCATGTAGCTAGTAGTTAACTTTAAAATGTATTATTTCAATACTAATCGGCCCACTTTTAAGTTTATAAAATTAACTTATAGTACTTGTGGTACTTTACTTTACTTTAAGTGTAACAGTAAACTATGAGTACACAACTTACTTCAAATGAACATATTGGTGTGCTGATAGTTTACTAGATCAACACTTATATACATATCCATAATTTTTGTTTATGGAAGTACACTTTAAAACATCGAAAAAGTAAACACAGTTACAAGTCAAGCATCCTTAGAATACTTTATTCTTTTTATAAGTATATCTCCATCAAAAGCTTGAGTGCAAGTACAGACCAAAAACCCTTACACCGCTTACAATACATCGTGTTGAAAAAAGATGGTTCCTCATTGTTCGCTGTCAGACTTTTTGTTAGTATAAATTAATTAATTAATACTAAAAGGTCCAGTGTCTGAAGCGACATCTAGTTTTGAGGTTGAAAACTGCAACCAATGGCTCACTCTACCCCTCCCCTTCGAAGCATTATGGTGGCTGAAACAGGACAAATATGTTGTCAGGTTTTTCGCTTCTTTGCCGAAGGAAATACCTTATTTAATTAACATGCTCTGTAGAGCAGTTTGTCAGTTTAGGGCTACAGTAGAAACAACATGGTGAATTCCATGCAAGGGGACCCACGGTTTAGGCAGACAGAAATAGCTCATTCTAATGTAATAAAAACATAATGCTTCAGTATGTAAGGTCTTTATACACCTCTGAATACACAGTTATGTTTAATATATTGCATTTCTGTTACTAAAAAAATTTGACATAGGACCTTTAAGTGTAATTTAAAAAATGAGTACATAAAGTTAAAACATACATTAAAAGTATACTTTCTTATTTTCAGTTTAAAATATCTATGCTAATAGCACACTTGAACAAACTTGTTTTTAAACTCAAAATTGGCTTCATTAAGCAAAGGACATTGAATTTTCAATAATATTGATAAGACATTAAAATTTATGTACAAATTTGTGTCGAAACGAAAATCATTCCATTCATTTAAATAGTGCTAGAATGTGCGTTAGTATGTAGCTATGGATGTTTTGCAGATAAGAGGTTATACCCCAAATGCCCCCCGGAAGTTTTTTTGATGGGTTTATTCAAACATCATCTGAAGAATCCGTGCATTTGCTTACAAACTGTAATTGCTGCAGACATGAGTGATGAACTTGTGACCGCACCCGCCTCTGTGACACAGCTATTCAGCGCTTAGTCGAAAAAGGTCTAAAGTTAGGAAGACATATGAGCTGTCAGTGAAAGGCAGAAAACCAGGCCTTTGATCGTCACCTGGCACATCAGCGCCTCCTCCCCAAGGGGCCTTCCATCGCCTGTTACACACATCTGACAGGTGGGGTGAAGCTCCATACGCTCCCCGTGTGAAACTCAGTTCAGGCGACAACAGACCAGGCAGCACACAGCGCTGTTTTATTGGTGCAACTGAACTGAGTTCAGCTTTAAGTAATGTATTCAGCACTCGGTATGTGGTATGAGGTTACAGGTGAGACAGAAAATGAAGCCGCATCTGCGATGCATGCGTGTTACATGCTTGTGACTCTGAGCCAACTCATTATCAGTGCATTAGATCTGCATTTGATGCGACAATCTGCACCAGAACACCTGACGTGTCCCTATTGCACTCGCCATGTGACATACAAACCCTTCCAGAAAGGAAGGAAATAATGAAAAACAGACTGTGTTTTATCACGGCTAGGGCTGGGAATCGAAAGCTGGTTCCTCAGAAAAGAGATGGTTGTGATGTAGAAGAGATGCTGTGAATCAATCCACGACACCAGCATAAAATAAATGATGTTGTGAGCTTGCATTCTGAAATAAAATCTGAATCTAAAGTTGATGATATATGTGTATTGAACTGTCAACATAAACATAAACAACAACAAACCTTTTGCACAGTAATCCAAATGACTCAAAACCTCTTAAAACAGTGTAACATTTTATCACATCTACTCAGTGTTGAAAAAGGGAACTGTACATGTGCTCTAAGTTAAAACTACTATTATATTGCTGAAATATTCTCAATTATAAGTAAAAGATGTAAAAAAATGGGTAGAATTACTCTTCTCAGAAACTACTCAGATTACTAGTTACTTTTTTGCCGGGGCTATTTAATGAATTATGAATAGTTATAAATAATAATAACATTTGGAGATTTATGTAGATATAGCTAGTTTTAACAAAACACAACTTAACCTTACTGGTAAAGCTTATAAATGGTAAAAATCTGTGTTGAAAAAACAACCCTTCAGATGTCACTTCATCCTTTAGTGCTTAATTCTGTTCTGTACATAACCGCATTTACAAACTTTTTAACGCACTCTATACAACACCGAACTAAACAATATTTGAATGACTCAATTAGTTACTTTTTTTAATCGATTGACAGCACTTACATTTTCATTTACTCAGCATTTCTAGATGTATTGTGGTCATTCCAGCCCAGTGTCTGTTGAATTTCAACTAAATCAAACCTCAGGAGTGACATACGGCTCTATCATACACTCTGCACAATGCGGCGCTAGCAAGGGATTTTTTGCTCATTTCAGCATGACTAAGTTTTCATTTTCATGTCATGCGCTATGTTGTTTAAACAATAATTATAATTCATTACATTTATATAGCGCTTTTCCTGGGTACTCAAAGCGCTTTACATTGAAGGGGGAATCTACTCATCCACCAGGATGATGCACCGGCACCCATATTGCGCCAGAACGCCCACCACACACAAGTTTATTGGTGGAGAGGAGGCCATGAATAGGCAACTTTGGCCAGGATGCCCTGGTTACACCCCTACTTTTTTTAAAGGACATCCTGGGATTTTTAATGACCTGGGATTCTTAATAGAGCCTTAAACCAGGTGTGTCCAGGCGCAGTGTTGGAAAAAAAATAGACTGCGCCACAGACCAACTGAAACCAGGTCCAAAGTCAACGGCGCAATATTTTTTGTTATTTAAAAGAGTTGCCTTAGTAATATGCGCCTAAGGGCGTGTGCACAGCGAGAGTACATTCTGCTTATAACACACAGAGGGACGCGAAGCGGCACACGGACATTCTAAATATTACAAATAAATGGTTTACAAAAATATTATTATTGTGTATTATTGCTTGTCCTGTAGATGGTCTACTCACGCGCATTACCGTTCATTCTTTGCTATTGCAAGTTACTATGTAAATATGAATCCGCCATGGCACGCGTTCAACTGGCTCTTAAACAGAATGGGAGATGAGATTCTGATTGGTTTGCTACACGTTTTGCTCAACCGTGACTCATTAAGAGAATAGGGACAACCCTCTTAGACCATGTGCAGGGCGCTGACCATTTCCCCTACCTTACGATAAAAAAAAACACCATTGCAACTTTCCGCTTTATGCCGGCTTTCAACTACTTGGTGCTTCCTCAAAAGTACAACCATTATCTGAGCCAGAATCCTTCAATTGTACAGACATTGACCCTAATCAATGCCCTCCAAATTTTGACTTAATAGACCAAGTGTATTCAAAACAGCATGCTCTTTCAAATAATAAGAGACGGAAACAAACAAGGATGAGGAATTTCCTCTGGGAATGTTTGTCTTTCCTCCACAGACTTGTCTTTATTCCTCTGTCTCTGTTTCTGAGTGGATCCGAATGCTATGAGAGAACAGTGCTACAGGCATCCACAGCCTGACT
The DNA here is from genome assembly GCF_015846415.1 of Triplophysa dalaica. Classification (NCBI taxonomy): domain Eukaryota; kingdom Metazoa; phylum Chordata; class Actinopteri; order Cypriniformes; family Nemacheilidae; genus Triplophysa; species Triplophysa dalaica. Next base: position 11,075,738 of record NC_079550.1, on the reverse strand, counting down.
CCGATAGAGGATCCAGCGCGCGGCTAAACATTGATGTTAGTTAAGTGATGCCGGCCGTGCCGTGACTAACAGCTCAATCTCTATGACTCAAGGTGCAGAGCATTTCCGTACCGCAGATCTCTGTAATGTGATGGAGACTCAGACAGTTCTGATATATCAAGCCTTCATCATTTGAGTGAGATGAGATGTTCAAACGGCCTTTGATGTGACAAACATTCTCCGGTTCTCCTCAAATGCTTCATCCGAGCAAGCGCTACCTCGACAAATGCACACCGATCCTAACAGCTAGATGTATGTTTTTGATTGTGGAAACGAATAAGCATGAGGAAACAGTTTTGTTACTTACACAGTTACATGTCAAGGTGGTCCACACTAATAGATGAAAAAATGTAAAGATTAAAGGATCAAGAAATGTACTGTATGATTCTTACAATCCTAAGCTTTGACATGAACAACTTTTAAGAGCCCTCAAAATTTACTCACTGCCAAAAGCACAATAATGTTATGTTTATGTCATATTTATATGTGATATGTAATATGTGATTCCAAAAATTTTGTATAATTGTGATTTTGTAATATCACACAGCTATTATATTAAAATGCTGTCAATAAAAAAACAATATTTTTGCCCCCACAGTGCAGTTATGGCAACTACCACCATAGGCTTACTGGACCATGTTAACCAATCTCTAACCCCAGGTCAAAAACCACAGTCACTTCTGATAAAACAGAAAAAAACAGCCTGTTTAACAGCTAAACCGGAAATGAAACCATTCTGGCAGTCATTATGGACCAACCTATGAGGTTCACAGACGCTAATGTGAAGGGAAGTAGAGTTAGTGAGTGGTGTTTATCACTTTAAAATATTGCCCTGTCTGTTCACTGCATGAACGGAGCAATTACCGGCACGGCAGGGTATCGTGTGCTGCAGAAGAAGAGCGGGCCGCTAGCCGTGCCAATATACCATCAACACGCCGGCGATGACACAGCCCCTGATTTTTGGTCGAACTGAAAAGGATGTTAGTGTCAAAATGGCTTCTGTAAATCATGAGAAAGGCCAAGCAGACAGTCCAACTAGAGGAAGCTTGGTGATCTGATTTATTGCCTCGATCCGTGAGACATTACTGCTTCCTGTGACTGCCGGAGACTAAGATCTCCATATTCAGAGAGGATCCAGAGTGCAAAAAATAAACAGTTTGCACCACTAAAGGAATTTCCATAATATTATCATGATTAATGAAATAACTGTAACTATACCACTGGGATACAATATTGAAAATGTTGCAGTATTATACTATTTCTTGCTCGTCTCAAGGTTTGATTACCTTTGATTCAAAATAACATTTTATTCCTAGAAGAAACACTGTCGGTTGTACTGTAGCTACTGTACCAAATGCCACCATGGCAGATCACGGCAATTGTGACACTATAGTTGAAATAAACACACAAAGAACATAATTGGGTATGTTAACGGCCATTGTAGAGTCATCAGCTAATTCATATATTTTAATAAAAATGATTTCAGCTACTTTGAATAATTATAATGAAAGTCCAACTCAGCCTTGTACTTTAAACACATTACTTATGAAAGCTAGAATAATTAAAAGTTTAAATAATACCATTTAAAATGAAAATTATTCCATAATTAGTCTAAAATTATTAAAGTGTTAAAGCAAGGATATTGCACTCGTTTATAGTGTGCTCTCATTTGAGGGACAGCTATTATCATAGATTTTTCAGGTATAATCACCTTTATGACAAGGATGAATATAATACTCTAATGTTGGTGTGTTGAATATAAAAAAATCTAGTCGTATCTGTGGCATATAAAAAGGTTTCTTACATCACAATATGGCAGGTAGATTTGTAGTAGTGTGTAAGTAATGAAGGCAAAGGTTGCCGCAATCATCCTTACTTTTTTAAAGGAAAGAAAACTGGTCTCAGAATTTGAATGGTAATAAATGGTAAAAATAAATCACTGAATTAGCTAATGTTTGTCACAGGCTATCACAACAAGGCTAATTAAAAACAGTTTCTTTCTCAGTCCCCATTAGAAAAGCACACGTAGGTAATGACAGTGAGAAGCAAGCGTATATCTCGAAAGTCGGCACCCAATTAATGAGTAAATAATTATGAGCAAACCTGTGGGAGACATTCTTCATAGACGCCTCACTGAGTTCAGCAGAATTAAAGACCCTCGGTTCAACTGATCCACCTACAGTGCCATTTCAACTTGTAACCAAAGGAGTTGCCATGGCAACAAAACAAAACCATTTGAGAAGTCATTTGCATTTGTTTTGTTGTGGTAATATTATGGGATGGGTAACGTGTGCTAAAGGAGTGCTGAAGACATTTAAACCAGTGGCGGAGCCAGAGGGGGGCCTATGGTTACCACCCCTGACATCCAAATGGCCACCCTTGGTGCCACCCCAAAATTGTATTCACGACTTAAAAAAAGTTGTTGTGCGATGGATTGTACTGCGCAAAATCTGAGATTTGTTTTAAATACTGACGAAAGATAGAAAAGAAGGAAATGGATCGCTGCAATTTGCTAAACAAGTGGAATATTAAAGCGTACACGCTTGCTACCCATTTCAAGTCAGAATCAGCAAGGTACCTTTTTTTGTTGAACCATACAATTATAGTGTTATCTACCTACTTTCTAATTTTACACTTTTAAATGTTGTACACTTGTAAATGTAATGTTTTCTCAGCATTTTCGAATCCTAAGATAAATTTAAACAGTGTTGGCAGAGATCCCCATTCGAAGCAGGTGTACTTCATACAAACTTAAGAAATACACAAGAAGGAAGCATCGTGTTCCATCGCATCCATGGCTTTAGGATTCCTAAACAACTTTTCATTGTGTAAGTTAATGTTAGGCTCCATTAACAGATAGTATCAGTTCCTTGTTAACATCTGAGTCGGAAATTAACAGAGGCTTTGCAAAAAAATGACAACAAGGTGAACAAACTGCTCTCATACCTTAAGGCTTTCACTTGTAGAAAGTTTACCATAAAATCAATTACAGTCTATACAAAATATACAAAATATAGCAAATAATGTCTTGTATGAACAGCCCTTAAGTCCACATAAGAACGAGTGACAGCCGGAGTGTAAAAGGCATTCCTATTGGCCAGTAAAAGGATATTTTAAACCACAAAGAAAAATATTTAAACTTGAAGCTTTATTTTTTACCATAATACTTAATTTAATTCTTTACACCTCCACCACAGTAATGTAATAGCTTTGAATTATCTTAATTTATGGGCTTTCTTAGGAAATTTTGTCATACAGCATTTAATTATTTGTGCTTAATTCAATGAATTATTCAGAATATTATGTACTGTATTTAATTTGATTATATTTTTTATCGATTCACTGGCCTAGTCCAAAATAAACAAATGTACAATAAAATAATAATTATTAGTCACGGGTATAATATTAAAACATGCTGGTCACAACATAATACTCAAACAGTATAGAGACTAATATTAATAATTGACGAATGAATCCTTTCATCAACTCACTCACTCACACTTTCTGTCTCTCTCTCTCTCTCTCTCTCTTTCTGTCTCTCCAGCAGCTCTCACTGCTGATTGAACTGGTACAGCACGGGTTTGGCTGTGAATGTCTCAAAGACTCAAACCTGAGGTGTGGAAGGGAAAAGACAGGGATTCTGGAACTGAGTTCAGCACTGTGAGAAAGGTACAAGCATGTCCCCCTTTTCTGGAATATTTCAAAGTGTCTGGTGCCAGTGTTTCAACACAGAAGAAATTCTAACCCCGAAACCAGTGTCCTGGTCCGAGGTATCGCAGCACAGTCTCAACATCTAGCCCAATAAAAATGCTGGACAAGAAGGTCAAATAGAAGAAAAAAGACGCGGGACACTTTCCCTGACCTCCTGTGACTGGTGCCATGGCAAATTGGATGCTTTACTGCAAGATCCAAACCACCCAGGTCACAGTCTGTTCACCCCACAGGGTCTGGCAGCAGATCCCACGCTAAAGGACTGTAGCCCACATGACACAATAATGATTCATATATGTCCTGCAGCAAACCCAGAACTGTAAGATATTACTGACAACAATCAGTTTTTATAAATCACCACTTTGTCACAGTTCAGCTGTATTTTACCATCAGTATGTTACTGTCTATATTTGGACAGTATGGGTAGTTTATATGCATGTGTCTTTAGATTTTTACAGCTTTATTTTAGATTGTAGAGATGACAAAAAGTGATGAAAGAGAGTGGAACAAGAGCCAGGACTCAAACTCGGGTCACCTGTAGTACTATTCAATATGTCAGCATACTGCCCATTAGGTCACTTTGAAAAATCACAACCTCACATAACTAATAACCTTTTCTTAAACACTTAAACATTTACATATGCTTTTCGAGGTATAAACATTCATCTTAATTCAAGAGTTCATAAAAATTGTATGCATGATAAAAAACTAGAGATGCACAGATACAAAATTTCTCTACCGATACAGATTGTTCAGAGTGATATCTGCCGATAATGATTCTAAAGATTAAATTAATATTTTCTGAATGTTAACATGACATATTGGCTCTGATCACTGGCTGTTTTTAAACTATAACCTGATATCGACAAATAGTGTTCATAAGCATTTATTAAATGTTGCATCTATGTTTAAAAACAAATATTTGTGATTCTGTACACTCATTGGTCAGTACAGGGTTCCAGTGCTAAAATACAGTACAATACATTAACACTGTTAATGCTATTCATTTAAATGCTATAACAAAACATCTGCCAATAGATAGCATACTTTGTTTCATTTAGCTAATATTTTTTCAATAACTTTACTAAATATAAAAAAGTAGGCCTATGGTACTTAAAGAATTTTACCTAATTGTAATGAAATATTTAATATGTATAATCTGCTACAGGAAAATCGTGACCATGCTATATTGTGAATATAGTCACAGCTGCGATTGCAGGCAACATCCCTCACAAAACACCTCATACATTATTGTTTAATCAAGGACTAACCTACAATGAATCTAGAGAATCTTAATTTACTAGCGTAAGGAGGAACATCACGAGAGAAGTGACAAGGGAAAATCGCTGCCGAAATCTTTTGTTCGAGTATAAAACAAAACAAGACCCATTAAAACCCACCAAGCGCTTTTACAATCTCCGAGTCTATTGTGGAAGGTAATAAACATTCAGAGAGGAACCTGATGGTGCTTTGTCAATGTTCCACAGCACTAGTAGATGAAAGCTTGATTAATTTGGCTTATTAAGTAAGCAATTCAATTAGGCAGTTTCATCCGAGGCCATCAGACGTTCATATCCTTTGGATTTCTGGGTAGAACAGTCGTCCGTGCTGTTTCACAGGGTCTATTGTCCACTTGAAAAAAGCATTCTCGGTCTTTTTTTAGGGCAGCTGTTCTTTCATTCTCAAATTACTAACAGATTGAACGGACAGATGACACAAGTGCAAATGCAAAGTGGCTAAAGAAGAACGACAAATTAGCCGCAACGCTGTCGCCTCCCAGCGCAACTTCTTTTTGAAACTAAAGGCGAAAGGAGAGGAAATTACCCCGCTAATTACTGAAAATTACAGCTGCTCCAATTATCCCATTTCATGAGCTTTCTCTAGCCAAATCACGTGACTCTTTAAAAACTGACATTTCGTAAAGCGCAACAGGCTGCGAGTTATTCAACTCCTAACTGGCAACAGGCTACTATCTTTAAATAGTTCAAGCGTTAACTACGCTGTCTGTCAAATCACTGCAACATGCATGAGATTAATGTGCCACTTCATGGCTTATAGACTATAGGGTTTTCCAAACGGGGGCTAAGCGGTCCATAAGCATCTCTGAGTCCTGAACCCATTTCCTCGTCTTTCGTTCCAGCCAAGATCTTCCAAAGCACTTCAAGGCGATCAATTATTAAAATCAGCCTTAAATGGCTCCCTTTGTCAACAATTTTAGAAAATCTGATTTATTCCGTGGTTTAAGACTTTTGAGAGGTAATTTTTCATTTAAATGGCCTTTAGCATTTCTTATTAAAATACATTATTGCTCTTGTAGATTTATTTATTCAATGTGATAGATCATTAGTCAGATTAATGTAATGTGCGTTCTTTCCATTAGAACCGGTGGCTTCGCTGAGAGCTCGCTCGCACAAATTTCCTCCGCCGCAGAATGAGGCAAAAAGGAACCAGCCGACTGAACTTAAATGCATTGCTTGAATTTTAAATACATTTTACGCATAAGCTGTTACACATTCTCAAACCCTACCGCTTCTTTGTATCATTTCCAAGATGTTCCTTAAAGAGAATAGTCCGACTCCACACCATTTGGATTTCTGATGCTCCTGGCAGTCTAACCTTGACACATACTTTACCTGCTATCTAAACAAATAAATCTTTAAATTCCAGAACAACCAACGCCACAGACACATCAAAGACCGCTGAAACTTCATTCTTGAAAACTCAGTCGGATGAATGCTCCCTTTCCACATGCTGCGGACACGAACACAGAACGTTTTGACAATATGTGAAGGAATGCTGGGCTTAGCCCCCCACTCCCATTTTCTTACCGCCTCAGTATCTTCTACTCTTCAAACACTCTGGCTGTCAAGGATCCAGCAGGCTCCACTAGAGAGAATTAATCACTCTTCATTTCCATTCAATTCAGTGCCCTTGGTGAACACAGGGCGCTGAGAAGCGGCCTACATTCTTCTGCTGCCTGAAAATGAGCTCCACTATCCACTGATTATCCAAGCTGAACTTTCAACCTCAGGAGAAGCTCTGTGCCTCCCCTCCACTGCCAAGACCGGGGGCAGGAGGGCATCTCGCTCATTAAAAAAACCTGCCGATGGTTAACATGGAGAACTGATGCTGACGTTAGGTATGAGAGAGGATGCGGAGTGACAAATGTGTTTCATTTTGTGTGAACTGCTGTGCTGGCCTCTGGTTTAAGAAAGAATGGTGGTATAATGGCCTCAAATTGAGGTCTTCTTGAAGCACTGAAACTCTTGAGGCATGTTAACCTTAACATTCACAAATCACTAAACAAAATGATTTTTTGCCATTACAGTTCAAAAAGTGTTTAAAATTTAAACAGGTGCTAAATGTGTGGATTTACACAGTATGGCCCGGTTTCACAGACAAGGGTAAGCCAGGACTATGCCTTAGTTGAAATTAGGATATTTTAGTCGCTTTTATTAAAATGGCTTGATAAAAATATTACCGGTGTGCATCTTGAGACGAAGCGATGGCATGACATATTTTAAGATATGTCAGGGCAATTTCTTTTCAGTTGAGAAAGCTCAAACTTACATTTTAGTCTTGGACTAGTCTTAAACCTTGTCTGGCATATATGTTTTAATTTACAGGAAATCCTTGGTTTACTTTACTTTTTACTTTACCTTTACATAAGGATGTATTTGTTAACGTTATTTAAGGCATATGTCAACTAACAATGAGCAAAACTTTCTGGTTCTGATCAACAGACAGAAAAATTATTTGAAGAATGCTTGTAACCAAACAGATCTCAGCCACAATTGACTATGAAAGTAAGAAAAGAATGAGAATGGTAGTCAAAAGTTCCCAAGAACTGTTTGGTTACAAGCATTCTTCCAAATATCTTTCTGTGTTCAACATAACAAAGAAATTCACACAGATTTGGAACAACTCAGTGAATAAATGATGACTGTTCATTTGAACTGTTTCTTTAATAAAGATGAATAAATGTTAAAAAACTATTTAGCTCATTGTTAGTTAATGCTAGCTAATGTATTTGCTAAACAAACAAATACACGCTTGCTGTAAAGTGTTACCAGCTGTTGTTGTTCTTTTCAGTGCTAACACGTCAGCTTCCTATGCCAATCGATTGTTAGCATCTTATATAAGAAACTATGCCAGAAAAATCAAAACTGTACCAGGATTTCGTCTACATTTTGATCAATGTCTGCAGTAGTTCATCAAATGATGGAGAAGAGTATTATAACTGGGCACATATCCAGACGCGCATTGTAGCACTTCATAGTCGAGGTCCCCGTAGCAATGCTGTGCAGTCCCTGTGAAGGATTGTGAAATACAGTTCATCCCCCATAACCCCTCACACCGGCACTGTGCCATGCAAATTGCGATCAACAGTAATTTTGTGGGCATGTTTGCTGCACTTCCTAATTTGCATAATTAATTTAGCCAAAACAATGTATAAAGAATGTGCAAGTAAATTATAAGTGGGCGCAATCCATTCTTGGGAATTTCAGAGTCGACGTTTTATACAAAAAAGAACAGTCGGAAATGGTCGACTGTGAATTTTTTTGCGAGTGAAAAATTGGCCACCCAACACTGCCCTCACCCATGCCGCAATCTCCACCCCGGCTCATTTCTCACAGTCTCATATCCTTATACGCCGTGGTCTGCAGCACAACCCCCTGTCACCTCTGTGTTTGTGTTGTCCAAACTGTCCTCCCGCGTGCCGCCCGCGGCTCATCCATTTTTTCATCCAATCGATGCTGTGCTCGGACAGCATGTTCAATCAGAGCCCAAGAGCAGGCGCTTTTCCGCGGCGAGAACAGGTGGCCTTTAGGGCTGAGTTTAGAAAATCTCTCCCTATGATTACGCTCGCAGCATTGACAGCTCTGTTTTTTACGGTGGCCCTGATATGCCACCCCCACAAATTAACACGGGCACAGCGGAGCGGCCAGCACCCAGCCAAGGCGGTCCCTTGAGGGCCCTAATCCTTGTACAGACACTGTAAAACTGTTTAATTTAAATTTGGCTCCCTGGAGAGATACCATTGAGTAAGCAGGTGTCTCCAGCCATGGCGAGCTAGATTTCCCTGTCATAATGCCCTTTCTGACAGAAAAATCAATTTCCCCCTCCCCAGGTGTCAGCCCACCTTTTCATGGCAGTTATGAAATGAACCCTCGGACGACTGAGTTTGAGATGTGAAAGTAATTAGAGGTCTTGGACGTAATGGGACGGCGGCTGGCAAAGTTCACACGGATTTGTGCTAATTGCTCACATCCTGCTTAGCCTTGGATGCCGAAAATAAAAGGTAAAATGACTATGCTGCGGGAAAGCACTTACAAGGTGAGCTAGATCCCTTGCATTCAGCCTGACTATTCAGATGGGAAAAGTGACTTGATCCAAAAATGAATGTTCTGTCGTGATGTACTTACTCTCATGTTGTTTTTAACCATAACTGTCTTGTGTAGAATGGAGAAAGAAAAGTGTAGCTCTATTTCACACAATGATAGTGGACAGTGATCGGAGGTCATTAAGGGCTGTTCGTGCAAAGAATGATAACTACAGTATAAAGATAACTAATCATAACTATCTTGAGTCATTTCAAACCTGTATGACTCTCTTTCTTCTGCAGAACACAAAAGCAGATATTTTAAAGAATGTTGGTAACCAAACAACATGGGCCCCCATTGACTTCCATTGTATTGGCACAAAATCAGTGAGACATTTCCCAAAAGATCTTCTTTTGTGTTCCACAGAAGAAAAAGTCATACGTACATGTTTTGAACGACATGTGAAAACATCAGAAGAGTAGTCAAAATGACTTTTCATCAGCTATATTCAAAAGACACACAAAATAAATGATGACAAATTTCTGGTGTACTACTTTAAAACAAATTTCTGGGGGTTTGTTAAATAATGTCAAGGCCACACCACATGATCTGGCCGATTTCTCCCCTTCTGACAATCCTAGGTAAAGTCCTGATGATCTTAGCGGCTCTGAAGATTATCTTATCAGAATTTCATATGGTGTGATAAGAGTGAATGACCCTGATCGGAAGAACATCATAGCCGCCCCGATCGCTAATCGTAAATATTCAGAAAACCTGATGTGTGGGGGAAACCCAGTGGACAAATGCACAAAACTTTGTTGATTATCATGTGGAACAAAACAATACCCACTCAGAAAGTCTGCTGACTGAAGCATAACAACTGTAGTCATGACTTCAACCAAACCCTATTCTTTAATCTGTACATTTTCTATAAAAGCATTACAACCACTATCATCGCATTTACGAATATTTTCAATAAAAAAACTTGGGTTTGTGCAAGTGACGGTACACATTAAGGTGCCTAAAAGGTTCTTCGCAGCGATGGCCATATAAGAAAATGTTTTGGTTCCACAAAGAACCGTTCAGTCAGAGGCTCTTTAGAGAACCATCCTTCTTACTCTTTAAAATCGAATTAACCTTTTACGCGAAAAAATAACCTTTTTTGAAACAGAAAGGTTCTTCAGATATTAAAGGTTCTTTATGGAACCTTTTGAAGAACCTTTTTTAAGAGTGTAGTGGTAGGAGTCCGAGTGTGCTGATGCTTTAAGCTAGAACAGCAAAATGTCCAATGGTGCAAGTGGAGCCAGTAGACTCTTTCGGGTGATAATATCAGCAGCAATCTTTTACAAAACAGTATAAATATTCTTTTCTAATTACTGTCAAGACATAAATTCAACAATATTTGACATGCAATAAAATGATATTTAGGATGCCACCTTAATTTCTGTGACTCCTTAAATCCTTTAGACGATGTTGCTTGAACAATTTCTCAACAATAAATATGATTTATCGTTGAGAATAAACGATAAATATGAAATAATAAAAAACAGTGAAAGAATGAAAAACATATTCTGAAATCTGATCTCAAGAGAATTTGCAAGGTTTCCTGTGTTCACAGTCAGGACTCTGTTTGAAAATCTGTTTATGTGTTGTGCATTCTGCGTCACATTACAGCGTACCGCAGATTACAAGAGCGAAACGATTAACGATTATTTTGTGGTCTTTCACAGTTTGAAACACTTAAAAGATCTAAAAAATCTTTTGGTGAGGCCCAATGACAAAGAATACAACGTTAAATAAAAGAACATACAGTTAAACTCAGACAAGAGTGAAAAATGTATGCAACGCCTACTAATTATCCTCCCACTTCGAGCTCTTTAATGGTAAGAGAGTCAAATAAATGAGGACCAGCTCACATCAGGGAGCAATGTGGGGGAAACTGGATATGCAACATTACAAATGCAGCCGCATGCGCCATCCCGTCAGGCAGGGACATCCAGATGGAATTACTTGAAATGTGAAGTACCATATCCAGCCCTCAGACTGGAAGGCGCAATTAAGAGGGAACTTCTGAACTGCATGGTAAATTGAGATGAGACTCAAAACATTTTATTTTCTGCATAATATTAGGGATCTTTGATTAATAATTCATTATGAGGGGGCCGATCTGGACGGAGACCTCGTTTCTGGCAGGTTGCAATTGATGCTGCGAGGGGAACTTTGAGATTGATGAGAGTTTGATAAAGATCACATGCAGAAGTTCATATAATAATCTACAACTTCAGCCTGGTTGCATATGTGGCTGCCTAAAGTTTCTTTTCATCAGCTGAGAGCTGCTTCTAACATGAAGGGAAATCCAGCTCCAAAAAAAATGAAATCATTAGACCAGCATGGATTTTTCTCTGTATTCAGATACTTCCTATAGAAACAGCACATATGAAGATTCTGAAACTATCCCTTTTAGAAATAGTCAATAGACTTAACAGTAGTATTATCATCGCTAATCGGACTGCCATCAAATCTAGAGTGTATTTTGGAGGACCTATTGACAAAAATGCAATATAATTTACCTGTCTTCCGAGGTTTATAGAGACCTTACATAATCAAGCATCATGTTTTTATTACCTTAGAGGGAGCTATTACATCGCATGGAATGTCTTGACCTTAATAAATGTTTTACACCAGTCTATTATTGTGTTTAAATAACATCTTACTCAGAAGCAAATGTCAAAAACCAAACAGTTATTGATCACGTTCACTGTCAGTCAGCTTTTGTACATGAGCATTTCTTGGCCATTTTGAAATATACATAAAGATAGATTTTGAGCTATAAAAGGTTTGACACTTGACAAAGCCACAATTTATTATTAGGGTATTTTTAAAAGAACATTCTTTAAATTATTACTATGTGCAATGATTTTTATCGAAAAGTAAAATTTAAGAAAAGCTTTATGGAAGTTTTGAATACATCCACAAATGAACTGCAATTGCAAAGCTGAGAAAGGAATGCTGGAATTTCGCTTTACACTCTTACTTCGTATTCGCTGGTGCAGTAACATGCTTGCTTTGCTTGGGTCTGAAAAGAGTTGTGATTTAAAACAATGCTTCAAAGTCAGAGAGCTCTGCAGAGGTCTCCCTAGGGCAGCCATGACTATTTTACTTCAAAACTAAGTCTGAGGTAATGCAGAAGTACACTGAAAGATTTAAAAAGTTTGATCAGAAAAAGCATGGATTCGAAGACATGCAGCACAATGGATTCACCTAAGCAGAATTATTTTGACGTCGCCAATAAATGCAATTAAATTAAAAACAAACCCGTCTGTATGCATTTGTTTTGTGAGAGTTACGATGCATTTACCAATTTAAGTTTATACATATTTCCATTTCAAACAAGCACACAGACACTCCCTCAGGCATGCCACCAGGAAGGCTTTTTTAATAACTGCGTTCAACATACAAACCTGCATATTCTCCCCTTAAGCAGCAAATTTTCATCCACGACCTTTGACCACACAGATTTAAATGTCTTCTGGCAACAACCCAGAGTCACAGCTTTGGTAAGTTAAATGACATGTGAGGAAGATTCTCCACAAACAAAGCTCAACGCCACAGGCAAGACTTGGACTTGGACTGCCTACATGTCCTGATAAACACGACAGCACAAAAATGAAAGCTCCTTGACTCATATTTAAATTTTAAGCTAAAATATAGTTCAAATTCATGCTGTGTGAAAATCACGGTGTGGTTTTTAACACTCTTGTCAACAGAGTAAATCTGCTTCAGGCTATTACTCTCTGTAAAGGATAAAAAACAACACAAGGCAAAGAAAGTGTTTTTCATTAATGTGGTTTACAGTCCATGGTGGAAAGTCTCGGTCCTGCATCAACTGTTTTTAATTCTCACCTCTTTATTAAACCTGTCATGGATCTTTTTGACAGCTGTTTGAATCTGACCAATGCATCTCAACAGCTAAAGTTAAATCTGCACATCATGTAGAGATTCCGATAATGCAGCAGTTCATGAATAAACTGAGATTCACCGGCAGGATTCTAAGGACATGTGGGAAGGTCAATAAAGGAAAGCATATATAAGACACCAGAGACATACTTTATTTCGCAAAACAGCGCGTATTGTCTGTTCATTGATGGTCGGGTGAAGATACAGTTTTCATTTTTGATCCATTGTTATAGTCAACACGCGCCCCCCCCCCCCCCCCGGACGTCCGTATCTCCTTCGTTATCCACGAACTGCCACCATAAAAAATTTAGAGGGAGCGCTTGTGAACAGACTCTTCCTAGATTGACCTGTCACTCCGGCCGCTTTCCTGACATATCAGCACCCTGGTAAAAAAAAAGCAGGAGTTAAGAGTTAGCCGGTCGATGCATCTCGGCCCAACTGAAGTTATAAAGCACACCTTGGAAAAGTGGCACAGTGTCCTTCAAACGCCTGCTGTGATCAATGGGCCCAACGACCTGTGAGACCAAACGCACCGTGTCGTTTCCAATACGCAAGTGTCACGGAAGACCTATAGCTAGCTCTGCATGTTTCTCATCAGACTGACGAATCGCCCATTTGGCCGAGATGGTTTACGTACGATCCCTCGTTCATCATAGATACCCACTTGGGTTCCCACATGCTATCCAACATGTCACAAAGAAATATTCACAGATATGGCACCGTACATTAGTGGAGTTTAATGAATAAGGGCATAATGTGTGTTCATTAATTATTGAAGCACTGCCTCCCAAGACTGATGTCGCACATTCTGGAGTCAAAGTGACGCTGTCATTACTGGGCTATCATACAGCTGCTGACACAAAACTGAAAGCTGTCTGGATCCATCTGTGCAGACAAATCAACTCTTCACCCATAATCACAATTGTCTGCAATCCCGCACAAATTCGCTTGCCAACATGAGATATGTGTTTTGTCAAATAATTCTGACGCTAGCCCAAGAACATCGAAGTCTGACTAGCGTGTGTGAAACTACAGAATGTGTTTTGAAATCAGCGTAATGGTGGGCAGTCTGAACATTAGAACTATAAAAACTGTTACAACTTAAAAAATAAAGCTTTTTTTGAAAATTGTCAGTATTGTATTACTGAAATGTGGTCAAAGGGTTAAATACATCCTGAATCTGGAATTTTCTCATGCATTTAAACACACAATACAAAAAGCAAAATGGGTCTAAACCTCTGAAAATGCAACAGATAGGATGGAAAATGATAATTGGTGTCAGTGTTAATAGATTGATCTCAGCATTATACAGTCACTGGTGAACAAAGGTCAAATACGCAGAAGATGCTGAAAAAGCAAAGATCCTGGAGGATCAGATCAAACAAGAAACTTTTCAAGAACGATTACAAAACAAACTGTTACAAATAGTCCAGGTAACATTGTACAGATTGTTATGTCATGCATTATACATTCTTTACACTGTTAAACATGCTGGCTTCTCATGCTTAACATGGTCAACTTGAGTTGGACGTTTTATGTAGTATTTCTGTACTTTACACACCCCCCAGCACTCCAACTTGTTTATGCCTGTGTCGTCAAAGGGATCCTATTCCTTTTATTGGCCAAAATCAATGCGAAGACCCCACCCACGAGCCAACTTACGAGCGAGACCTGTTTACCATAAAGGTTATCTATGCTGCGTTAAGATGGGCTGCGCTGTGCTGCATCTCGTTACTCTTGCGATAGTGAAATTTAGTTGTGTCTGTTTTTTCATGGCATTTCAGTGATGGATGTTATTTTAACGGTGGATATAACGCTGGATTTGGAGAACATTTGAAACTGATAGATGCAGTGTTCCCAGCGCTAAAGATGCCGTACATGAACTGCACGCGGTAAGTGAAAGTCAAACGTCTGAGTTTTGTTGGCAATCGTCGTGTGCGTGCATAATGTACAAAACACGAAGGGATGATGCGTTCCATCCCACTTCTCCACTAGTCCCACCTCCAGCAGCTCGTGTTTTCCGGAAATAATCGCACAGCTGTATCTCTCGTTTATAAATTTGATCAAACTAAATAGTTTTCGAAGATACGATGTGTGTGATACTGCTGTATAGGTACTCAAGATTAATATAAGATTGAGATGAGAGTGTTACCCAATCTTTAAGGGATAAAACATCTGTCATGAATTACGCAACCTTAAGTCGATCAACAACCCTAGGGCCTCAGTTCATCTTCGGAACATAAATTAAGAGGTCCGGGTGACTTCAGAATCAGAAACAGCAACGCAACAGACTTTCAAAAAACGACTCAAGGGAGAGTTGTTCATGACAGAATTTTCATTTCTTGGTAGCGTATCCCTTTAAGAATATTTTAAAGTATTAAGAACTGGGTTTTGAACTGGCTTAATTTGATAAACGTAGCTATCGTTCTGTGTTTAAGAACACATTTCTCCTAAAAAGCATTATTTTTCTTACATTTGTAACATTTGTCAGATTCTGTAAATTGTAAACATTTGAACACAACTTAGCTATGTCACAATTAGGTTCTGACAATAATCATGATTTTAAAATTCGTGATTATCAATTTTGGGATCATTCTACACATATAATAATATTGTAAATAATTCAGCACCCATTTAAAATGTTGCCTACAACAGCTTTGCCCACAAAAGAGCCACATTATAAACTCTCTCTCCACCTCCCTATAGTCGTAATTTGAGTGTAATTTATTGGCCCAAATAAGAAAAAACAAAATGAAAGATGAACTCGACTGATAGCATTGGTTTGTAATACAATTTTCAGTTTTTAAATATATGTAGTTCAAATTGATTTCACAATCGTAAAGCATTATATCACAAATACCTGTAGCAAATCATCACATTTTTTCTTTTCTATCATATTGGCCTAGTTTTAAAACAGAGCATTCTGGCAAATTTGAGCACATTTTGAGACATCATAGAAATCTCTGGGGAGACTGGTGACATTACTGAGGCTTTCTCTCCAAGAGACGTTAGCAAAATTCTTCGTGCGCGTTCCATTTCTTTTTGAAGCTGAATGGAAACAATTGAACTATTAACAATATCTCATTTGATTTGTCAAGCATCATGATCCATCTCGTAATTTTTGCATTAAGATGTTTAAGAATTTAGATGTTTACGGTTTTTAAACCTCCTGTATGTCAGAACAGATTAAAGAACCTCACAATTCAATGTCATTCTCATAAGTTTGTCTTTCTGATATAAGCAGCCGACACTCTGCACTACATACTCCCGTGTGGACCTGCGTGTCTGTCTCCCGGGTTCTCTTCATTAGCCATCTGCCTGTGATCACAGTATCACACTGTACCTGTGGACTCCTCCGCCAGTCTTTCACATTCCGGGGATACTGGAAAACCTACTTACCACTCATCTTTACATCTAACTATCTCTGAGACTTCATCTCTGCTGTTTATATGAAGGAACAGCATTTTATAATTGGATAGCAGAGCGGGTATGTGGTATGTGTGTTCAGACGATATAGAAGACAACGCTTTGCATAACACAAGAAAACATACTCTCTCGAGAATAAACATGTCATTATCTGAACATATATGTGCATATTTTTGTCACAATACACATTGGGCATACAATTATCACATTTAGCTGTGTTTTTTTTCTTTTAAATGTTCCAGAAATACAATAGTGCTATGGATTCCTGATAAAATGTGATTAAAACCTTAAAGGACCCAGTCTTTGGCTGTTTTAGAGCCTTTAATTATGTTTTGGGGTGTTTTACAATGGTTGTTCGTTTTTCTAATTTCAAAAAACGCTTTATATTTCACATATTTTAAGTCGATTGTTCATCACTGTCCTATTAAAAAAAAACGACTGGATTGCTTTCGGTCTATATAAAGTCCATCCTTCCAAAACGCTCTGATTGGTCATGCTGAACAGGTCTTTCTTGATTGGCTTCCGCTTCTCAGGCTGTTGTGATTGGTCGGTGCCCCTCTCACGTGTGTTCATAAACTTTGGCTTTTAGCAATAAACACTAACAATGGCGTCAACTTCACTTTATCAGTTAAAAACATGTGGATCGATCGAAGTGTAACGGAGGTCTATTAGTACATGAACAAACGTTTGTTAGAATAGATTGATAATAGAAGTTGGATAATAAAACAAGCAGATTGACCAGAAGACATTTGCAAGCAGGACTTCAATGGACGTTTCATAGAAGTGTTTAAGAGGTATGCGCACACACAGACAATATCAGTGTATTACACAGAACAGCTTTCACAGCCGATGGTAATGTTTACGATCTTTGACAACCAAAGACTACTCCAGCGGCTCTCTCACTTCTCTAAAGAGGATTTCGCCCCTTTTTTGGCGTATTCCTGATGGCGGAGGTTATTAAAAGCACTCGGAATGGTGACATCATGTACCCAGGAAGTAGAGGGCTGCAGACCGATCCAGCCGTTCTCTGTAGTCCTTGAAAATCGAATTCTGTTAAAGACAATATCTCGCTTGGTACTGAACTATGAGCTTTATCATTTTGCAGGTATTATTTATGCTCTAACAGCAACATTACACACTAACTAAAGGTAGAAAAATGGGATTGCGATGAACGTGCTCTTTAAAAACGATACAGCGTAATTCTTAAAGCATTCTCACATTTGAATAAGGAGAGGGTCCTGCATATTGCACAAGATGACACTGACATCGCATTTAACAAAAATAACTTCAAGCCTATGCTGATAATAAAACTCACATTAAACATGACATATATTACCTCTCAAATGCAGATGGCTAGGAAATCCCTTCTGCAAACACTGTCTGGGTCTGACAACCCCTGTCAAAGCCTCTGAAAACTGGATGTCAAAGCAAATAATGGCGTGTAACTCTGGAGGAACAAGAGATATTCTTTCACAATGGTTCCAGCTCTGGTGCACGTCGAACGCTTCTGAGAAAATTCAGTGCCGGAGAAAGACTGATGGCTAGAGATTTGTTGAATCAGATAGAGCTAAAAAATTGACAGGATTTATGGAGCATTGATGAATAATTCTGTATTCTATGATATTTTCTTTCAGCTGTATAAAATAAACTGGTAGAGTAGCATTTCAAGTTCATATGGTATGAAATTGTGTTCAAAATATATACAGTAGTGGCCAAATGTGATGTCCGGGAGGCATATTTTTACAATATTTGCTTCTAGTGCCCTCTCAGGTTTGACTAAGCCATCAAAATATGAAGTGTATGGTACAAAATGGACAAAATACCTAACGTAGGCTATTTATTGGAAAAAATTAACTACAGGATAACAGGGAATATTTTTTCAATACACAAACGATTCATAGAAAAAAAAGCTTACACGACAGCAAAAATTTACTATACAAATGTATCTGTTATTAATGTCTATTTATCCTTTCTTGTATTAATAATTTGTAGTCACTCTCCTGAGCTGTCTTCATAAACATTGCATATGTGTTGTTTTAATTTTTGCCAAGTGCCCTTCTCAAAGGTGAGCTTTGGTGTATACCTCAGGTACAATAATGCAGCATGAATACAAAGTTTTTAATACATCTTTAATAATATCTGAATAAAAAGTGAAGTCGTCAATTCACCTTTGGAATCACTGTAAATCGTCTCTGGCTAAAGCATACATAAACATATCATCTTAGCACAGTTAACATACATATTTGTATTATATTTTTCTATGTTGTTAAAGAAATATGTAATTTTGTTATTTTAAGTTCAGGGTTGCCGAGTCTGCGGGTTTTAAACGGTTATATATAAAAAAAGTGTATTTATGACTACTCCTATACTTAGTATTTTTAAATGAAACTATGTAAAGCAGAGACTGTAAAATGTGTATTTCAGGTATATTTTTGTGTATTTGGGGTGGGGTAATTGGATTAGATTTGACTGACCACCCTGGCAAATATATATTTCATTGTAAAGAATGGCACAATGTGCTTTAGGTGGTTTAAGATTCCTGCCCACCAAAAGAATGGTTTTACTCTTCAGTAACATAAATTAAAGGCACCGCTGTGCAAATGAAGAACAGGTGAAATTAGTGTGCAAACAAGCCTCCTGAGCAAAGTCAGATTGCGAGGAGCGAAAGAGCACATGGCAGTCCATCATTCTTGCCCGGTTTATAGTTCCGAGGCATAATTCATCTCTCACGTTGACCTCTGTCTTCCAACCTGGCCACACACATAAGCCACGCCCATGATGGATGCTTGGTTAAGTCATCTATTGGCGCAATTTCACCTGAGATAAACTCTGTAATTAATGTCTCAATTTTGTTACCTCTCATTTATTTCCACAGCATAGAGGTGACTCTCGCTGTGGATGAAGAACAATGGGCATCGGAGGAGACGGGCTTTTGGCAGAAAAGCGTGCAGGAGAAATGCTGAATAACAATACCATCATCCATCATAACATGCTGAGAGTTAGCGGACTACAATAAGCCAATGGGAGACCTCCTGGGACGAGAGCAGAGACTGAAATGAACGAACTTCCTACGGACCCACCAACTTCGCTCTCCAAGAGCACAGAGGAACATTCATCGGGTGTAAATAATACGTGGTTGCTCTTATTATGGGCAGAATGTGGGTGATGACTAGATCATCAGATCACAAACAGCTTATAGGAACGGTTCGCCCGAAAATGAAGGCTCTGGCATCGCTTACTGCCCCTCATGCTGTTCTAAACCCATAGGACTTTCTTTTTTTCTGTGACACACAGGAGGAGAAAGTCTGAATAATGCACTGGTTGATGCAACTACAGTGAATGGGGACTCACAAAACATTGGGGGGAAAAAATCCTAGAAGTTAAAATGAAATAAAAAGTATCAAAACACTTTCTAAAAAGTTAAGTATACAACAAAATATAGTTAGTCAGGTTTAAAAAACAAGACTATTGGTATGTGCCTCATTCAGTTTGCACAGAACAAGGACGGGTTCGCGGTGTGTCGACTACTGTGAATGTGCATCTGCACTTAATCTTTTTTCAATTTACAGGTAAGTTAACAGAGCCATCAAGCAGAAGCTACGAGGGTTAAGAAAGTGATAGCCATGCTCAGGAACAGCCAAATGCAATCACTGACTGCAGCGCAATACAACAATGAATCTGACAGGGGCCAGAAACCATGACAGTGGATGGAGATCAATGAGAATTCTAAATAGGCGTCGGGCAACACAGAGCACCAGCAACCGAACCAACACCAACCCCTAGAGTTCATCGAGAGGCAGAAGGGTCATGGCCGTCAATCCATCTAATCAGAGAGATCTGCGGCTTGAAGATGTTGGGTGCTGTTCAAAAGTGTCCATTAACACTAAATGCTTATACATTCTGATTGAAGCCTTGTTGAGTAAAGCAATCAGACAACATTTTGTGTTATTACAGAGAAATGATGTTGTGTAATAGACACAGGGTTGGAATACTATAACTACAAATGTGTTTAAAATGATGATGGGCTTATACATAAACTAAGCCAAATAGAATACCTGGTTTTTGAGATTTTCAATATTACCCAACATTTTTTACCAATTTTTTCTTGGGTATATTTTAGCAACAGATTGTGAGAGGGACTGTTCGCTTTTGGCGTAAAACTTGACACACACAGAACTTACTAGCACTATGAATAGAACGGTCTGGTTACAAACCTCAATACAAAGTCTAATTATTAGACAGTAAAAATAAAAATGTAAATATAGGATTATGTTCATCTAATTCTTTAAGCAAAAATTTTGCACCACATAACACATTGGCAATATATCAATATTTAATCAAATTAAAACTGACATTACAACATAAAACTCTGATTTATGATGTATATGACTAAAAATCATTTGGAGGCCGACTCGATTGCATCATTTGCCATGCTTCATAAGACTGGTCACACATGAACTCCTTTACTGCAAATCCTATTTCCATGGTAACGGCAACTCTGATTGGATCTCTCTTTGGGATTATGGGACGTTATTCACAAGGAATTTGGCTGGTAAACATGTTTCAATGAAGGTGAAATAACACAGACTTGTGTGTTCTACAAAAGCAAATAATTTCATTATTAACAACTCTTGAAATTCATCCAAAAATAAAAATTCTTATTCAACCTCATGTCAATCCAAATCTGTATATGACCTGTTTATGATTTTGAGAAATGTCTCAGTGGTTTTGTGTCCATGCAATGATATTTAATGGGGGCCAGTGCTGTTCGGTTACCAACATTCTTCCAAATCTCTTCTTTTGTGTTCTTGTAGTCATACAGGTTTGGAATGACATACTGTAAATGATGAAAGACTTTTCATTTTAAGGTGAACTATCTCTTTAAATCTTTTTGACATTATTAAGGCTGTCTTGAAACTATTCAGTATGAGAAAATTTGCTTTTTATTCTGGAAATCTGTTGTTTTAATGATTTATATGATGTCATGTACTGTATATTGCTCACCTATATTGGCAACAGCATTCACATCACCAACAATTTCCTTGGTAAATGATGTCCAATATTTATTTTACTGAAGGGTTCAATGTCTGTCTTGTGAATTTAATTCAAGACATGTTTATACATTTTATTATACACACCAATGATTATACATTTTAAAACATGGGAAAAATATCACACTTCTCATATTTTCAAGTTTTAGCCCCGCTAACACAGCCCTTGTACTAATAAACTCAAGCAAATGTGTTTTGGATAATGATGCTCTTTTGACTCAACCTATGCAAACCCTGGCTTCTCTTCATTAATAGACAGAGACGTGACATTAAGCCCCTGCTTTGAACTGTTACATATGTGAGTGGTCCAATGTGTCCTGTTGACCTCACCTTTACTGAGCCTTTATTAACACAGAATCTTCTTTTGGTGTATTAGATTGTCATGATAAGGTGAAATTAACATGGAGAACAGAGCAGTCTGGAACACGCTGAGATCACACTACTCTGTGCGGTCGGCTCTGAGTAATTACTTCAGGTGGAGAAGCTTAAGAGCTTCAGAGGTTCTGCTCATCAACTTCATTAGCCTGTAGCTGGTATCTGACATCACGAGGTCTGTACAGTGGGCAACAAGGCGGTTTACTCAGTAAACACAAATTGAAGGGACACTCCACCCAAAACATTTTTTTTAATGAAGTACTCCACCCGAAGTTGTTTCAAATCTGAATAAATGTCTTTGTTCTGTTGAACACAAAGAAAGATATTTGGAAAAATGTTAGCAACTGATAATTCTGGGACGTCATTGACTATCATAGTAGATTAACATATTTATTTAATATAGAATTCTTAGAATTAATAATCTGTAGAATTGGGCATCATCATGCTGCATGGCACATTCCACACATCCTCTCAACTCTACAGAAAACACATCCGAAGCAAAGCTTGCCGCTAATTGTCTATGTGTGAAGGTATCCGGTTCTCAGAATTTGATACTTCCACAATCCTTAATATCGCGAAAAGAAAACAATACAAAAAAACAATAAGTGAACACACCACACACACGCCACACTTTTATTGGAGAGTTATGTTTACTGCCTCTTTGGTCTGTGCCGGCAAAACCTTCACACTGAAAGACATAGAAATCAATGAATTGGGTTGAATGCTAAAGTTGCCCACATCTCCTGTGACAACAGCATTATTTGTTCATTTTTTTGACATGTTAATAAATTAAAGAACCTAAAACTCATATCTTATGTCCAATTGGCTTATGTCCAATTATGGTTATTGGCTCTTTTTTAGGAAATGGAAAAAACAATGTACCTTTTAAATGATTGCACACTGTCAAAGTTGACAAGCATTTTTTTAATATTTCTTGTTGTTAGATATTTGCGAAACCCAGTCAGAACGATAAAAGATGATTTATTTTAATGATTTATAGCAAAAAAAAATAATCCCGAAATATTGAGATACAGAGTTTCAGAAGCACCGCAGCGAAATGTATATTTCTGCTTACATTTGTGAGAAGCAACAGTACAAACCACCGCAGGTTTAAAATGACTCCTACAGTAAATTCTGTAGCATAATTGAAGAACACTTTGTGTAAGTGGCAGTGTTTCAATTCTCAGTTCTCAAGCAATCATTCTTTTCACATCTCATCCCCATGTGACACAATGAATAGGCCTTATGATACCTTACCCACAAGCTCAGCTTTGTTATAAAATATAATTGTTCTATAAAGATGATACATATTACAAAACAAACCACACACACATAAACGAATAAGGAAATACAGCAAGGGGGTGAAAAGCATTTATGAAAAAGAGGTTAATGGTTTGAGTTCCAAAGGATTGATATGTACCGGGCTGAACAGAAAAGATGATGGATAGCTCAGCAGGAGGAATCAATGGGAAAGTCTAGAAAGGAGAACAGAAGTCTCATTAAATTTCTAAATAACACTATGGAAGCTCACATCAAACTGACCCACTCGAAACGTATCTCTCCATTCAACCGCGGACACAGCCTGCAAATGCCGTTCTATAAAATTATATCCAAGAAGCACTGGAGGCTTGATCAAAGACATGTGCTAGCACGTTTGGAGTGAAGTGTGAACGGAGGATGCCATGTGCAGGACACCTTTGTGATGTTCTCGCCATAATGAAATCTCATTAGTAAATGAAGCGTTGTGCTTGTAATGACTGCTTGCTGGAAAGGGCCTTTGTGTGAATTTCTTGGGCCTGGGACAAAATTATAAAATTGGGTCACAGTCCCATGCACTTTTCAATGTGTTTAGTGAGGCCCTGATTTACATGTCCTAAATTCTCCATTCCTAATGTCGAAATGTGAAAATGTTGAATTTTCACATCCCTAAAAACCCAGAAGGATGTTGAGGCTCACCCAACGGTCGCCAATATTCACCAGTCAGGCCTGTAGTTCCATACGGCCCTCTTGACTTTTTGAGGATTTAAATGCCAAGCAAAACGCACCTAAAAGTTGTCGTGAAAAAAATGTCTCCCAATGACTGTACAAATCCTCACAGACGGAATCCAAGTCCATAAATATCGCTACTGTGTGAAACCACGTACTTGCCAACTGTGTTTTTACAGTCTGTTTGCCAACACGAAGTCTTGCCTGGTTGTATCAAGAACAAGCTAAGACAGGCGTTCAACGTTCAGCCAGATCAAAACGTTGCATCTTTTGGTAGTGCCGGTGGATCTTGTTGCCATCTGCTCCAAAAGCAGATGGTGTGTAATGTCAGGTTTACTCACTCATTTCACACCCAGCCTATTACTTCTTCAATTGTTTATCTTACCGCCACCTAAAGGTCACAGTTTCCATTTGGAAATCACCAAGGGTCTGGAACATTCACGTGCCCATTCTCTGACAAGATCTACAAGGGGTCTGATCTCTGCTCCCAGTCTCGGACTGGACGGCTAATATGGCATGTGAAAATGCTCCTAGTTTTTCAGTAATGTGATTAAACAGTCTGTCCGCTGAGACCTTTTAGGATTGACAAATTAGAACCATCATTGGTTATCAAAAGATCCTAAGGTCTTCATATTTATAAGAAGCATTCACAGAACTGTGTATTTCTCGTCTCCATTTTAAGCCTATTTACAATTTCAAAGAGTTGAGAAAGTGGGATTGAAAGTGTGGGACTAAGGATCCTATCCAGCGGCTCCCACTAAACTGACTGGAAAATTGTGACACATAATTGAAATAAACCAAATGTTTTTGCTTTTGTAGATGATATTTTGTTATGATAGTCTTGGGTTTTATACTGACACCTGTTGTTATGGATGTATGAAGTTTCTTTATTAACTGCTGCCACTTAACACCACAGCTTTTGTTATCTGACAAAAATGATACACTACTGTTAAAAACTTATAATATTTTCCACACAATGTCAGCACCAGTGATCCAGTGCACAGTTTAAATTAATAATATAAATAATAGCAAACTCTTCAAAGTTTTGGTATAACATGAAACTATTTAGAAATGAAATAAATTAATTGTCACAACTGGTTTTTTGTTTGAAGAATAAAAAAAATTGTGAATAGAATAAAAAACATTAAAGCATATGCCCTTCGATCAAAAGGCTTTAAGATCATGAGAAACATTTCTAGTAAACCTAGACTCCTAAACAGTAGTACATACATTTGTGCAAATCATTTTAACACTGTCAAAAAATTAAATCCTTTATTTGATGTAAAACTTTGCTAAACAGAGATAAAACACTTTTTGTACATGCATTTATTACAGATTACTTTAAATTCAAAAGTCTATTTGACTTCCTTTACCATTCTATATTTTCTGATTGCCCTAATTGACTTTGACCCAATACTCTATTTTCACTCATGTATGAAATTAATTTGAATACTAAAAGAAGATGCAGTATTAATACATGTGTGATCTGTTCCATTATTAATGAAATATATTTTTATTCTGCCTCAGTGCATTTGTTGACTAGCCCTTTGGAGACCTCCGATGTAAGCGACCGCACCACACCTTTCATTTACAACAATGGAATGTTGCAAGCTAGACATAACCTGTAGTGACATAACCTGTAGTGCAGATACAGTGAAAATAACTCAAAAAGCTTTCCAAAACGTTCCACATCATCTTTTTTATGTGTATTACTTCAAGTGCATGCTTGACCTAGTTCTGTAAACAAAGAGGTTTCGCCGCGCTAGATGTTCCGAATGAAAGAAATGAGTTGCGTAACCAATTAGTTAAATAAAACTATGCAGAGAGGATCTACTAAAAGGAAACAAATGAAACTCTTTAGCCACACAGATTCATCTGCGCTGAGTTGGCATTGATAAAAATATTTCAAGAGGGCCCTGATTAAACATTTCACAGACAGTGATTATAAAATAAAAGCTAAAGATTCAGGTATAGTCTAAGCAAAATTCATAGACATTGTATCAGCCAGATAAAGCACCCTTAGATAGGCTTTTACTGTCTAATATAATTAATGTATCTGTACTCCCCGACCATTATATTCCAATTTATCGTACAGGAAGGCCATAACGACCCAATAACTTCGCAAAACGGAAAATGAAATACACGTGGTGTCTGAATGAATGGATGTCTTGCTCATTTGTACTGTCAGAGATATAACTGCTATTAAGAGCAGGTGCTTTAGAAACCCATTTACGTTTTTTACGATTGGATTTTGATGCTTTCTAACATCAATAAAAGAAGACTTTTGGTATAACCTCATTGAAATATCATTATGATCTTGATCTATCACACCGTGAGCCTTCATTTCCCTGCAAGTGATCTCTCTGCTGCCTCTTATTACACACATCATCCAACGTTACATCGAGTGATGTCAATCACAATGCGTTTGGCGTACAATAAGTATTAACATGAATGTAGCTACCCAGTATAACACCGGAGAAACAGAAACCAAGCAACCGCTAAAATGTCTTGTTTCTTATTGCCTGACGTCATCTCGACTGGTTAGCACAAAAGCACATCGGTTGAAATAGTTTGAACGAGTTGGCAAATCAAAAGAACTTTATGGCTCAGATTTACTTATGGCACAGATATCTAATTAGTTTCCGTAAATGGGTAATAACAAGTACATGGCACATGGACACATGTACCTCCTGCATTCAGAGCCATCTGTCTCAGACACAACTTTTGGACTAGTGGCAGAATGGATAATGATGTGAATACTATTTGACAACGTTTGTCAGAGAAATCACATCTTCAAGATCCAGAGACAGCTGGAGATTATCGTTGTCAGGTGTGCGTGATAAATAGCGACTCATAAAAAACATCACAATGACTCTCCTAAGCCTTCCGAGTTGTTCAGATAATATAAAATAGCTGATTATTATGCCAGACAAAGGTGCAGTACACTCTCTATAAGGAAAACCCTGTTTTTCCAACTCACAAAAAAGTAGCAGGTTTTAAACTGTGTTTTGGGTTTGTTTAAAGTCCCTGTGATATTAAAAATGACATTTCTCATGAAATATTGACCTGTCTATTGTAAATAGTTTATCAATGTGGGTCATTTTCTTTTAAAATGTGTGTGTCGAGAAGAATTTAATGGATTTAGTTCGTAATTTATTATGGATTTATATAAAATACATTCATGTGTTTGGAGAAGGCGTGGCTTTGGACGGTAAATCACATAGAGGGTGGGATTATAATTTCAGTGCTAGCAGGCTAAAGTTAGCACCTCTCCAAACCAACCACTCCACCTTTAAGTAATGTTACCAATTTCAACCCTATTGTAAACTATTACCTAAAACATTTAATTTGATCTCTTGAATTTCACAGGCAGGGGCGGATTAAAGTGGTCAGGGGCCCCTAGGCTGCTCTTTGTGTGAGGCCCCCATTAGGTGGCTTTCAGGTGCCTTTCACACTTACTGTTTAGTTCCTAACGGGACATGGTTTGCATGAAAAATCGCTAATGTAAAAGCTGTCAGGTGGGCACCAGGGTACCGAACCCTACGTATGCGCTTTAGCCGATTGCAATGTATTTACTTCAATAAAACAATAAGAGAAGATAATGTTGGTAATTTACCTTGGGTTTGAGCAAGAATGAGTCAGAATTGTTTTGCGCGTTGCAAGTGGAATCAAATGAATGGTAATACGCTGTTTCCAGATTATTATTTTTTCCTGATGAATAGCCTGTTTGCAAGCAGCAGAAGCTCTGCCAGCGAACATACAGTAAAACCAAGTGTTGTTTACGCTGGGCTGTGCAAAATAGCATTGTGAATAAATAACACAATATCCTGACCTGTGTTCTTTTTACTATCATGTGTCATTCGTAATGGTGTAAGATGAATCCAAACGCACCAGGGTTCGATTGAATCAAGCTGAGACACCAAACCATCACTGCGAGGGGCATCGGGAACAATCGCACTCGGATACACACATTGACACAACAAATACTAAAGTGTTTTCTCTACATTCCTGGTTGCGTAGCAACAGTCAACACCAGGAGAGCGCAAGCTCTAGTTTTCTATACGCAAAATATGAACGGCCCCTAAAAACGCCTCGGTGGATCTTTACTGGGACACAAACCACTGTCCGTTACATAAACTATGTATAAAACAAAGCCATAAATAAAAGCCAACCTGTATAATATGCGTGTCATTGTGGAATAACTCCCTGAGATATTACAGATGATATGATGAGCTAACTGCTGCAACAGCTGGACCCCGCTGCAGTTGTTTCAACGTAGCACCTATGTTAGCCAATGCGAGCTACCATTACTCCTGCTGCTATATTAGTCACGTTGTTCTTTAAAACATCGTATTTTCAGGGTTAGGGTTATTTTTGTCCTCCGCTATTGTACCCTCTTTCATCCATTTTGCCGATATGCCGTCTAGCAATAGCAGTGACATAAATAATGATTGAGATGATTTCACCAGCAGCTGATTGGAGAGATGTGACCCAAATGTCATATCAATCCAATAACCAGTTTATTTTTTGTTATATTACTTATGTGCCAATGAGGGTCCATTTTTTGTTCGCTTTGTTATAAATTTAAAATAAAATACAAAACAGGTGGGGACCCTAGACAAGCCTACGAGTTAAACCGCGTCTGTTCACAGGTAACATTTGTGGTAGGTCACATCCATTCACTGATCATTTGCTGAAAAAATTAAATTACTTTCAGGCACTGTGTTTGTAGCTTATTTGCAAAAGGTGCCAAATCTTGTATGCCTCTAATGCTAAAACAAACCCAGCGTGATCCCAAAGGAGGCAGTAGTCATTTTCATAATGGAAGATCATTCATCTTGCAGCAAACTAAACAGCCTTGGGTTTCATAAGGGCTCAGATTGAGTCAGCGGTCAGCTCCTGATGGGTGGTGAAGGCTCATACATACTGGGCTGCAGAGTCAGCACCTGCTAGCATGTGCACCAGTTCATTCTGTGTGAATTTAGTGTAGCAGTGCTGCAGTACGTCTCCTTAATCATTACTGCTTTCCCTCATTGGCACCGATCAACTGTAACCAACACTGTTACCGGAATGAGAACTGCTTGCCAACGAAAAAGAGGGAAAGACCATTAAAACAGAGTACATGTAGGTGACGTATGGTAAAATCGATCGTGGGTGACGATCGTAGCCACACTTCAGCTGTGAGGACAATACTGCTGGAGTGAATTGTAAGGATTTTAGAAATATTACGATTGCGTACTGTAGATTCCTGCTGCCAGTCTCACTAGGGAAAGTATGATGATATACATTGTTTGTAGTACTGTTTAAATCAAACCATTTTTAAAGAATGCATTGGACTCTTGTAGTATAAGCACTTGGAAATACACTAAATTGAACATATCAGAAATTAGAACTGACAGCCCCACGGGTAAAGGGATGCGTCTTTTGAGTCGCAATGAAGCAAATCTATAAGGACAGAACAAATGTTTAAGTAACAAAATTAAAGTTTTAAATCAATTTTTTTGTCTGTAATTTCATTCTAGAACATGTTAATGGATGTTAAATGACAGAACTGGTACAGCATCTCATTCAGGAGATTTTAAATTTGCATAATATCTTAACAAGCTTTTTTTAAATGTGATGTGACCAAATGTTCATGACCAAGCAGACTGAGGAGGACACAAAACAGACCAGACAAAAACTGCACCTGAGGGGTGTATAGTGGTAAACCTGCCACTCGGGGTACAAACTAGACATTTCATTATGAATTTGAGATCAATTGTCTTGGCGTAACGATATTTAACAATACATTTATAAATTGCGTCCTAAAAGAGCCATTTGTATTTTGGAGCTACTAGTAGGTGTAGTGTGTTTCGGGGAACTATGAGTTTGATCACAGTAAAATACAGATAATTAATGATGATTAACTATACCTGTTTTATACACTTTTATCGGATTCAGCAGACCTAATAATAGCGACAAACTAAATGCACTCGTCTAGCGAGTGATCAGCAGATCGTATATCAAATCTAAGAAATATTACTTTCCTGGCCTTGGAAACAGAACACTCTTACTGTATGTAGTACAGTACCGCTCCAGAAATTAAAACAAAATCAAGCAGTTTAAGTGACGTTAATATGTGATAAAGAAACACAGCAACAATTCGAGCGTGGAGACAAATACGGGTTTATTGACCACTAAAGGGTAAACAAACCGACTAACTAAGAAATAACAAATGCTAACAAACAAACATGAAACGTAAAAGCAGTAAAGAAATACAAGAAATAGACAAAGCAAAGAGGGACAGTATAACAAACAGCTATTCACATCTGCATAAACCATCGAGGACAGTCTCCTTAGTTTAAAGGGGTTACAGCTTAAATGCAGCTATTTAGGATATAGTTGAGGGACTTGCATTGGTTTCCTGAGTGTGCTGTGACAAGTTTTTGTGTGCGTTGAAAGGGTTTTCAGAGTCCTGATGGTTTCAAAGCAAGCGGGTGAGTCTGTCTACTTCTTTCTCGGACCCGGATTGGCGGGCGAAGCAGAACGAACTTTGCCGAAATAAAAGCTGCCTGAAGAAGACTCGATGACGTGCCGAGCAGGAGCGCGTGGACACGAGATGAGCATCGTTTGCTCCGTTCACGGATGTTTTAAGCCTGGGGGGTTCACGCCCCTCCAAGGTGGGCGATCCAATGCGATGAGATGATTTTAGGTGCGAAATCAAGTTTCTTTGTTTCACTTATTAGCTCATTTGCATCTAGGATCACTTAGGAGTTTGGCGCTGTAAAACTCTTAGAATGACATAAAAGGAGTATGGTATAAAACACATTACTGTGCTATACATCATCTTTCAAGGAATGAAGAGAGGAACATTTAGATATAAAACATGCCAGGATTATAAGTACATTGACCTGAAGTTTGTACAAGAATGAAAAAATAAGCAGAATACAACTAAACACAAATGCTTTTGAGGTTACAGGCATTATATTTTTGAGGTTATATATGCATTTTATTGCTAAAGCAAGTTTTCTCATTTCCAATAATATA
Source organism: Triplophysa dalaica (assembly GCF_015846415.1). NCBI lineage: Eukaryota > Metazoa > Chordata > Actinopteri > Cypriniformes > Nemacheilidae > Triplophysa > Triplophysa dalaica. Next base: position 11,044,843 of record NC_079550.1, on the reverse strand, counting down.
TTAAAAAAATATATATATATAATATACATTTTATATGTATTGCAATCAGGAGCACATGAAGACAGAACAGGACAAACACAGTTTTAAATTCATGTAATACATACCTGTACATACTGAAAATAATTAATAAAAAGTTTTAACGTTTAAAAAATGTTAAACAAAGTGGAAATGAAAATGGTAGCCTATGTGTTTACTTTCTTAAAAAAAAGATGAATCTAGTCCGGTCGTTGTTATGATGCGTCATTACACAGTGTATTAATGTTTCTACGTGTGGAGGGAAGCCGCTAGCAATTAGCAAAGTTACAGACACTCGAAAATTTACAACCGAATGAAAGGACACTGTTTTGAGGAGGTTTAATGTTTGCATGCGGCGCCTTCAGCTTTTTTAAAAGGTATTTGTGTTTCATTTACTTTTAGCAAGGAGCATTATATCACATTATAGGTTATAATTGTAACGGAGGCAAGCTAGTGAAGTGCTGTGCAGTATGTAAACCTCACTCCCCGGCCTCAAGGACGCTCTAGCGACAGATGCTAGAGACTGCGGTCTTTAGCCTCCTCGCTAGAGCGCCCGACTCCCATGCCGGACCGACCCAGTTTGAGGCCCGCTTATAGTGGTGCGGAGCGTTCCGGTTACATTGGTTCCGTGACCCGAATTGGGAGTGAGGTTTAGGGGGTTGAATGTAATGGAGGCATTCTCGTGCTGGAGAAGCGGGTGCATTATATAAATAGGAACCGTTTTAATTGTATTATCATATTAAACTCAGTGCTCAGTTAATAGCATCAGTTAATTGAACCATCTCGTCAAAAAAACTTAATTCATTTACCGAATTCATGCAATTCCATTCGAATTATCTATCAATGAAGTGATAAAAATATGATGTTTAAAATGATTTAATATCTCGGTGGGGAAACATGCCATTTACACAATAAAAACACTATCTCGTTTTAACGACATATGATCTCGTTAATACAACATATTATCTCGTAAAAACTACATAACTCGTTTTATTATATTATTATCTCGTTTTAACGACACACTATCTATTTTTAATCTATTTATCTATTTTTACATTATCCACTATCTCGTTTTAATTACATATTATCTCGTTTTAATTTCATATTATCTCATTTTAAGGACATATTATCTAGTTTTTACGATCCACTATCTCATTTTTATTTTATATTATCTCATTTTTATTTCATATGATCTCGTTTTAAGGACATATCTCGTTTTTACGATCCACTATCTCGTTTTAATTTCATATCTCGTTAATACAACATATCTTGTTTAAACAACATATCTCGTTTCAACAACATAATTGAGTGTAAAAAAATAAAATATTGTGGCAGCAATACCATAAGAGTTTAACTCTTTTTAAAAGCCTTTTTAAAAAAGTTTCCAGCCTACGCCATCGTTTTTTAACATTTTCACCAAATTTAATGGCTCACAGTACATTTTCTGTAAAGAATATATGTACAAACAACATGTCCAATGAAAGAACAGAGTCTCTGATTTTAAACAAAAGAAACCGTACTCTTCTATCTTCATTTGTTCTTTTTTTATCACTACTTAGATGTGGGTAGGTTTCTTCAAAAATGCATCACTTTGATTAAAAAGCTTTAACGTTTAAAAATTAACGTTTTTTGTCAAAGATTACGCCCAGATTACACTCAGAACAATCATTAAAAACCAATAAGAAATATACGTTCTGGGATTCTGTACTTTTCCCAAAGGTGTGTAACAGCGCCACCTGCTGTACAACAGTACAAACACTGATTGCCGTAATAACTCGTCTTTGGCTGGGAACCGTTTTTTTTTAATGACGAGATAACTCGTCAATGGCGGTGAAAGAGTTAATAACTTGTCACTTTACTTGCATACATTGGAATAACATAAAAATCTGTCCATAAAAAAACACATTTAAATATAAAAAAATAAAAATGGTTACGGATCTGATGAACCAACCCTTTTCTTTTAATACTGCTGGTCCGCACTGAATACAATTTACTTTACATGGAAGAAAATAAAGCAGTGTAATTCTATTCATAAATTCTTAATTTTTGTTCAAATTGTTTATAAAACAATATATCCAAAAGCACCGATAAGAAAACCGTTAAAGTACTGGACTGATAAGCAGTATCGATAAGAGTAGTAAGACCATTAAAATCTTAACCCATCTTGTGTATATCATATTGCAATTATTGTCAATATATCCTCAAAAAAATGACACACTGGAGCTTTAAATGAGAATATGCACTGTGAAAATGTGACAAAGTGTATTGTGAAAATGAAAATAAAATAAAGGTGGATCTTATAAAAAATATGGCAGGCACAATAAAATAATGGATGAACAAATGTTCACATCTCTCCTCTTAAATGTGAAAAAAAGTTCAATAAAAACTGCACTTGCAACAGAACAAATAAGACAACAAACGCTGCTACAAATTTCACAGCCAGCAACAACCTTGGGTTGCCATTAAAGGTTTTAACCGAGCGCCCATTTGCCGAGCCCTGCAATCAAGTGACTGCGTGGCAGAACACACAGACGTGCTCCTCAACATTTCAAGATAACAGACCTCGCACTGTTTTAGTATCAAGAAAACACTTGCTCTTTGGAAGAGACACCTCTCATTTGGCTGAGAGACCAAAAAAGGCCAGGCGAGTGCTTCATTTGACCAAAACTAACTATGAGAGACATTTTGACTGGCTAACAGAGTGTTGTGAAAAGAAAATGGTCAATCTAAGAGACGTAGATAAGTGCAAGTCTGGAGAGGACTTGGCATCCGAACAGCTCAACCACAACATGTTTATTTTGCCATTTTATTATCCACAGAATGTTATTTCAAACCTCCACACCAGCGGAGACAGTGTTTGCTAAAAATTAACAGTTTGTTTATTGATAAGGTAAGGTAAATAGTACCTGTAATGCCTTTAAGCTGTAAATCGTCCAATAGAATCGGAACATAAATTTGCATTGGCCAACAATTCCCAAAGCCCAAATTTAAAGAGGTCTAAACCACACGTACAGTACAGTAGTAATCGCACATGCATCGAATGACTCAAGTGCTGGAACTCTCCGCTAAATATTCATTGTTATTCTGCATGGTCCATTATTGGCAACCCGGCTGTTTTAAGACAGCTTAATTAAATGCACCAAGTCGGCACGAACACCAAGTTCATTATGTATATTGATGAATCTATCGGGAGCTCTCCGGTGAATATTCTTAGGCAGCCACAGCATCCACTCTAAGCACTCTCCCTGGACCCATTCAGACCACGCAAACAGTATACGCGTAATAAGAACCCGGCTCACAATGACCAGGGGCACTTCCAAAAACACATTTAAGGCCGAACAGCACAGTACTTATGTTAATACAGGCACAAATGAAAGATCTCCACGCATGTACCATCAAAACCAATGACATGGTCATGATCCCTTCTTGGCCAGGATGAACTGAGCCTGTGGCAACCACAAAGAAGGTCAGGTGGAATGGCGACTATAGCAGACATCGGTGACATCATAATCGAATAAGGGTCACAAAGGCACCTGGTTGAACTGAAGAAACATGGTAAATTAAGGTGAATTAAGACCCTTAAGAATCACTTTGGGGGCAGTGCTGAAAGTAAATGAGGAAAGGTCAAGAAAAGGGAACTGGGGAAATGACGCAGAGTCTGGCGGCTCCCTCAGTCCGTTCACTCTCGTGCGCGACTGCGAGCCATTTAATTAAAGTGAGCTGAGCTGTGACAGGAAAGAGACGGGACCACGGCTACTTCAGCCCCTACAGTCTCAACAAAATCCACTCGGCACGATCGATACGTAGCCAGCTCCTTTAACCGCATACGGCTCTGCGGCATATTCTTAGCATGTTGACGTAAGCCGTTTATTCATGTCAGGGTGGTGAAAGGCCGACGCGGCCATCCAGCAGCTTGAGAAAAAAGCAAATTTCTCTTACATCTCCACAGGGACTGGTCTCGAGTGAAGCACAGATGGCTTTAAATATGCTCAAAGGGTAGCCACTAATTTATGGCCTCTTATAGGATACATGTCTGGCCTACAGTACTGGTTATTATGAAGAAACAGAAAAACCATACAGTTGACCCTACTATGCTAGAGGTTTATGTGAAGGACAAAGTACGACGGAAGTTATTGACTAAAAAACGTAACGTTTTGTGTTATATTTTGCAAATATATACACAAATGTGAATGAGATTTGAGAGAGAAATAACAACAGCTTTGGTTTGTTCCTTATGAAATGCGTTTTGTCATTGATGGAGTCTCCATTCACTTTCATTGTGTGACAATAAGCAGAATTCAGTTAAACTTCTTCATCCTCCAAACAGGTTTGGAATGACATGAGGGTGAAGTAACAAAGACAAGATTTTTATATTCGGGTGAACTATCACTTTAAGACAGGAAGTGGTGGCTTGTTTGCACTTTTCTTTCCCCCAGCATTATGCAAATATCTGTCACCCCATTGCCTCTCAATCTTCTGTCTTATGTTGAGCTTAGAGTTCTCTCATCAGGGGATGGGCTCTCTTGCACACACTTGGGATAGGAAAAAAAACACCGCACCGATATCAGCAAAACACTAAAGATGGATGAAAAATTTGGCACAATCTGCTGGACATCATTTGTCCTGTGCTGTTGTAAACTACTATCCGGTGTATTCTTCAAAACACAACACTGTTTTGTTATACCCAGAGGAACATTTTATTGTTCAGTGCTTGTTTTTCCTCACAGCTCAGGAGACATAAACAAATAGCTTACCCCACAATAAAAATTCACTCATTATTTACTCGCTCTCTGTTTTTTTAAACCTGTATCGTATGTGTTTTTGTAAACAAAGGATTTTCGCATCTTTTCCAGACAACAGAAGCTTAAAGTGATGATGGGCTGTCAAGCTAGACACTATAAAGCACTATAAAAACATCATATAAGCAGTCTAGATGTTTTTTATGCTCTATTACAAATTTTACTGAAGCCATACAATAGATTTGTGTGAACAAACCAAAATTTTAGATGTTAGTATCTGACGTGATTAAATGTTGCAGGGCAAGCTGTATTGTGCACCGCATAGCTTCATTATACATACATTGTACGGGAAAGAACAAAAAAAGACTTTGAAATAACATGAGGGCCAGTAAGCGTCTTATATTTATTTTTGTGTAAAATTATGTTTCTCTTAATGTGGTCCTCTTTTGCCTATTTTTAAAAGTCTTTATTATATTTATGATATGCTTAACAATAGATGTTCATGTTTCGATAAAAAAAATTGCTTTATATATTACATATTTCACCTGTGTTTTACACAGTCATCGCGATTCTTTGGTTCCATGAAGTCCCTCCTTCTGAAACGCTCTGATTGGTCAAGATGAGGCAGACTTTTGTGATTGGTCTACCGCTTAGAGTGTGTGTTGAGATGTCCCGCCCATCCGTGTTTCAGATGGCAGGGTCAATGGAAATTTTGAGGTTCATGATGTCAATAACCTAGGAAAAGTTTGTTGTTATCCCAATGAGTTGTTCATTGTAGTCTTTAAAAAGTGATTTCTGTTAAAGAAAATATTATATTTTTCTATGTATTTTCAGCATTGCAACATTGCAGATACTCACTAAATACATTTCATCAGACCTCCCTTTTAAAATCCAGACCAAACCATTTTTGACCTATAATAAAAAAAATTAAGCTTGTGTTATCATCATAAATTTAATCCCATCACTCTTGTTTTCTGAGTTTATAGTTTTGGATTGCAGCCGATTGTATTTTGGTCAAGCTTGCTCACACGGTCAGTGACACAGTTGTGATATCTTTTGAAACTCTAGCGGGACTATAATTTAAATCTCAATGTTTTCACATGCTCCCCAATTAATCTCATTGATATTAAGAAGAAACATTTAAAGACAAAAATCACAATTAACAATTAAATACATCCGTGACAAAGTTCAAATCAAATAGACCTTGTTCACATTTCCCATAAGAACTTTAAAATCATGCATTTATTGTAGTAGGAGCTTAATATGCTCAAACGCAAGCACATTTATTTATTTGCTCAGTATGTGCGTGTTTAGCTAGTTAATACCCCAAATGTCTGTCCTTATTAGTTTAGTTATGTATCTGTGTCAGCCAAGAAGACTGCGTATAGCATTTCCTGAAATCTTCATTTAATTGTGCAAAGAATTCACATTTGTTGAATAAGAATGACAGGCATTTTTTTAAGAACCTGTACTTTCAGAAACTCAGAACAATATTGTTTTCTTTCTTGATACATGTCTGATCAGCTTGTGATGTATTACATCAATTTAAATCGACAACAATGGAAAACCGTACTAATCATCTCTTGCGTCTAATACCAGGACGGGACTTTGAAACTAAACAGATAAGAAGTCTGTCTGCAGGATATTGCCAGCAGGGCACTTGAGTACAGCGTCTTATCAATTCATCATGTGCATTAAACTAATAGAACCTCAGAGCTCCATTAATGATCACTGACAGGCTCTGTAGAATAGATGAAAGGTGTAACATAACAGGCCGGGCTCATAAAAAAGGACGCCATGCAGCTAATGAGGATTTAGATGGTCTCTTAGAAGGGCAGGCAGAGAGCCAAAAGGCCAAGACCTTCTAGGGTTTCAATACAGGCTTGCTACTAATTACAGATGTACTAATGGCATAGATTTTCATTAGAGATCATTTACTGTAAATTCGCTCACCCCAAATACTCAAATCTGGATAAGCCGACGCAACATATATATTGCCAAATGCTCGGTGTGCCATTCTAAATTTCTCGCAAAGTCATCCTGAAGACATTCTGGCTGGTAATGATCACCATCCGGGATCACTATTAAACCCATTATCTTACATAATCACTGTTCAAAAACGTGCCTGCAGGTCTGCTGGATCATGAAAATTATAGTTCACACAAACTATGGCGATTATTACGTTCAACGCCCAACAAAAGTTGCCTAAACACATAAAAAACAAACTTGAACAACAATATAATGTCTTAGTATTCAATAAAGTCAGATTTTAATCTGCAACGTGTATGCTAAATGCAACTTTCCCTCTTTATGTAAAGGCCAAATCACAATGTTCTCCAGATCTCTATGCCCGCAAATCCAGGCTAAGCACATTGTGTAGTAATTAGTTTTTGTTCACATTGATTCAGTGGCAAAGGAAAGTTATGCTAATACAAGGTGGACTGAACTTAGTTTAGGAGCGCTGCCGGCTGCCAGACTGGATTACAGACATCTTCGAAACATGTCAAAAACTGAGCTGTCTCCCCGAGGGCTCTGCACGCTCTGTGCCAGCTCTGTTGGTTTCATTGTCATGGTAGCAGAATGGTGAAGCTTTGAGAGATTATCTAGGAACACACGATTCCTACGATTTACTTCAACTGGATCTCGCAATTTCATAGTCTAAAGTGGATGTGGAGGTGGATGTGGGCCTGTCAGGTACAGAGAGGAATAGGACAATATGAAAGCAAAAATACGTTGAATAGTTCCGAGCCTTGCAACTGGCTTTAGGAACAATGTGCCTGTCTATAATACAGTTGGAAATAGAGTAGCTTGTCAAAATCAATATGTGAAAGAGTCGAAAAAACTTCTCAATCCAAAAAACTGTACAAGTCTATAATTATAGCGGACGGGAACATGCAATGCAGCAACGAAAACATTTCTCACTTACAGAGGATTTAAAGTGTACTTTACATTTACATTAATTCATTTGACGATAAAACTGTTTATCTAAAGTATATTACGCTGCATTCAAGCTATGTTTGTGTGTGTGTGTGTGTGTGTGTGTGCCCTTGGAATCGAACCCATGACCTTGCCGAAAACATTGTTCCACTAGAGGCATCAAATAAAATTGCACAAAAACAATACATTTGCCCCTAAAAAGATTTCCCAAACACTCTACTGGGTAAAACATGCAGTCCTGCTCTAAACTCACACCATCATGAAGGTCAATTAAGCAGTACATCTGACCACAGAGCTATAATGTTTACAGTGTACATAAAATCAAAACAAAAGTATTTGAACATGGACAAAAACACACAAATCACCTTTAAAGGTGCGCTGTGTCATTTTTTAGAGGATCTCCAAAAATGCAATATAATATACATAACTATGTCTTCAGAGTTGTATAAACACCTTACATAATGAAGCGTTATTTTTTTATGACCTATTTCTATCAACATACACCGGGGGTCGCCATACACGGAATTCACCATGTTGTTTCTACAGGAGCCCTAAAAGGACAAACTGCTCTACAGAACGTGTTTTGTAAATATGTAACTCCTTCGGCAAAGAATTAAAAACGCCTCAACATCATTGTCCTGTGAGAGCCGATGTAGTACTTCGAAAGGGAGGGGTGGAGTAAGCCGTTGGTTGCAACTTGCAACCACATCCCTAGAGGCCGCTAAATTTTATAAAATGGACCTTTGAATGGCTTGTAACTAAAAATAAAACTGTTCTGTGTCAAGTTGGTTTGAAAGGATGTTAAAGAAGCTAAAACACAAATGAGAGCAAAACATCACAATGTCAATAATCCGTGAAAACTGTGTATTAAAATGAGCTTTTCTAAAGTTAAAATCAATAGCAATGTTAAAAAAGAGTGTTTTAACCTTTGTTTTTATAGCCAGATGGCGCCCCAATTTCCTGTCATCAATCAATGGAGTTTAATGCAAGTAAATGGTATTTATTTGTCATCCTGAAATCCTGCCTGTGTGATTGTGATAATGAGTGAACCCAGGCCGGACCGAACCAGCAGCAGTTAATACAGATGTAATTAAGACCACCCGTGAGAATTTTAAAATTTAATTTAAGCATTTGGGGGATGATGCTTAGCTGTGAGAATAGCGATCCATCTTTTTTTAACGCTCCTAATCTTTACGGAGGATCCAGATCTTAGTTGGAGTCTTTGATGGATAACCCCTTCTCTTTTCATATCTCTCTGGCCGTCTATCTATCTATCTGTATCTACTTTTGTGCTTCTTGCAGAAATACTATTTTCAAAGAGCGAGCACTGAGACAGTCTCACAGTTTCACAAACCAATCCAGGTTTTGGGTGGACGTTGTATCTGTGATAGAAGAGACACGGAATGTTCACTGTTGTTAAAGGGACAGTTCACCCCAAAATAAAAATGACTCACACCGAAGTGGTTACAAATTACAGCTGCACGGTTAACCCTTAAAAGATCGCGATCTCAATTCAAACATCCATCTCACACATCTCATTAATGAAAATCAACTATTCTTGTGTGTCTATTCATTTACACCTCTGATTAAAATCATAACGCTTCAATGTGTTCTGGTGCTGCCGCAGAGAAAGCATTGTCATCATTAGGTATGACACAACGTCACAAACAGTGTTTTCAACCACACACTATCATTATTTCTGTGTCAAATGATCACAGAAGTACTGGGATCAGAGAGTTATATAATCTCAAAACAAATAACAGACCAACATTAAATAAAGACAGCCTGACAACAGAAGTGCTCTTATCATTGTCTTTAATGATTGTGTTGCATTGTTCTGATTATGCTTCACATCTTAACTATGCATGTTTGAAACGAAACTACGATTGCAGTTTGTAGTGTGGACAAATCGGAGTGTGCGCTTATATCTGTCATAACGGTAAAAATACGTCATGATAGTGTGTGGCACATATCACTGTTTCTGCGTTATTAGAGCTTTTCATCAAGTTGACCAGCATTTCATGTTTTCAGGTTATTTCAAACTGTTTACAGGTGATCGTACTGTGTTTTTATGTTTATAAGTTGTGTCTTTCTTTAAAGACCCCTTCAAGCTCTATTACAAATGTGTATAAGTAAATTTTTTTGGTTGAACATAGAGAAAGATATTTTGAAGAATGCTTACCGTAGCTAACATGGTCAATAGTATCCAGCTGCAGGACCGCAGCTCCTCCAGCAGTTTCTGAACCGCAGCCACAGAACAGAGGGGCGGAGCTTGGTATTTGCTTTTGTAACGTGCAAACCTTCATACTTATGAATAAGGCCACTTTTCAGTTCGTACATGTATAAGTTAGAGTTATACTTCACAGGACAGTACAAAAAGCTTTATAAAACATTAATCTTGTGTAATAAGCTTTATGCCAAACGTCATGCGTATGCTAAAAAACAGGTCTCATTGCATCCGGTTTTAAGTCTTTTGTATTGCACTTCATTAAGCCTTCAAATGGGCTACCAAATATGATCAAAATCGATGTCCATTACATAAACAGATTGATAAATAAAAGTTTTTCTTCTTCTCACAGAAATTGTAATAGAAGAGAATAAAACGCATAAAAAATGAAAACAGCTAGCTAGATTAGCCGATTAATAATCCATAGAAATCGCTTTTTTTTCCATGGATAACTCTTTTTCCAACAAGCAGATGAGACCTGTTTATCGGTTTAGTCATCTGACATTCGACATTTACCATATTTTATTGTATAATGTAATGTGATTTATTGTATTAGCCCAAGTGTTCTTGTACCTGATAATAGAATGAATGTTTTAAACTTGTGGGAATTTTGTATTAAGTTTTATGGGCATCTGCAGCATGCATTTCCTACATGAAAACAGACATTTTAATAAAAATATAACTAGGTTGTATAAAAAAGCAAACAGCATGGTTTTAAAAGAAACAATCAAACATTATACAACGAAAAATTAAATTAACAATTACAATTCATTTCTAGAAAAACAATCCCACAAATGCACAAATTCATATGTGCTTTCTGCCTTGCTTATCTCGGTCTCAATAACTCCGCCCCTCACTTCCATTCTGTAGCTGTGGTTCTGAAACTGTGGCTGCAGTTCTGCAGCTGAACTTATCTCACAATAGAAGTAAAAGGTACAATGACAGTCAAAAGTGCCCCAGAACTACATTCTTCTTTTGTGTTCAACAGGAAAAAGAAATCGATAAAGTAATTTTTCCTACTATAGCGCTCATTATTAATGAGTTTGTCGCGCCACATCCAGTGAGGACAAATGTTCAATTATAATGAGTTCTAACGCGTTTCTAACATATTTGTCGTGTCGCGTCCGGTGTAGACAGGTTGTTAGAACTGTTTGGTTACAAGCATCCTTTCAAATACCTTCTACCGTGTTCATCAAAACAAAGAAATGTGTACATGTTTACAACAACCGGAGGATGAGTAAATGAAGACAGAATTGTCATTTTTGGGTGAACTGTTCCTTCAACCTTTGTTACACAAGATGTCTTTCATCATTCATCATAAATGTGTAAATTTGTTAATGACATTATCAAGGCCACTTGATTAAAACCAACATCTAGCCAAAGATCTGTTACCATTATATACGTCCCGTTCTAATTTTCCCGCTCTAAAAAGAAGATATTTTGGAGAAGCAAACAACACTGGCCTCCTATTGACTTCCACTTGTATGGCTACAAAACCACTGGGACATTTCTCAAAATATATCTTTTTTTGTGTTCCACAGTAAATTCATAGGTTTTGAAAAACATGAGCGTGAAAAAAACTATGACAGAATTTGTATTTCCGGGTAAACTATCCCTTTAGGATAGACAAACAGAAAGACATAGACATGGTTGTTTTCCTGCTGTATTGAGGCATACAAAAAACTACCATATTAAGTATACATCTTCTGTTCAGTCTTGGGTCAATACGAGGCCACTCTCTTTATCTATAGGTGACTAATTTACATATATAATTACACTGAGACATTCTGTCTGAGTTATTTTCCATTTGCGTTATGAAGGTTGAGCAATAACGTTCATATATAATCAAGGCTCTTTAATCCACAGCGGTGATTTGTGACGCACGTGTATATAGATACACATCTATAACCCGATGTGTTATTTAAAACGTCCAAGATATTACTTTTTTATTCAAGTCCCCAAGATAGACAACATATTCTCCAAATTACCATTTGCACTTCTTACCAATTAAGGAATTACAGCGAGCTTCTGATGGCATAAATAAATAAATGAGAGAGTGCAGTTATCCATCACAAATCATCTTAGCCCTCCTGTCATCTTACCCAGCATGCTCCCCTTCCTCAGCTTTAATTAACTTATTTTGGAAGTGCTGACAGAGAAAAATAAATATATAACAGTTTAAAAGGAGAGGAGCAGTGTGGGGAGTTGTCATGGAGACCCGAAGCATCTGGCAGCGTCCCAAGAGTTTAGCAGCCACTTCTTCCTGTCTCACTTTCATTCTCATTGGAGCATGAACATCTGTCATGCCCAACACAACATTACCTATAACTGCACAGCAGAATCAATCCACTCTCAGCGCAGCAGACCCCTGCAATAACACTGGAATACTTGCAAACTGTATTGATGGAGTCATTCACTGTGACCGCGCATTACTTAGCGTATTGAGAAGGGCAGTAATAAGTATGGAGCGCATGGGGCCTTATGAAGTTCAAAAGGGACTAGATTTTCTTCGCTTTAAAAACTGAATTTGTCCTCCTATAGTATGCACTCTAACATTTATAGAAACCACGATTGAAAACGCTGCACAAACGAGATTTGAAAAATCTATATTTAATATTTATGTGACAGGGTTATGAAGGTTATGACTGGACTGGCGCTCAAATACAATTGCTGATACTGTAGCTTTTGAATTCAAAGCCAATCATAACATCATAGATATCTTAAAGGAATAGTTCACCTTCAAAATACAAATTCTGTCTTCATTTACTCACCCTGTTGTCATTTTAAACCTGTGTGATTTTCTTTCTTACACAGAACACAATCGATATTTTGAAAAAGGTTGGTAACCAAAAACCGTTGGTCCCCATTGACCTCTATTGTCTGGACACAAAACCAATGCAAGTCAATAGGGGACCAACGGTTTTGTGTCAATAGAAGTCAACGCTGTTTGGTAACCAACATTCCTTAAAATATCTTCTTTTGTGTTCTGTGGAAGAAAGAAACTCATACAGGTTTGAAATTACATTTTTAAAGGTTCAGTTGAAAAAAGTCTATTTGAAATAACATAAAATCAACATAAAATGCACATACGAATCATCAGTGCATGTTCAAATAAACATTATAGAAATAAAGTCTTACAATTTATGTTTTGTAAAGATGACAAAATGTTTTTGGTTTTGTATATGTAGTACGTGCTATGAACTAGGGTTGTATTTACTTGTACAACACAAGCCATATCTACTGTATAAAACACACTCTTCAGCCATAAAGATATATATTCAGGATATGTCTTCAGGGTATGGGAATCATCACCGCATATTGTTTCCACACACTGTGTTCCTGTGAAAAATGCACAATTTATCCATTTAGCTACAGCTGTCAGTGTAGGGACATATGTTGAGTTTTCCCCAGATACCAATTAACTGCCTCTTGCCCATTATGAGTGCCAAAGAACAAGTTCATATTAGCGCTGTTCAACACAATAGCGTGATCCGCTATAAACGTGATAGCTTGTCTTTCTGTCTGAAGTAAATATATTAATGAAGACAGCAATTAACGTGAGAGCTATAAGAAATATAAACGAGGACTCATAAGAATGAATGGCGAATAAAGAAGGGTGCCGAACGGTAACGCCAAGTGGGAAAGAAACCGGTTTGGAGTGACAAGTCTTTATCTCAGTATCTAAGCGAAAAGAAAACCTTTGGATGCCAAATCATTGTTGGAAGCTATTCCTGTTTTGCTCTCATTTTTTACGCCAGAAGAAAAAGCAATGTGAGTCTCTATTATAGAGACATTGTGTTTGGAGAACATGCTTTTACGGCCCTCATTCACACAATGCCTCCATTCATTTCACATTCAAGACTCTCCTGAAGACGGGAGGCAGATGTTGCAGCGAACCGCAGGCTGGGCGACGGAGTTAGAGAAGTTGGATGCCTTTTATCGACGGCTCTCTCATTAGAGAAATGAACAAGAAGGTGTGCAATACAGAGACAAAAAGATCTGGTTGGCGGCAGCAAATTGGGTTTCTAGCTGACGTCGGGAATGAGAGAAAAAATGGACCATCTGTTTGAATGACTAAAGAAACACCACAAGCATCAGGTGTAGCACTATGTGGTGGATTTATTCAGAATCGGCTTCCTTTCGATTCATGAGTGTTTTAATTTAATTGGAAAAAACCCAACAGGATGCTGAATTGGAGTGAGAGAAAAAGGGTTCTGCAGCATTTGAATTTATTCCACACAGACGTGCAACGGAAGTATCTTAGAACAACAAATACTCAATATTGGACAGATTTACAGGCATTTTGACAAATTGAATTCTGAGGTGCCAAATACAGAACGGGAATAATTAATTCTTCCCCGCCATTGATGAGTTTTTCCAACTGATCTCATGGGAATTAGTTCAAATTTTACGAGGTAGCTATTCATATTTTTGCGTTATGAATCACACAAAGGCAAATCGTACTAAAATGTATGAATGAGATTGTACAAACTCATACGAATAAGCCAAAATTACCCACAACGTAAAATAGTAACGTTTTTGCTGTCAGATCATGTACATTTTTCTTGTTTTACATAGTTTACTGTTATAAAGTGGGGACACTTCTAAAAAGTAGGCATATATGGATCCAAAAACAGTGGATGCTTTTTCTTTTATGCGTGTGTTTAATATATTGTATTTATAAACTGAATGCACCTTATTAGGGCTGCAACTAATCTGTAAATATTTTTTCGATTAATCGATGAATCGGATAAAAATAAAAACCAAGAAAAGCATTCATTTCCAACCCTTTATTCAAAAACAGAACTAAAATCTTTAGAAACTGCACAAACATGTTTCTCCTTGAACATCCCTGAGCTGTTATAAATGAAAAAGCATAAGAAATTATGTCTTGTTTTCTGAAAAAACACCTCAAATTAAGTGATTGAATGCTTAAAACAAGGGAAATTATCTGCCAATGGGGTACGAAAAATAATCTTAATGAGATATAATTTCAAACAGAAGTTTTAAGCATCACTTAATTTTCTTGTCTAGTAATCTTGATTTAAGATTTTTTAGATATTTGGACTGGAAATTAGACAAAATTACTAAGTAATTTTTGCAGTGTAGCTATACATGACAACAGATTGATAAATGAATGGTCCAAAAAAGGCGAGTGAATAAAAACGTGTTTTTAGTCTTGATATGCAAAATGCAAAGTAACTACACCACCCCTGCTTTACTACTGTTATTAACGAGCTAACGCTAACTTGTCAAGCTGGATAACGAGTAAACACCAGCACCGGGGACATCACGTTCTACACTTCAAAACGGAACAAAAGAAGGATTCTGTAGTGACTTAACCTGCTGTTGAACTCCTCATCAAAGACTCAAACTTGTTTGCGTTTCAGGTGCTGGATCATTGCCGTGGTGCTCCCGTGTCATGTCGCTTTTGCATATTTTGCAGTTCATGCACTTTTTCTGTTTATTTAGTGTGAAATGCTCCCGCACCTTGGATGAGTTGGGTCGCGCGGATTTCTCTGACTCCGCCATGTATCTTCCTCGTTTTTAAATTTTTGATCCGCCCCGTCTATAACGCGCCAAACTCTGCTAGCATCAGTGCGCGAGAGAGACCGAGTGTTTTCACTCCGCTCCGCTCTGCACTCAAATAAAGTTTTTTTTAATAATCAAACGTCTCCGCGTCGCGCGACACAACGAATCGATTATCAAATTCGTTGACAACTTTTTTAGTAATCGATTTTTATCGATTTTATCGATTCGTTGTTGCAGCCCTACACCTTATAATGATATAATCACCAGTGGGAAGTTTGGGATTGACTAGATTATGAGATTGGGCGGCTCTGCAAGAAATATAGAGGAATCAAAAGATGCAACATTAGTTGTCGACTACATTTTTGTACGTTTATTTTCTATTTTTAACAAAATACGCTTTCTACACAACTTCTGATACCATTTACAATGTTTTAATAAATGAATAAAAAATGTAAAAAAGCATAACACACCTAAAGTGCACATTTTTGTTCTTCATTTTTTGTAAGAAGAGATAAGAAATTTGTATTTTGGTACAACATCAGTCTTGGAACGGCATGACTTGAAAGCATGTAGTACAAACAACGCAGGAAAACTTGAACACATCATCCATTTTGATTATAGTCCTGAATTCGATCTGGACAAAGTCTTTGACTAGCTTCTACTTGCCTACTTTAAATGACAGTTCTTCTATAATACTATTGTAAAAAATAAATGGCACTGGCACACAGTCCTGTAAGTAAAAACTCTCACTGTAATTCACTGTGCTACTAAGCATTTGCAAGCAGCACCCAAGCAATTCTTCATTTTTTCAAATTCACCAGTGCTTGTTAGGGGAAAGTAGTATCTAATAGAGTAGAGAGATTTGTTTTGATGTTTGGAACGGCTCACTAATTTGCCCACTTTTAATTAATAACACGAGAGTTCAGGAGTCCGTGCACATAATATGAGCTTTGACTGTTGTATGTGCTGTACTGCATCATCACAGCTTACCAGTGGCAGTTTGTTCAGTATGATACTGAATCAGCACATCTCGAACGCCACGCTGTTGATGTCAGTGGGTCTGTCTAATGGCTCGTAATGTATACAGTGTGACTGTTCTGTCGCGAGTGTGAATGCCTTTCTTTCCGAAACAGCATGAAGTCTACCATTAAAATCAGATTAATCAGAACATCGTCTGGAAATGTGACACATTAGCACTTACAGGCCTCATTCAACTGCTTATGGAACAGGATGCCATCAGCACGGCACAACGGCTCTCCCACATACATTCTGGACGCCTCACCTATGGAATTTTGTTCATAAAATCAAATAGAATGTCAGGCTGGTAACATCATAAAACAGATGCAGGGTACTTCCCATTTAAAACTAATCATAAAATCACGGCCTACCTGCAAAAATGTTCAAATATTGTTGGCTCCGGGGTGTCATTTAAAAAAGATAACCCCGGTGTATCTTATACACGACAAAATATCACTGCGGTTTCAGTTGCACTTTTTAAAAAGGTCTGAACATTCCGAAAACAAGAATTTACTTTAGAAGAAAAACAATATTAAAGGGATAGTTCACCAAAAATGAAAGTTCTGTCAACAGAACACAAAAGAAGGCATTTTGAAGATAGTTGGTAACTGAACAACAGTTGTGCCCATTCACTTCTATTGTATGGAAACAAAACCAATGCAAATGAAGGGGTACCACCGTTGTTCGTTTACCAACATGCAAATGATAGAATTTTCCTTTTTGGGTGAACTATACCTTTAAGGCTTGTTTTTAGAAGAAATATTTCTGAAATCTTTAAAAAAAATTCTTCCAGTCTCTGTCTTCTTAAAAACAAAGGCAAAAGCCAAAAATGTAACTAAAAAAACAGAGATGGCAAAATATCAGCAAATGTTACGAGGTATAGAACAACTTTTTGTAACGTTGTTTTTCTTGTTGCAAGCATAAATCTAAAAACGAAACCAAATGTTGTCAGGTAAAAAAAGTCATTTTATAATTAACAATAGGAATTTGATGATTAGGAAAAAAATGCTGTGTTGTGATGACCATGAGACTTTTTTCAAAAGCTAACGTGCAAACACACTTACACTCTCGCAAAGAAATGTTGTGTACACTACACACACAAAACAACAAAAGGCCCTTTCTACTCCCCTCGATTGAGAGCAATCACACTTGAGAGAGGGACATCTGCTGCACATCCTTTTGTGTGGGTATTTTAGATGGCTCTCCAGGAAAACCACGACACAAAAGGAGTCAAATGTATTTTCTGACCACAGAGGTGAGATGGGCTCCCCATCAACGGCCATCTTCCCCACAATGTCTGGAAGAGAGAGGCAATCATCAGACACGCAGACCTCTGATGGGTGAACCCAAAGCCTGAACCTCCTACTCTCTCTCCGACCCTCGCTCGCCCCGCGCCGCAGTGAGACAAAATAGAGCTCACAGCTCAATTATAAACAGATTGACAGACACATTATGCCATAACAACAACTCAGTCGCACAGAGCAGGGATGAACTGAAGAGAAGCTCGACCCCACATTACCGGCATGTTTTTGATGGATGATGCTGGCTTAATCGGGGAGAGTGTACGTACAAGGGCGATTGAAAGGGATCGGCTCGGAGGAAATGGGAGCCTGACGGGATCTGACCTTTACGGACCCCAGTCGGTCTTCCGAATATCGTGTGTTAGGGTGCCAGGCTCATGCAAATGTTGACAAGTTATTCTGTTCACGTCTCTCGTAGTGAAATGATAAAAAGCGGTCAGATTCTGTTCGAAGACATTTACTAACAAAAGATTAAAGGTCAAGGTTTAAGGAGTATGATTTAAAATTGTAAATTAAGCTAAGCGTCAACATTAAATGGACCTTGCAATTTGGTAGGGTGAGATAATTGACCAGATTGCAAAAAGCGGATAATCGGAGAACTTTTGGTTAAAGTCTGTGTGAACAAAGTCACAGTCACCTTTAATTTAGTATTGTGACATATTTCTGACTGAAAAGAGAGGGCATGGAATGTTTTTTCCACTCAAAGTGGACGGTTTATTGTGAAAAGGATTGGTTATCGGAAATTCTGCCCAAACACCCAAATTGATGTCAGAAGATACATTTTCAGACTTTTGATTAAATATTAATTAATTAAATATTTTAAATGCATTTTTAAATTCATTTATATTGTATATTTTATTTTATTTTTTTACATTTTAACCCTTATTTTACATTATAGATCTTATTATATATTATATATTTTATCTATTTATTTGTATTTTTTTATGTAACTATTTATTAAATACTGATTTTGGTTTCCCTCATCAAACTTTTTAGTTATTACATTTTTTATTTAGAAACAGAAAGACAACACTAGAATAATCTGAAAAAACAAAGCAGGGCCGGATCTGTAAAAGTTCAAACCAGCATTCGCAATTTGAACAGAAAGGCTCTCACGTGCCAACCGCTAAGCCACTATACTAATAGAGAAGGGTCATATTGATGGCCCTTCACCTTTTGCTCTTGCTTCTGGCCAGTTTCCAAGAGACCAATGGAGGACAGGTCACTATGGATGTGGAGGTTCACTTGTGTACATTGAGGAATTAACTGCGTTTCTCTTTTCCCCTGGCTTTCTGCTTAAAGCCCATTAATAAAGAACATGACAGGGTGAGGAAGCTGCTGCCTCTAGACACCAGCAGGACCTACTTTGACCTAATACACAGTCCAAGAGATGCAGCCAGAGAATATCATGTCTCTCTTAATGCATCTCCCCACTGTTCAGCTCATCCAGCCCCCTCAATAAAACACACAAAATAAGAATGAACAAAGAGGAAAAGCAGAAATGTCAGCTTTTGTAATTTTCCAACATCGTTATGCAAATCGCACAGTATATTTTCCAGTTGATATACTTTCAATAAGATCATTCCCAGTGGGAAGTGAGGTAGAAATTTCATTGTGAGAAAGAGGTGATCATTTTATTTATAAGCCAAGCCAGCGTGAGAAACATAACGCATTACAAATTAGGTGATTAATTCGCTGTCATATTGAGAACTTGTGAAAGCTGGGGCACCGGCATTGTGTTTTATCGTGTTTTTATAAATGCATTACAGGGTTTCGATCAATATTTTCCTATATTTTTACAATCATATGCTATTTTCTGCAGGAGGCATTTGGAAAAATAGTACACAATAAAATGCCGTAATTTGGGTCATGCTGCTTTAAACGTGTATTAATGTGATCATAATTAATACTTGCTCATTATGTAATCAATGCAGTACAATATCGTACAAGATGATATGCTTATACAGTACAGTAAAAATTTACTGTACCAAATAAATTGTTCTCCGGCAGTTAATTTCCTGTTTTCAAGCAATAAACGACAAATAGATGCAGAGCCTTATAACATGAAAAACTAACATTCTCTGATATCATCACACAACCACTTTTCATATCCCTGTGTAAAAAATATTTTGTGTTTAGTTTATTCCCTTCACATTACAACTCAGCAAACACAACCGTGTTCAGACGCTAAATGTGCTGGAGCTTGATGATGCTAAAAACAAGACCCTAAGAAATAAAGTAAAACGGCTTTAACGGCTTTTGCATTACTATTTTAGCCATGCTAAAATAACCAAGAACCCAAAGAAAGATACAGTGAAATGTCAGCAAAGTGTAGTATTTTTCTGTTAAATGCAAAATTACTGTAGATAGTTTGAAGAATTTAGGAAAGCAAACATTTCAGGGGAAACTTTTGACTACCATTTTCATTTTTCCTACTATGGTAGTCAATGATGTCGCAGAAATGTCAGTGGCTAAGATTTTTCCAAATATCTTTCTTTGTGTTCATCATAACAAAGATATTTATACAGGTTTGGAACAACTTGAGGGGAGTAATTCATAATAGACTTTGTATTTTATGGTGAACTGTCCCTTTGAAAATGTCAAACTTGTCTTGAACTGCTGACAACAATACATTTATATTTATTTACATTCATCACATGGTGGAAACCTTAAAACTTCACACACTAGACTCAACCCTTGTTACATAAAACAACCAACTTAAAAATTAGAAGAGATAAATATCTACTAAATATGACAACAACTAACAAGATAAAACTCGCAAATAACCAAACAATGCAACCAAATCATTTATTCATGCCCTAGTGTGTGCTGTGATAAGAATGAATAAGACTGAACCATAAATATATATTTTCTTTTTAAACATCAGAATAACTTTTAAACCAAGAAAATTACGTTTTTAGCAAAAAAATGTAACCAAGCCATGCCATTCCATGATGCCAAACTAATGGTGCGCGTCCCAGATCGTAAGCATGTCCTTTGACAATGGTTGGATGCTGAAAAACTGTGGGAAACCTATTTTAGCACAGATATATTTGGGAGCAAAAAAGAGATGAACAATGAACAGAGTAAAACTGTGTATCTCCGTTGAAGAGACCCAGTTTGATTTGAGGGAACGTACATTTCCCGACACATTTTCTAATGTACTACAGCATAAAGAGTGCAACAATTGGACAAAGAGCCCTAATGCTCACTATTAAAAGCAATAAAAGATGTCAATGGGGTCGAAATCGATATAAAAATCCTACATTTGTTCATTAAATCATGTTCCTGTATGTTAAAGCGCGTCAGCGTTTTCAAGCGCATCTAAAAAGCCTCTTCCCGCCGTACTAATACGAGCAAATGCAACAAAGGTTAAACCTGAAATGGATACCCCAAGGCCCACACTAATGCATGATACATGACATGAATTTTTTGAGGTAATTTGTGAACTTAAACCTATTTGAGTGACTGACATGTCATTTAACACAGGCAATAGGGAAAAACACAGAAAAGTGTCTATTCAACCTGTTCATTTTCAGAAAGTGCCACTCTGAATAATTTACATCTAACATTTTCATCCGACCCACTTAAGTTGCAGAACCGCACTGAGGTGTAGAGGCGATGAGATGAGAGTTACCAGCCGTTAAAACTCCCTCCAGAGATGGAAAATATCACAGGTGGTGGAGACGGTAGGGGTTGTCCAAATCTCCACCGGCCGAGTGAAGCCCGTCGGCTGTGGATGAATAAAAGGGGCTGAATGCAATATGTTGTGTTTTTCCCTTGGCCTAACAGTTTGACCTCCTTTTATGAGTCAAGTACCAGGAGAGCTTGAAAATAATTAAGGATCAAAAGTGACGAATACCTGTCCCTCCATACTGCCCTGGGAATACGTATACATACGCTATGCAGAAACCTCCAAAAATTGGATTTGTTTCACAAAGATTTTGAATCGCAATAAAACCGACAAGGTAATAAATGGACTCATATCTGTGCACATTAAACCTCAAATGACGCTACTAAAACATTAAAGCCAAATAAAAGAACAAATAAAAAGCCAATGTTCTCTCCATCTGTGCAGGTGTGTCGATGAGTTTGTGTATAACGTGTGTTGGATGTCATCGGAGATGCGGTACTCGACCATGACTAATGCTAGTGCCAGTGCAGACCGGCTCAGAGACCTGGAATCTGTGTCACCCGCTCCATCTGCTGACCTCCCTCCTCCAAGAATGCGCTCCACACCCCCACACGGTCACCTAGCGGGACTCTCCTCCAGCTGGAGGTGAACTCGGAGGTCTCTCTTAATAACAACCGTGCCAATGCTGCCCAACCCACACCACAGAACTAAACCTCAATGCGGGTAATGCAAAACTAACAGTGACTGTTCGGGGTCAGGTTAACCAGAAACCAGACAAATTATACACGGCTTCAGGAAGATCGACTAGTCGACTGGTTTGTCACCCGTAAGAGAGAATAATTACAGATGAGATGTCTTTGATATCTTATATGAATCAATGACTTTAAAAAGAGAGCAAATAAAAACCTAAAGTAGTTGATCCTCAAAATGAAAATGATTTTATCATTTATTCTCCATCATGTCATTTCAAACCTGTGACTTTCTTTCTTCTATGGAACACAAAAGGTGATATTTTGAGAAACGTTGGTAACAAAACTACCTTGTACCCCGCTGACTTCCAGACCACTAGATTCAAAGAACAAGATTTAGATTTTCTTTAGATGAACTATTCTTTTAAGTCTAGTCTATCACACATATTCGTCCTGAGAAAAACACTCACTGTGTCACAAATACAAAACATACACTTGGTTTTTCAACATGGTAACAAGCCACAATTTTGATCTTACACAACATCTTTCTAAAGTTGCGATGACAAACTCAACAAATGCAATTGATAAGCATGCTTGAGTCTTGCAGTGTGGCATGACCTTGTTTTTCATCCGCCCAAACTGACAAAAAACGGTATTATAAAACAATGAAAATGGGCTGTTTGGCTGACTGACATGAAAGACAGAGTTCAAAGGCACAGCGCATTACAATGAATTGCATCATATGAGACACCAGAGATTTAGTTACTCAGGAATATGACTCACAGATATGAATAGAGGACCGTGAAAACATCAGAAACTGCGTCTTGATCACAGTTTTTTTAATCCGGTCTGACACGAGTTAGATGGCAAACAATGCGGGAGAGGGAACTACAGCGAATAATATTTATGCACAAACAAACCCCCAACGTAAACATCAATTGTCGTTTTTTTTAATAATACCAACGTCTATAAACGAAAACAATCCTCTCTGATTTGAGGACACTTGTTTACCGAGTAAAATTGGGGGCCGTGGAGTCAATAAAACACAAACTTGAATAGATTTTCATAGGCTGACCGTGACAAGCTAATTTGAGCTTCATTTAAAAAAACGAAGAAATGCAAGAACGCAGCCTCTGATCACCACAGAGCCAAAACACCAGGCTAAACACAGGGCGTTTCCCTCTGGCAGGGACATAATAATACCCTTCTATTTTGGTACCGGCAGATGGGAGGTTATTATAAGTTACGCTCCAATTTTCCTCCCTTCATTTTCAAACTGACTGTAGAATTGAATTTTGTAGGGACACTACAGTTATTCAGGCCCAGGTGTCATTACAGGGTCTTTTGACTTTCACAATGAGCCGGGCATAGAGCTAAACGCACGCTGGGTGTGAAACATTACTGTATAGATGTTATTGTATATACAATACAAGTCAATATGCGCATATGCTCTCTAAATATCGCTGTTGTTTAGTGCACTCGCCGAAATGACCTTTCATTTCCTTTTTATGATCTTTATATTGAAATATATAACATTGAACAATACATTTCCAGTATATAACCGGATATTTTAGTCTAGAGATTGAAATACATTCAGCCTTGAAGAAACAGATGCATGCCTAATGCCGAAAACATGCCCTACCAAATCAAAACGCTCAATAAAAACACCTTTTCGTTTGATTTATGCATGCAGACATACATCAACCGAAATAAATAAGAGACCAAATCTTTTTAATCAGCATTTCTAGATGTATTGTGGTCGTTCCAGTCCAGTGATTGTTGAATTTCAACAAAATCCAACCTCAGAAATGATGTCATCCAACAGCAATGTGAAAGACTGACACTGTGTCTACACCGGACGCGGCGCAACTAGACAAAAGTCAACAGAACGCATTATAATAAAAAATGTTCTCCAAACTGGAAGCAGCGCATGTGTCATGTCGCGTTAAAACACATAAAAACAGTCAAGGTTATCAAATTAAAAGTTAGCTTTAAAGTGAATGTAAACGTGTTTTCTATGCAGTATTTGAGGTCCAAAAAAATAAAGAGCATCTTTTCTGTTATTTTTGACCTGCTTCTCTAGTTTTCATTTTCTGCAATTAAATGCAAATAGAAAAAAAAATAGTATTTGAGCATTTGGGAGAAATCTAGAATTTTTATTTAAAGGAGTCAAATGATTGTTTTGTTTATAATAAACAAAAGTAGCCTAAAAATGTTTTTAATGAAGATTATTTTGTTGACTGGACTAAGATTCTCAAGTTTTTGTCCAAAATGCCTCAGAAAGTTTGGCCAACTTACAAAACAGTGTATTCTGAACAAACAATATTGCAAGAGTTTGAAAGTCCCCAAAATGCATTTTATCATGTTCAATTCTAAGTTTCTTATTTGATTTTCTTTGAAAGATTAGTGTTATAGTTCTTGCTAGCTTAATTTATGGTTTAATATCATTGTTACTGTTAGTTATCTGTTGTGTTTAGTGTTTTTTAATGAATGATGGTTTTTGATTTTGTTACCATGGATTGAGTTTTGTGTGTTTAATGTTGAGGTGAAGGTGTATGATGAAGTAAAGACCGGTATATATGCACTCAACACAAACTGTTCAAACAGTTATTTGATCAAATCTTCATTCCGTTTGAGACAAACGCATTTGTTTATTTTTAAATAAGCAATCTATATTCTCTGTTCTCTATTTATGTTCAGCTAACAAAAAATATTTTGGTCTGTTGTTCATCAGGTATACTTGACTAATGACTTTATATATTTTATTTATAATATTTATGACTTTATATACTTTATTTATAATATTTATGACTTTATTTATAATATTTATAACAATCATTTTTTAAGTTGGGTGAACTTTACTCATTGTTTGTTGAGTTAACTCAAAAACATGCTTGTGATAGGTTGCCTTATAATTTAAATTGACTCAACTCTTATTTTTACAGTGTTCACAGAATAAAACAAAATAATCCTTTTGCCTAAACTCTAATCTATATATAGTAAAATAATTGAAAAATTGGTCTCTGCATTTGTTCCATGGCTGTAAAACACACAACCCAAGACCCCCTTCTGATCATTTCTGTACACACCAAACAGCCATCAATCCTTCATGAGCTCACATTTCTTGCACAAAAATGTCTGTTTACACACAAAATCCATAAATTTGTTTCATTTTCCCAATTATCTCTTCTCTGTCTAACATGAATAAACTAATTAACCGACGCCCCCATCTTAACCAAACATCCCCAAACCAAAAAAGCCCCCCGGAGCTCAACGCTGGTAAACAGATGTGATCGTGCCTGTTATTAGACGTCCCGGCAGCCGAGGTGCGAGCCTTAGAGGTCCAAGCGTCTGTGTGTGTGGCAGCGACTCGCTCAGTAACCGGATACCAGGCAGTCTCCTGGTCCGCAAGACCAAAGCAGATTGCTGGAGAAGACCACAAATGCTGACAGATGGCTCGTCAACCTTTTCACTGGCAGCCTTTGGTGGTAAGCGAGGGAACGCGGCGAGAAAACTACCCATTTGGAAGTATTTTTGGAGTTGTTGTTTCTGTTTCTAAGGGCAAAAATTTTCAGAATCAGCTTTTAAAGCGCGATGCTGAGCGCAGAGAGCTTTTGAAACTTCAGCCGGGTCGTGTTTGCTTAACACAAAAAAGCATATGTATCTACTGAGATCATCATATCTAATTTGACTTGACACTTCTAATTAAAATCTCACAGGAAAACACCGCGGGTCTTTCATTTGTGGCTTTCAATTTCCGTCGCGGCAGCATTGTTTTCCTGGCAAAATTTGTTTTGGTTATAGTCATCTGATAGCATTGTTTTTTAATTTAGTCACATTTTAATCTTTTTAAAATTGTTAGGTTTTGGTTCAGCACAAATGAATAACAGTTGTCAATGGAAACAGCTTCAATCTAATTTGGTACATTGATCTGTAACGTTGAATCTATTTGCCTGCTTCACTGGCTCTTCTACAGTACTTAGATAGTCATGCATGGTTATGATGTGATATTGCTCTGACTGTGCTAATGATACTTACATAATGATTCTTATGACATTATCCTGCCATTGGTATTCAGGGCTTTATGTTGCATTAGACTTTAGCTCACAGTCTAGTTTGTCTTTTTTGACATATATGCTTCTGTATTTGCTAATAATAATGCAAGCACATGTTTTTATTTTCTTACTTGAATAGACGGTTTTATCGGAAGTTAACTTCTGGTCTGTTTTTGGTTATAATATCAAAATTTATTTAGATTTTATTTATGTACATAATCATTTATTTTAATATTTTATTGTATATTGTATATTCCTTTTATTAAATTACAACCAATTAACAGTTATGGGGCTGAGGTCAACTGGAAGTTAAGTTTGGGCCACATAAAACCCTTTAAACCTTTATATCTACTGTTAATCTATATAGCTACTGTAACATACAATGCACACAGTCGAACATTTATGAATATATGGGTATTTCAGTGTAAATCAGATATATTCTTGCTGTGATTTTTTAAACAGGCACATGCTCTCTTACATCAGAAAAAAGACCATAATAATCCCACCAATTAAGATGCAAAACATAAAGTCATAAACATCTCTATTTAGCTGTAACGCATTTAGTTTTTATTCCTATATTGCAGATGGAAAGTATGAACTTAATATTACACATCTACTAAAAAAACAACATGAATTTTGTTTAAGCAAAATGAAAATGTTTGTTTCAATCTGTGAACTAGTGCCAACATTTCGACCAAATTAAAAAAATTAAAATAATAATTTTATTTGTATTTATTTAAAAAAATTCAAGACAACAAACTGGACCAAATGTAAAAAGATGCAATTTTTGCGATCTTGAATACTGCATTGACACAATACTGTACAAGCAGAATTACTGATTAAAGGCAAACTTTGAGTTTTTTCTTATTTTATCCTGGATATAAGATATAACAATATACACCAATGACATGTCCCTTCACCTGTAACATTTTGACCAGCGGAACACCATGAAGACCATTAAGGTCTTTATACTAATTTGGGCTCTTTTGTTTAGAGATTTTCTTCAACCCGAGGTTTAACCAAGAACCCAATGTTAGGAAAATGAAATACTCAAGGAAGACATAAGTCTCATTAAAGCTTATAAAGGACATCCCTAATAAGATCCTTGGCCCGACATTAAGGAGCTCTGTGGTGATGGCTGATTAATTGCAGGTGCAAATGAAAGCTTTGGAGAGCGCTTAGCTTCGGTGGAAGCCATTCATCCTTCTGTGTCCTTGCAGATAGGAAATATCTGGCAGGCCTATGGTGGGTTCACCTGGGGAGATACGCTTGCACCGTTAAAACAGCTCCATCGTTTTAGCCTAATAGGATCTTTTCACAAAAGGAAGTCGGGGCATGGTCAGAAGCTTTATTCGATAGTCCTTAAAGGCAGTCAAACAGTCTTTTAAAGGCATAGAGATGCTTGAACAACAAAGCTCTATGTTTGCAAAATGTATGTACATTCAAAATGTCAGCGCTCCCTAAGAATTGAGAGCATCATGAATCCTTCGGCATGCATGGTGGGGTAAAATCAGCAAATCCACAAAGTTTAAATGTATTCATTATGAGCCACCCAGCATGTGAATGCAAATTTAACTATTTGTGTGTGTGTGCCCAGAAGCTGTCAAAGGAAAAAACAAACAGCTAAAGGCACAGGGGTCACATGGAAAGGCTGGCACAGAATAATTGTGAGAGACCCATAAGAGCTGTGTGGAAAAGGTCGACCTGAAAATACAAAGTATCGTGAAAGGAGAGGTTAACCTCCCGAGCATCATCATTTAGTCACGTGACTCTCATGTCATTCATTTAAAGTAAAACAAGGAAACCCAAACAACAAGTTAATAAAGTTAAAGCTTCAGTGTATGAACTTTAGCGGCATCTAGCGGTGAGGTTGACTCCACCCCTCCCTTTCGAACACTACGAAGGCTGACACAGAACTAAGATGCTGTCACGTTTTACGAGATGCATTTTTACGAAATTTCCATTTAGGGCTACTGTAGAAACAAAATAACATAACACAAAGTGGACCCGCAGTGTATGTAGACAGAAAGAGCTTGTTCTAAGGTAATAAAAACATAGAGCTTCATTATATATGTTCTTAATACTCTGAAGACATAATTATGTATGCGATGTTGTAGATCCTCCAAAACATTACACACAGCACCATTACAAAAACTATTTTGCCATAGAGTTCCAAGTTAGCCAAGATGGAAAATGTGGCACCCCCTCTACTACTAGCACCGATTCAAAGTCACTTCTCAGGGGCCCAGACATGCCAGACTATCGTATATATTGCACGTCATGTGAACAAACCAGCTAGACTGATAATGATTTAAAAGGCTTGAGGAGACAAGCCCCTTTAAAAGGGTTGTGACAGCATGCCGGCGAGCCCCGCAGTTCTGACAGGATGTTTACATCACGGAGCAATACATCCGCATGTCACCTTCAAATAGGCCATGCTTGAGTGAAAGCCTGATTGGTCCCATAAATTCTGACTCTAATTACACCTGCGACGGAACACAAACCCTCTCCCAGCCTTTCGGACAACTATTAAAAGAAACAAAGAATGGTGTCGTCGCACCACTTTGCATATGGTGAACAAGCTTATTTGTCATTGTGATGGCTTAATGCTCCATAATTGGACCACTGTAAAAGTATGACAACATCCGCCATCAAAGCGACGCAGAGGTTTCGATGGGAGAGAATGAACTGATGTCAGTTCAAGGCCCCGTTTTTGCCCTGTTGTCAAAGCTTTGATTGTGTTTTCGGGGTGTTTACCAATGGATGTTCATCTTTCTAGTTTAAAAAAACGTTATATTTAAAATATTTCAAGTCTATCGTCCATCGCTGTCCCTCTTCTCATGAAACGACTGGATTTCTTCCGGTTTCTTCAAAGTCCCGCCTTCCGAACAATCTGATTGGTAAAGCTGACCAGGTCTCTCGTGATTGGTTCCCCGCTTAGAGTTTGTGTGTGAAGATGTCACACCCATACCATATTGGCAAGTTCCGCTCCTCAAGCTGTTGTGATTGGTCCGTCCGCCTCTCAGTGCACGTGTATTCATAAACTGGCTTTTAGCAATAAACAGTAACGATCGCTTCAATTTAACTGTATCAGTTAAAAACATGCGGATCGATCGAAGTGCAACGGAGGTCTGCTAGTGCATGTGCAAACGTCAATCTTTGTTAGAGACTATGGCGAGAGAAATGACACCGGACCGAATGGCGTCAGACCGGTTATCATTAATAACAGAGTTGGATAATAAACAAGCAGATTGACTAGAAGACTGGATTACCAGCTGTAGGACTGTGATGAAAGGGAAAGTAGTTTGACGCGTAGCTCAGTCAAATGTGTACAATCTCTGATAACCAAACACTACTCCAGCGGCTCTTCCTCTTCTCTAAGGAAGACCTCGCCCATTTTTGGCGTATTCCTTTGGGCGGAGGTTATGAAAAGCACTCATGTACCCTTGAA
Source organism: Triplophysa dalaica (assembly GCF_015846415.1). Lineage (NCBI taxonomy): Eukaryota > Metazoa > Chordata > Actinopteri > Cypriniformes > Nemacheilidae > Triplophysa > Triplophysa dalaica. The sequence goes on along the minus strand of NC_079550.1, from coordinate 11,015,246 downwards.
GTAGAGGGCTGTATCCGGTCCAGCCGTTCTCTGTAGTCATTGAATAAGCGAATTCTTTTACAGACAATATCTCGCTTGGCACTGAACTCTATTATTTATGCTCTAACAGCAACATTACACACTAACTAAAGGGATCGCAGGGAATGTGGTCTTTAAGAGACGTAATGAATATCAGAAAGGTGACTGACTTGCAGAAGACAAATGGGGGAGAGGAAAACAAACATACATTTTTGTCTGTACATGACATACCCCTGTGTCTCTGAAACCATCATGCATAATTATACATAATCATCGAACAAGGAATACCTCGCACCACGAAAATCCCACACCACCCGGAACGTGTGATTCATCATAATAATAGCTATACTAACTAACTAATATAGGCCGCTAAAGAATGAAGCAAAGGTCCGGCGTGTGCATTTAGCTTTAAGTGGAAGTGTTTGAGACAAAATGATACGATACAGATACAATATGACCTTCTTCGCTCTAAATGATATTTCCTAGTCAGAGATGCTCTATGGTTTACATACTTTGTATGTTGAATAAAATTTTGTATAAAAGGCTATAATAACCCCAAACCCTTACCATATTCAGAGGAAAATGATTTTGTCAGTCATTTGTTTAAACCATATTTCAAATTTGCACAATTAGCTATGTTTTGATCTATGAAAAAAAAATGTTTAAGTCACCATGCAGTTAACAGGAGAATTGTAAGTGTTTTATAAAGTGTTGCAGTGATTATTTTAATTATTTATCCGTGCGATAATAATTATTTCAATTATTTATAAATAATATTATTTTAATATTATTTATTAATTATTTACCATTATTTTTGTTTTGTTCATTTGCACTTGTACTCTTTAATCAAAAACGCTCCTCTACCCCCCTCAACAACAACTCTTCACCACATGACGTTTCACTCGGATACACATCAAAATAGGGAAAAAAAGTGAATCCAAACTTCCGTTTCATGGTGACTTTAAGAATATATTTTCAGATCTAAACCTTTCTAAAGGGGTCATATGGCGAGTAAACGTGTTTTCTGTGTCTTTGGTGTGTTATAAGTTGCTCATGCATGTGTAAGACATGTACAATTGCAAAAATTAAGGTGTCAGAACAAAAGATGGATACTATCTCAAAGAAAATGCTCTTCTAGACCTGCCTGAAACGACTCGTGTAACCACACCCCCACAAATTTATGTCAGTTTGTGGTATGAGTTGACTAACAGCCCAAATGTACACTCAGCTTAAGGATTATTAGGATCACCTGTTCAATTTCTTATTAATGCACTTATGGTGGTGGTGTAATGGTGTCGGAGATTCTCTTGGCACACTTTAGGCCCCGTAGTGCCAATTGGGCATCGTTTAAATGCCACGGCCTACCTGAGCATTGTTTCTGATCATGTCCATCCCTTTATGACCACCATGTACCCATCCTCTGATGGCTACTTCCAGCAGAATAATGCACCATGTCACAAAGCTCGAATCATTTCAAATTGGTTTCTTGAACATGACAATGAGTTCACTGTACTAAAATGGGCCCCACAGTCACCAGATCTCAACCCAATAGAGCATCTCTGGGATGTGGTGGAACGGAGCTTCCACCACATAAATAAATTAATGATTTATTTATTTATTTATTTGCATTTGCATTTAAAAGTTTGTAGAGAGTATTTGTATTATTCGAGTTGGACAGAATCAACAAACTGAAAGAGAGTAACCAGTTGGTTCAAGTTCATTAAAACAAATTTCAAAAGCTGAATTGATTTTACTCATTACGTAAATTATGTATAACTCAAAATCTGAATAATCATTAAAACGTACCAATTAGTCATTGAAATAATAGACGATTAGTCGATTAATCGGTCTAATAGTCGCTAGATTAATCTATTAAACTATCAAAATAATCGTTTGTTGCAGCCCTAATTCAAAAGTTAATGCTATGTGAAAAATAACATTGTTTCCCAGTTTATGATTTAGGCAAACGTGAGATATTTTTAGACACATACCCAAATCATAATCCACACCAACCACAGACAGTAGTTTTTTAATCTTAGGTTACTGTTACGAAGTGAAACACGAGCATGTTTAATGATCGATTCTATTCAGTCCGCTCCTATTATTGTGTTAAACCACATCTGTCGTCGTGTTTTTGTTTGACAATGGCAGGAGAATGTGGTTAAATATCATCTTGTTGTGTTGTTTAGTGCCACAATTGACAGAATAAAGTCTCCAATTTGATATTTTAAACTCCTTATGTAGCCAAATCTGTGCTGGTTTCTATTGGCCGCCTCCAGTTTTCCCTTTGTTTTGCATCCAGCTACTACCCGTGACGTAAGCGTGACATCGGCGAGAAGGTGGTCTATATTGTAATATTTCCATTTTGACTGTCATTTCCATATCAGCTTGGAAATTTTCCAAATAACCTAAAATTATGCCTAATTTCAGCCAGACAAAAGAAACATCTCAGGAATGAATTACATATGTTTCAGCAAAAGATGTTGAGGACCAAAATCAAGAGCAGGTACTCACACCAGCAAACAATTGCATGTGCAGACAATCGCTATTTACTGCTATTGTGCATTCAGGATTTCTTCATTTTTAAAATCAGCAGTTTTTCCCCGTGGTTCACGCTGCCCCACAAATGCCAACATGTTCAACATTCTGAAGTCGACTGTTTGCTTACGATGGGAAACACAGTACAAACACAGATTAAACAAAACCCAACAACCATTAAAATTCAGTGTTTGTCAGCATTTGCTGGGGCAGGGCAATGAAAGATTCATCCGGACAGCTGTTTCACCTGAGCTATGTTTATGAGACTATCCAAATTTAATTTGAATCATCCCTGTCAAATCATCCCTTGTACTAGCATGAATAAACAAATACACTCAAGCTGTGACGGCCAACAAATCTCATCAAATGATTTAATTAGCAGTTAGTAGATGACCGCATGCATTAAACTTTCATTATCGAACACTTCATGGTCAGGTAGTTTGCGATTTTTGGTTTGCAGAAAAGATAAATGTACTTCGGCAAATATGTGAGGATTAAACACAGAAATGAGTTCAATACCACTTGACCACAAAAAAAAAGATTGAAGAATCAGATTGAAAAATGGATTGATAACGACTGCAGTTATGTTGTTGTATTCGGTAATATGGAAGTGAAACAAATAATATACAAACATCTAAAAGCCACTTTCAGAAATTTCTATGTAATCCTTTATCTGCTGCAATACTATTAATGTCTTAATTATTTGTATCTAGGACATTGTGTTGCAAATCGTGATTAATCTGAATAATTATTATAGTGTTTTAACATACAAATGTGTTTTATTTTTTTAGCAAGAGAAACTCCAAATTTCTATTTTCCATTTACAGCCACAATATGCTAAATGACGTTTTGTAAGAGAGTGGAGATCGCCCATCATGTTCACAGATGAGGTGACGAATGAATTTATGTCATCGTAATGAATTTGCTCGCAAGTAACGTGGAATGTACGTTAGCCGCGATTGATATTGGACTTTGTCAATTGATTTGGTAGCATAATGCTACACAGTTTTACGTGTTGAAAACAGTCATACAGTCGTCGTTTAAAAAGTAAATTTGAATGAACCCACAGTATTTACAAGTAAACAAGTATATTTACAAGTATTTTTGTGCGACATATACTGTATTTCATAGGGTTACTGCATTCATAACTATTCAAATAATCTGTGCATGAGTATTTCGTGTACAATACAATTTTTTGTTGCATACCTGTCAATTAAAACAAGCAAGAGTGAAATCTCTGTCCATCTAGAAAACGCCATGCCAAAAATTAATCCTTGTTTTATTTATTCGTTTGTCCATAAACATGCTTGCATCATTTGCCTATGTTTACAATTTTTTATGGTTTCCTTTACTCGCCAAAGACTAATCGTGATCCATAATAACAGAATAACAGTTGTTTAGTCCCAGATACTGTATAACAACTTCCGCATTTGCATGTTGCCATAGTTTCTACAACTGCAAACTGAGGGTAGTGCGGAGCAGGGGATATTAAGTCACTGATATGCGACATATACATAGGAGACAAGGGACGGGCCATTATTAAAAACAGGATTTTCTCTGGATTTGCACATTCTTGGGAACATTTGGGATCATGTAAATACACAACTGCTGTGAAATATATCACACTGTGCAAGTGATTTTTGGATATTTCATCACAAAATTATTCCATATTGTGGCATTAAAGCAGCACTCTTTGAATGTCTCTTTTTCAGAAACAGTTTTTCTGTCGACGTCGCATGTCTGATAAAATGTGAGGGGCTGAATGAGGTTTTACAAATAATCCAACTTCCATGGCAGCAAACCAATTACTGAGGCTCAGATAACCCTGTCAGGAGGAATTAACCATTGTTTCTCAAAGGCCAGTCAGAGCTCTCCACTATCTGCGTCACACTTGTTGCCTAATGTAAAGTTTATGTGGCATGAAGCATTCAGCTCTTATTTCTCACTTACTGTATGTTTTGTCTGTTGGATGGCTTTGCATTTTGGGATATTATGTATGCTGTAATAACTGTCAACGCGAAACCTATGTTGCAATGAAATAACTGTTCACTATCAATAATTTTACAATGGTAAGACCTTTGAAGTTAGTATGATAGTTGATCATTTGTGACTTTAAATTTAAGAAAGTGAAATGCATAAAACATACTTGAAACATATGCCAACCGTTTAAAATAAATATATCAACTATTATAGTATAAACCTGTATGTAATACAATGTGTAATAAAAACACCATCCCTTCACTCCGCAGTTTCTCTCAATCTTTTAACAAGTGGATCCAGTCGTGTATCTCAGCTATTTCTAAGATTGCACTCTTCTGGACTGAGATGTCTGTTCATTTTCTGGCTTGGATGTCACAGCCCCAAGAGCCCCTATTATCAGTGGAACTACTCTTGCTTTGGTTCACAATATTCTTCCTAGCTTCTCCTTCAATTTTTTATATTTCTCAAGCTTGTCACTCTCTTACACATGCTGGTTTTGATCCATGTCTGTGACATATGTATGAAAACAGCCGTTTTCGGCTTCAGTGTCTTGCAACGCTGAAAACAAAGATGTCTAGAAGATGTTTATGATTTAGAATGTATGTAAAACTGCTCTTTCTAAGATGTATATTAGATGTTTTTATAAAGAAGATGTTTTCACGATTCTTAGCAGACATCTTACAGAGGAAGCTTTGCTATCTGGGATTTGATAAGTATTTATGAGGCACAAAATGGGCATTTCAAGGTTGCGTTATATTCAAACAGCAATTTGAACACTATACAACAAGAAAACAACCTTATTTATAAGAGACACAAACAGGTGAATCAACCATCCAAACAAAGCGATTCACTTCACTTTCTAAAACTACGAAAATGCAAACAAACAAATACTCACAGGTAAAGTGCTGTCTATTTGTATCCTCTCTATATATATACTGTATATAACATTTGTGTAGTGTTAAACTACTTCTGGAGCAGTATTGTTTACGTTTAGCAAAATCAACAGGTCTATTCATAACCTAAAATATGATCTGGAAATGATGCATTATGTCATGCTAAATCTTTTTTCACTGGAAAAAAACAGCAACACTGGAAACAGAAATATGTTAGTGGTGCAAACCCTTTCAATGATGTTATCATCTAATTTACTACTTAACTTGGAATTCTATAATACACCAAATAAAACAACAAACTAACTTAAGTTGTGGTGCTCCCCTGTATTACATTTCTGCCTTTGAATTACACAAATCAATAACCTTGTTAAGTTAAATTTAAATAGCTATTGTGTTAAGTGCTCACAGCTCTGGATGGAAACAGAAGAGCAGAGGCGAGAGATAACATCCCCATTGAATAGATGAGAAGTAAACTACTAGGATCTTTAAAAAGAGACACACTTTGATTCCAAGCCAAAGTATGATGGCTCAGAATATGACTGTCCTGAAGCTAATGGTATCTTTTAAATCCCATCTAAGACTTAAAGCCATCACAGACTTGTATCAGAGTGGAGAAATTTAAAAGTGAACCTGATTTATTCAAGTGACGTGACAATTTTAATACAATTAACTTAACATCCCTGTAACTTTCTTCCAACAGGGAAATGGTTCACCTCTACAGTCTACAACACCTTGACAAGTTTATTATCAGAACTGTATCACGGACACGTGGCGCATCACGTTAACATCTATTTAAATGAATGAGACAGGCGCACGCTTCATATACAGGAGTTAACATCGACGGCAAGGATAGGTTTCAGCTGTGTTCTTAATGCTGTGAAATGACATTAATAACACGTCGTGCCTAACAAAGCCATATGCAACAGGCAAAGCTGAGCCGAGAGAATTATCCCATCGTGCAATTCTGCCGACCTACGGTTATTCAATCTGACACATTTGATACTGTGCCATTCCTCAATCAACCACAGAGAGGCTTCATTACACGGACACCATTTCCCCCGCCGGACCAGCGATCAATAGATGGCTGATTCGGGTGAATTAATATGATTTCTATGGGTGCATTGTCCTGATTCAACAATGACAAATAATAAATGAAGATTCTACTATAATTAAGATGTGTATTAGATAGTGTATTAGAAAGTGTATTATTATAGAATCTTTCAAGTCACAAGTTATAGAGTACTGTACGGACACCAGCAAAATTAATTTCAATTTATAGCAACATGCCTACCCAAAAGATATCATTACAACACTCTATGTAGGCTGTGCACTACAAAGTGTGGCAAGTTACCTAATATTAACCTAACTATTCAAGAACCCGATCCAGTGTGGAATTAAAAAAATAAAAAATAAATGGGTTCTAATGCGTTTCTAATGTCTTTTGGGCGCTCTTGCGCAAAAACTCTGAATATGGGACACAGAAGAAGAACAATTTACGCACACAAACATAAATTGTGTCCCAAATGACATACTATACACTAAGTACTTTAACTAAGCACTATGCACTCAACCATGTAGTGTATGAATTTTAGAAGGGTAGTATCATCCCAAATGGAATACTAAACGATTTTATTCTAACCAAGAGTATGTAGTGACTGAGACCGATCAGAGACGCAATAACTAGTTTTATTTCTTAAATATAACAACAACAAGCAAGCTAGTCACCAGGGGTCTACCCCCAATCTAACACCCATGCAGGACAAGATCTCTGGTGACCAAAGCAAACACAAACCATCATGATAAGAATATTTTACGACCGAATGTATTGTAGGGCGATGTGCTCTCTTTACTCACTTTGGGGACAGACATACAATCCTAAATACATTTATATTAAAATGTACATATATTTATTTATAACCTTTCCATCTATTGATGTTCTTGTTGTAATGTCTGTTTTAAACATTAATCCAAAGTATCCATGAATGTGTGTATAGCTACTATTACTAGATTTGTAGCCACTCATTTAACCAAGATGATATGTAGATCATGTTTGGTGTCTATGAGCTGCATTTGTGATTTCTTTAATGTTAATGTTTGTTGTGTTTCGGACGGTAACTCTTTTTATATTAGGTTCTTCTAAGCAAAACACCATGTGAAAGACAAAGACAATAAACTTTCCCTCCAGAGTTGTCATCTCCTGATTTGTTCAGTCACGTGTGTAGGATGTGACATCCTTACAGTTTAAAAGAGACCAAAAGAAGAGTCTCTTGGGTTTTTATTTTGGTTCTCCAGGTTCGTTGTATCTCTCTATCTCTATCTCTTCTTTCGTTTTGCTTTTCTTTTTGCTCTGGTTCTGTCCTTGCCACCTCTACAAGGGTAGAACTATCTTTAAAGGACCAGCCTTGATCAACTGGAGCCTCAACAAACTGTATCAGGACACTTTCTTTCTTTTGATGGGCAAGACATGCAAGTATCATACCAAGTCTTATTAATGGATGCATAGAGCATCATTTATACTTTTGACAAAGGTGCTTTACGAGAAAAAAATGATGTTTTGTTCAGGCTATTGATCTTCTGGATATCATATACTGCCATTAATCCATGATCTATTCTTCTCTCTGCTTCAACTTCAACCTTCTTCCAATGTTAAACTGTATGTTTGTGTGTGTATGTTAGATTAATATGTGTCTAGTCTAGGTAATAAAGTCACGCTTTATTTCACATGTGACGTTGTTTGTAGTTCATGCTCATAATCCAGAGTCCCTAACCATGCAGATTCTTGCTACCTGCTTGTAATGCTAAATGATTACCCCAAATTATGAACTTTGATCCAGATAACTATAATTGATCATAATCAATTGAATTCATCACAATTTGGGCTGATATTTCTGTCCATTACAAAGGGTGGGGGAGAAGATATTGCTTATAATTGTGACCAAACCTCATGATCATTCTTAGAAATTTGGTGAAAAATAGTGTTTAAATAATACTGTTCCTCATTGAATCCATTGAATCCCAGACGAGCACGAATGATGTCATTCGCACAGCACAATGTGTAAAAATAATTTGTACAATGTACATTTAAGGGAGTTTTCTTCTGTTTGCCCAACACAACTTTAGTCATCATCAGACAGAAGCGTTATCACTCTGCAGGAAAGTTTTGCTCGAGCAGCATCTGAAAGCCCCGCCTCCCAACCGTTACTTAAGCAAAACTGCGACCGTTGGGTGCGTGAAGTGTCCACAGTTCCACAATTCATATCTTCGGTTGGAAAAACTGCATCATCCGGGTCCTTAAAGAGAACTTCTTTTTTTAAGAAATTTAAGTGTGAACGCAATACTCACACTATACACAAAATGCTGTTGAATAGTGCATAAGTGTGTGATTTGGGACACACCCACAGTCCCAGGAAAAGGGCAATGGTCATATTCTATCGCTGTTCTTCAAACCTTTTCAGGTATTATCATGATGATAAAGTATATTTATAATGATTATGTGTGACTCAGGGCGTACTCACATATATCCCGGTTGCTCTCAACTGTGCTCCCATTGCTCTTGACCATCCACACCCGGGCACGCTTTTATCACTACGTTGCGACTGCTTCGAGGTTAACGTAAACAAAACGATCCCTCTCACCACAACGGAATCCTTAGCAATGTTCAGTTTGGGGCTTATTAGAGGTGTTTTTTGTGTCATTGTGATACGAGAGCAATACGAGAGTAAACGGCTCATTATGCTTTTAAATCACATTCCATACTTTATTATCATAAAGCCGATGGTTACACACAGCATTGCATTATGTTAGACACACAATATCTGGAGTAGTTTTGGCTGTGGCAACACGAGCCTGTTGTATTGTGCTGTGTATCAGATGTGGTTTACGGTGACAGCTGAATCCCGGGGAGGAATTAACACTCTTATAATTTACGTCATGCTTTCAGTACTGCGCTCCGGCACGATTTGCTCTCATACTGCCCCCTTTCCAAACCAAACCACGCTCCAGCCCACCTCTTCCAACCAGGCCATGGCGCAGTTAGTGAACCGCGCCCGAGCGTGGTTGCGTTGCGAGCACTCACACTAGTCAATCGAACCAGGCTTTAGGGGTGAAGTCTTGTAGTGATTTAAGATCGAGCAGTACTTCCTACTGATCAAAGAGCCGTAGTCCACAGAAGAGCTGTGCATAAAACACAGAATACATTTTCAGAAACGACTTTCACATGCGATATTAATGTGAATCACGATATATTTCGCACTGCCCTATTAAGGATATTTCAACCAAAAATGAAAATTCTATCATCACCTACTCACCCTCATGTCACTCCAAACCTGTATAACTTTCTTATTTCTGAAGAAAACAAAAGAAGATTTATAAGATTGCAGGTAAGCAAACAACACTGTCGCCCATTGTCTTTCAGTATACAGTGTGGACACAAAATCACTGAGACATTTCATCAAATATCTTCTTTTGTCTTACAAGGAAAGAAAGAGTCTGATTGTTTTTTTCTGCTGAATCACCCCTTAAATACATTTTGCTGTTTGATTTTATTAAACTTGATGCCCAGCATCCTGAAGCAAAAGTACTCAAGAAGCACTATTCTATAAGAAGAATCTATACGCTTTACCGAGTGTTATCATGACTGTGCAGACAGATGTTTCTGTCCCAGAACCTCGTTCTGTTCGAGGTGATGAGATCAACCACTGTGAATATCCAGCGTCCTGACATTCTTAGGTATTTAGCAGCTCTATTGAATAGCACCTCCCCTCTGAGTCACCATCTGTATGTTCTATTGATTGGTCACTCTCTCTAACTCAGACAGCTGGAGTCCCACTCTACGTCTCAACTGATCGATGGTGATGCGATCTACGCTCGAGAAAGCATTCACGATGTCACAGTGGATTCTATCTAGCTCGCACCTCTCTGCTTTAAATATTTTAAAGCTCTGAGAACGCAATCAATTTTCGGTTAAGGGGAGGAGGAAGAGACGCTATACAGACCAAAACAAAAACAAGGCTTGAGTGAACTTGGGGGTCTCTGGAGACGATGCTGAGACACTAAAGGTTCCATCAATGGCTAAGTGGGTCACATCTCGTCGAGCTTCGGTGGCATGTCATCGTTCATATGTTTCTGAACATTTTTCACGACAACACTCCAAAGCACGGCGAGATGAATTAGGTCATCGCAACGTGTGTATAAAGACACCTTCTTAAAGGTCTATGGGAAGCACAATGTTTGTAAACAGATTCGAAGCATACCAGTACAATAGAGGAGTTAGCCATGATCTCCAAATGTGTGTTTTTTGGAACAGATCTCAAAGGATGAAAGGTAAATAATTGACAGCAAGTTATTATTTAAAGAAATGGAATTCATAAGGTGTTTTGCTTACATTACGTGGCGTACTTTAAAAATGTTGAACTGTTGAAACGGGATGTTCAAAACAAAGAAAATTGTGAGGTATGATTTAATTTTATCCCCCTTGAATTGATGAGCTCATTAAAAGAAGTCAGGAAATGAAAGGTGGTTGGAAGGGAAGGTAAAAAATGGGTTTGCATGTAGAAGTGGGAAATTCGAATCAGCAATTCATTCATTCACAGAAATTCCAGAAATCTTTATTAATCTGTCATCTTTGTATCACCCCAAACATGTATATGATTCTTTCTTGTGTGGAGGACAAAAGAAGATATTTTGAGACGTTTAAGTGGTTTTGTGTCCATACAATGGAAGTCAACGGGGTCCAATGCTGTTTGGTTACCAACGCTATTTAAAATATATTTTGTGTTCTACGGAAGAAAGAAACTCAAACAGGTTTGAAAAGACACAAGGATGAGTAAATGATAAAATAATTTTTTAGTAAACTCAAGAATGACCCTTACAAATTGAATATGACTTTTGGTTGCATCAATCACAATATCCCAGAAATGAAAAGAACGTTACAAACCAATGAATTGTATCAACACCGTCAAGATGCTACACAGCTTTCTGTAGCTCTTCTGCGTCTGTTAAACCTTTGTGCCCTGATAAACAACACAGTTTGATTTTTTTATGGTCAGTTCGGGCCAACTAGGACACCCAATGAGCTGGGTCCATGAAAGAAAGGGCAGAATGAGAACAATGACAATATTTATCACTGGAGACAGGAGCCCCCTCCCCTCATCATATTCCACTCTCATTACTCCAGCAGTGTCATGAATGAAGCATTCGCTCACCACTGGGGTTTTCTTCAATCTGTTACAACTAATTGACTATGTGCCGCTGCATAGTTCACCACCAGTATCCTTTTCACAGCAGAGATAGTCTATCGGCTTCAAGCATCATTTTGTTTACGGTCTAGTACCGACGAGAGGATACTTCAGCTCTGATGTTTAGTAATACAGAGGTATAAACAGAAAAGCAAGATAGGAGAGGTTTTTGTAGCTCTTTGAATCTTCCTCTGTGCTTGCGAGTGTTTACTCGCTGGAGAGGGTTCTGTTGTGAACGTTATGTAAGTGGATGAGCAATATGTAATAACCTCAATGGAGCAGTATAACAGATTGCAGTCCCATATTAAAATATGGTCTGTCTGTTCAATGAAATACACAAAAATGAAGCAGAATTGTTGAGCTGTCAAAATTATATAACTTTAAAGGGCGCTTTGAACTTAAAAAGACTCCTTTGAAGAAAGATCCGAGTCAAGTTCCTTAATGACATGGCAAAAAAAAAACATTTAATTGTGCGGCTCAACTTAACTTTTTCACAACACCTCATCATCTTCACGCTTCTTACGAAAACTTGTCTCGGCAACTTTAGCATCTGGTGTGACCATAATGTAGTATTGTGCATTATTTAGCAATCAGCACAAGGCCTATTAAGCAGGGATAATGTAAATCTAATGAGCTATAAATTCTATGGCTTTAAATAGAAAGGAAAATTATGCTGTGGAAAGTGAATTCACCGGGGGGTATACGTTTTTAATGTACTGCCAATCACCAGTTTGTTGGGATTCAGGCCATTTTGAAAAAAAACAAATAAGTATCAGCGTGACAATTTCAGAAACACAATTCACCGCAAATGGTTTCAAACATTGCATACGCGCTCCGATTCTTCGACTAGTCTTTTCTCTGCGGCACGGGTGTGTTTCAGAGGGTTTCTTGCATGATTTTAGAAGATTTTAAATTACGGCTGATTGTTGTGGGAAGTGTCAGAACATTCATCTTCCAAAACATTCATCAAGGGCCGTCGTGAATTATGCAAAAGCTGCAGTGCGTTTCTAATATTTACAACTCCGGCTCCTCACACACCGATGAAGACTATACCTGTGAGTCATGCTCACTGAAAATGACCCTTCACATGAGGCAATTTACATGAATATCCTATCTCACGATAGGATTGTTGACCTGTGAGAATTATCAGAATTTTTATTATCTCTTATTCTATTTATAGATATATATGGATGAACTGTATAGTGTTCTATAGGGCAAATTTATATGTGTATACTGCTCAATATTTGCTGTGATAAACTAACATAGGCCTACAGTTCTTTTTCATGCTGTTCACTGCAGTCTACATGGTCATTAGCTTCTTTATTTGTTTCGGTAGTGGAGCTTTAAATCAAATTGTGAACTTACAGTTGTATAAATGTAAGCAATACATATTTACATACGCACACACACGCACATGCACACACACACACAATATATATATTTATACAGTATATATTCAGTTTTACTTTTTTTACACTACATCATCTTTAAACACTACATCACCTTTAGGTTCAGCGAGCAAACAAAAAAAAAAATCTCAATTAATACAGTCATAGAACTGCGTGTTATCATTATTACATCTTTTTTTGAGTACCGCAGGACATCACAAAGGATTTCATATCATATGTATAGAAAAAAAGGAGGATAGGCTATAAGAGGTTGGAGGGACTCATCTGAGACGATTTAGTGCATTGGGCACATATAGGACAGGATTCAAGAGGATTAAATTAAGTGGCTTTTAAGATTGTAAAGGAAAAACCCCTGTCCAAAAAACATTCGCATACAGCAACAGAACGCCAAAATGCTATTTTAGTAGGGCGGCAGCATCATCCAAAGATCTGTCTCAAACTGACGTGCGCACACTGACTGTACTCTCAGGTAACTCTTGCGATGCGCTGTGAGCTGCCAGTTATGACTGGGTCTAAGCTTTAAACATGGGCATGTTTCGACAATGAACGAAACGCCAACCATTTATTTAAAACATATATGAAAATGAGTCCAAAATGTACAGTATGACAGAACAGTGCTATCATATTCAGCGCGCAGTAGGGAGCAGTAACTTGCGGAAAACCTGTTGATGGATGGGAAGCGCACGGAGCGAATCTCGCAGCAAGCTCTGTACAACGGAGGAGCGTTGCCAATGGCAAAACACTCAAATATCTTGTAAGTGTACCAAAACCACATTGCATTAACAAGTACAATAAAAGATTCCATAAAAACCTCCCACGAAATAGAAGAGAAATGTTAAGTTAGAAATAAAAATGCATGATATTGCGCGCAATGTTTGAAGTAAATTAAAGCGGACTGTTTTATTCTGCACTGCGCGCGTTAGTCATTTAAAAGCATTTACTTCAGGGTAATAAAACATGTTCTAACGTTAAATGTATTGTTTTATATCACATTACAAAAATCCACTGAGCGCATTTGCAGTTTTTAGATATCCAACATGTGACTTCTGGCTGAGTGTAAAGGACTTACTCCCTCGCATCAGCAACATTATGCATCCTAAAACATCGGGAGAGTTCTTTTCTCATGCTGAAGAACCAAAAACATCATTCAGAACTGTCTAACGTGGTTAACAACACTTCATACCAAGGCTTCAGACTGTTCGAGTTAAACTATAACACGCACTTCAATACGCAGATATGTTTAAGAGTAATGTATTGAGAGAAAATACTATATGGAGAGCATCATGCGCAAGTGTTTTTACAAACTGCCCAAGACATCACACATTGTCGTTCATGCACACTACGCTTGTCTTACCTTTATGAAGAAACGTTGCTAAAATCGCGCAGAAAAAGAGTGAATTAGAGTGAGATCCGAATCCCGAGATCGCCATGTTGAACACCTGCTTCAGACTGGCGGTGCTAAATCACCTAGAGACGCTCGCGGGATAATGAGATGCGGAGAAGGGAGGGAGTAAACACGGGCACATACGCGCGCACCCGCGCACAAAATGTGCAATTCTACTGCAAACACTGTCACATGGCAAATACAAAAAGTGATTCAAAGGTTTACCTTTCGTGTATTTTAAAACGTTATGCCATCTATGACAAATTGGGATAACACTGGCTATGGAAACAACATCTCTGAAGTTAGGACTGAATTTAAATGTGTTCGTACAATGGCTTTAGGAAAGTTCACAATTTGTTCAATATATTGTTCAATGTACAAAATGTAGGAATTGGTCAAATGTGACTGTCTCGAGGTATTGGCGCATGCTGAAAATCACAACGTTCACACAGAGATATCAAAACTAGATGACGCATTAGGGTCTGTTTCTATGGGCCGGTATACGTAGGTCGTCCGCCATATTGGAACGGTGCGAGCCGGTCTGTGTTGCCAAGTCCGCGGATTTCCTTTGGAATTGGGTTACTTTGGGAATGTTGTTCCGGTTCGTTTTATTCACAGGTTAGGGGTGGGAGGGTTATGATATATAGCTTTAATCTAATGATTATATTATTTATGAATGATAAATTCTGCTTTTTAAACTAGAGACGTTAGGCTCGTGATGAAGGATTTTGTTTCGCAGATCTGGCAACCCTGCCAAGCCGGTCCGTTAACACCGAGAGAAAGATGACTGTGTATGATTATGAAAACATATTTGTTGTTGTGTAAACTCAAACGTTATATTTCCTACACTTACACATGACAGCAACGAAAGGGTATCCAATTCTCCGGGAATTATAATGCACAGCTATGGCTCCACAATGCTTTGGCATTATAGCAAACTGTGAGTGACGTCAGTGGACCGTTCCAAGATGGCGGTCGCGTCTACGTGCCCGGAGAGCTAGAATGCGGCATCTATCATGGTTTCACACACAAACAGCGCCCCCTGTGTTCAAGAGTGGAAAAAAAGTCTCAAAATTCACAGTGAACTATACCTTCAAATGTTTATCATTACCAATATGTCTATATGTTTATTATATTTACAGAAAACATCGTAAGCGCAGGTACGGGCTACTGAAAGAATAAAACAATCAAATTGTTTAAAGGAGTAGAACAACAAACACAAGAGACATCACAACAAACATATGGGGGAAAAATGTCATTGCAGTTGTCCAGCTGCTCACCCATAAATCAGGCTGAACACTCATCCATCTGTGTATGAGTATTTGTAGTGATTTATGAGAGCAATCATTTCGGTTGCATTCTACCGCATTAACCTGTCAGTCACTGTAAGTTATCTTAATGCAAATTAAATCTTAAGCATTCCGTTTTCGACTGTCTGAAGTACAAATTTTAACATCACATTTTAAGTGTATTTTGTTCAACCACACTACATTAGATATAGTAGTGTATGTGTTACAGGATACTTTAATCATGGCAATACAAAAATGTATTAACAAGTGGTTCAATAATTACATATTAAGTGCACTGTTCATAGTAATTATTTAGTACCCCTAGAATTAGCCTAGCCATTCAATAACTTCAATATGATCAATGTAATGCTAGTTGACCTACCTAATATGTAATTATATTGTAAAACCATAATAACTTTTCAGTAGTTATCACTAGATTTTCAGGTGAAAGCAAAACCAAACTAGTAGTTTAGATTAACTGGTAGATTACTGCATTAGCCATGTAAAGGTTATGGGTTTGATCCTCACGAGACACGCATACTGATAAAAATGACTAGCACATTAAAGGAATACTCTACCCCAAAATTAAAATTATGTCATGATTTACCCCTATATAGTTCCAAACCCTTATACATGTATTTGTTCTGCTGAAATACATTTAGAAGAATGTTAGCAGCTGAGATTTTTGGGGTAATCAAAAAATGGCACTCACATGTGCTCCAGAACTGTTTGCTTTCCTAGTTTCTTCAAAATGTCTTGTTCTAATTCAAAAAGTTTTTATAATATGGTAGTCAATGGTGCCCCAGAAATCTCAGTTGCTTACATTCCTCTTAATATAAAAACATCTGTCAAATGCATAGATGTAAATTAAAATCAGCATGCTTTGGCTACAGTCCAAGTTGAATAGTATTATAAAGAACCGTGGTTAGTAATATGATGCAGTAAGTAATTTAGTATACTAAATTGCAAATAATTTGTAATCATTAAAGAATCTGTTATTATTACAACGCTTTTGTAATAAGTATAAATATAATCATCACACAGTTAACTAACATTTCTTTACACTTATGTATACTGTAAGAAAATGGGTTTTGTGTTACTGTAGGTAAACCATAAATTAACAGTATTTGTCCATTTTTTAATTACAGGGGAAAGTCAGTGAGCTGCCAGTGATGTTTCCGTTATTTTACAGATATAAATGCATTTTCCGTTTTTATACTGTTGGCTTACCATTAAATTTGTGAAATTGTCCTAATTTTTATTGTAGGCATACCATTAAAGCACAGATTTTTTTTTTTTAAACAACAACTTTAAAATAATAGAAAAAGTAAACATTTTTGCAGTAGTTATACCGTTTAAAAAATCTTTAAAAAACAGATATTTTTTTACTGTGGGCACACCGTCAATTAAAGGAAAATTTCCTTTAAAAAGCCTGTGTAATAAACTGCCAGTACTTTTCCCGTTTTTTTACAGATTATTTTTACAGTGTAGTAAATTACTAAAGTGTCTACACCATTTACTTTCATAGCTGTGGTATTGTGTTTGTAAGAGGATGATTTAAAAAAGAAACTAATGTTGAAGGTTCTAAAATGTTGCAAACTATTTCAGGGATTATAAGGGTTATTTGTTCCCAGAAGACATCAAAATGTTTTTATCCCACATCCAGTTTTAAACTAGCACTAATTTATTCGAGTTTAAGTTCAAGGTTGCAGCATTTTGGCTGAGTGTTTCTTTATACCCAGCAGTAACATCCTTAAGTATAACAAATAGGCTGAATCATAGATGACATTTACAAAATGACATTCAACAATTTCTTAACTGGAACACCAAAGCTTATCCTAACCAAAAAGTCTTCTCTGACTCAACCTTAAATATAATTCTCAACAACAAAAACGGAGCAAACAGTTTAGTGAAAAAACAGAAAACACACAGAAATATTACAGGCGAGAAGTTCAGGGGATTGGAAGACTGTAGTGCATCATCTGCCCTGTCTGTATTGCCATGGCAGTACAAGTAGCCGAGCAGACAAAATGCCATCTAATTGCTCAATCTATTTGCATCTTTTTTTCTAAGTGTTTCACGTCAATCCTCATTCTATTGCAGCCACAGATAGCATTTAGAAGCTAATTTTAATCTCCCAGCCAGTTTTCTCGCCAACGATTGAATTCCACGCATCAAATTTGCTTTTGATATCATTATCCGTGGCAGGCTGCCAACTCCAACGTTCTTAAAGGTAGCAAGCGCTGTGACGAGATATTGTATAACAGCAAGATAACAAGCACCGTGTCATACCTTCCCGACGGATTGTTGCTACTTTTTTCATACTTTATTTTGTGCGTTCCCAGGCATTTTTAATAAATTACGTTTTGTCTGCAACACACTGAAAAGCTTTCTGTGTATTCTGCTGTCTAGTTTCTTCTTGTGTACAGTGTTTACTGTGTTAAAATAAGCAATAAGGTATGAGAGATTGTAAATGGCGTGCACATTCAACTAAATCGGACCATATTTACAACAAAGTCTTATTACTTGCCTTAACTATATCACCGCATAATAAAGAAGTGAATAAAAAAAAATATGCAAACAAAAATAACCAACAGCTATGCAGTAACATATCTGAACCATGGCATAAGGACCAGGACTATCCGTTTGACATATAGTCTTCTTATTTAACTTTTCATACACTCAAACACACAAAACTGTCCGATAAAACTTTGAGATTTTTCACGGGCTCAACATAAATCATAAAAAACAAGGAATCCTGTGACGGTATATTGGATGATTGAAGCTTCCCTGCAGTGCAGGCTGGTCACAGCTCAGCCTGATCTCCGTGGCACATAAGACCACTGAACCGCAAATCCTATCTAACGGTGAGCGTGTGTGTATGTTTGTGTGTGCAGGTGACCGCTGTGTGCCATTGAACTCTCCGGGGAACCGCAAGAGAAACGGAGAGCCAAGACAGTTGAATTCCCTTTGTTTTGCCTTGAGGCTATGGCCGTAATGAATGCTGACAAAACTCATAAATTCCTCATGCCGGGGTGCCACATATTTCCTTTTGCCCATCGTATTAATGCGGTGGCAGTGGCAGATTTAAAAGGCATTAAGCAATTTATCAGGCCTTGGCGATAGATGTGGAGGGACGCGTGAAAAAAAAACACAGATACATTGGGGCGGTTTCAAATCGCTGCCTCAGATCATCCTCGCTTACAGAGTTCTCCATCAATGTTGCAATGTAGGAGCAGCTCGCTGTGGCTTGGGACTGCCCTTTACACAAACACTGACAGAAACTCTATCAAAGTCTAAAGGAATATTACTTTGAATGACGAGTGTATAAAGTGGGCATTTAGAAAATATACCTTATATTTAAAAGGGATAGTTCAGCCAAAAATGCTCACCATCTTTCTTCTGCAGAACACAAAAAGAGATATTTTGAGGAATGTTGTTAAACAGCACACATTCAATTGCATTGGTTTTGTGTCTATACAATATTAGTTGATGGGTGCCTGCGCTGTTCGGTTACCAACTTTCTTCAAAATATCTTCTTTTGTGTTTTCATCAGCAGAAAGAAGGTCATACATTGTACATTGTAAGTGAAACAAGCAATTTCAAAGTACCCAGTGAAGTTTAAATCCATGAACACTCAAACGGCTGATATTACCCACAATTCATCGCAAGTGGGTGGAGTTCGGTCATGCTCCACTGCATTATTTAAAGTATACAGTAAACATAACATAAGGAATAACAAATTATTAAATACTTAAAAAAGAAAGAAAGGAATACTGCAAATAGATGCAGTGCCATGAAAGTAATGAAATTACTGAGGTCCACTTTACTGCAATATTTTTTTACGGAATAGTTCATAGATAATATCATCTAATCAAATTTCATATTAAGATAACCCAAAAAACAAAGAATATTTTTATTTAAAAAAAGTCACCAATTACCTATTTTGGCAATGTGAAAAACAGGAATTAACAAAGTTTTAGTTGATAATTAGATTTAAACAAGATAGGTTTTCCTGCAACCAGCCCTGTTGAGTCTAAAACCACATTTAGAGAACCGTTATATGAGAGAACAGTCACCACAAAGCTCCTACAGGTACACATAGCAAATAACAAAAAAGTTTACAGTGCTTCTCATCTTCAAGAGCATCATACATCCAGTGAAACGTGCTGGAAGCAACAGAATGGTACATTATGTTTTTGCCAAACAACTTATCAAAGAAAAATAAGTTGTTATTATGATTTAGACAAAAGAGAACATCTAACCCTCTGTGCCTGGGGTGCTCTCATAGTTCAAATTTAGTAGATGCTAATTACATCAAGCCAAAGTCATAGTTTCAATTCCCACTGCAACTTTTACTTTGGTGCTGCTACGACGACTGCGTAACTCAATGGAGCAAAACAGTTCTATTCAAAACTGGTCAGACATTGCTGAGGTGTTGTTGGACCATCTCCTCTGACAAGCATGAACACCGGAGTGGGCGGAGTTTAGTTACGCCCCACTGCATTATTCAAATTGAGTAAGTGATGCTGCACTGAATTAATAAATGAAAGTATACAGTAAACATTGCATACGAAATAAAGAATAAATATCTACTTGGAAAATGAAGGAATGACAACGACTACTCACGCGAAACTACTGTACGACGACTATTACAGCGTAACTCAACAGTACTATTCAAAACGGGTCAGAAATTGTGAAGGTATTGTTGGACATCTCCTCTCACTTACATTCTAATCCTAAAAGTGTATTTAAAAAGAATCAGAAGCAATAAAATCTTGATTTTTAAAATGGTTTTTAAAAGGTTTTGCCAAAGGCATATATGTGACCCTGGATCACAAAACCAGTCTTAAGTAGCAGGGGAACATTTTTAGTTAAATCCAAAAATACATTGTATGGTCAAATTTAGCGATTTTTCTTTTATGCCCAAAATCATTAGGATATTAAGTAAAGGTCATGTTCCATGAAGACATTTTGTAAATTTCCTATGCTTAATATATCAAAACTTTATTTTTGTTAGTGGATGGCCAGTAACAGTGCCTCTTCAATTTTCTCAATATTTTGATTATTTTGCACCCTCAAATTCCAGAGTTTTAAACGGTTATATCTCCGCCAAATATTATCATATCCTAACAACCCATACATCAATTGATCGCGTAATTATTCAGCTTTCAAGGAATCAAAAACTGTCAATTTCGAAAAATTGACCCATAAGATTGTTGTCCAGGGTCACAAATGGTTTATCGTAATTAAATGATGCAGACTGAAGATGACAATAAACACAGAATCGAGCTCACATGCAATCGACTGAAATGAAACTAAATATCGGAGTGGTCAAGTCAAAATCCAGACTTCAATATAATAGATATGATGTGGCAGGACCTGAAAATATGCAGTTCATCCTTGAATTTTAGCAATCTGCGTAAACATAGGCCCAAAACTACACCACAGAGATGACAAGCTCCTATCAAACTATAGGTGGTGTGTACCAGCGTTTATTGCAGCTGAGTGTTGTCCAACCAGACATTATGCTAACCAAATATTACACAGGCATGTGCTTTTTCACAAGGGTGATATCAGTTTGTAAGCTATAAATTCCCCGTGAACCAGAAGTTGTGATTGTTTTTACTTCCGTATTCTTACATATTTCCGAGAGAAAAGGACATTTTGGTGTCGCTTGCACTTTCACTGCTAATTGATTGGATGTGTAAAAACAGCTGTTGCATTGATTTTGAAATGAAACTGGCAGCAGACTGACAGAAGAAGGGGAGGAGTTAACGGCCAATGCTCCCGCCAAGCCGTCAAATTCACGGAATTTAAGATGGATAGTCGTTTTAAGGTGGAAGTGCATATTGAGATTTTATCTGAAGATTATGAGGGTGCATGAATTTTAAAAAGAAAATGACCCACATTGATAAGCTATTTACTATATAAGCTACAATATTTCATGAAAAAAATAAGAACTCTCAATTTTAATTTCACTGGGACTTTATCTATTTTTACAAAATGAACCACAATAAACGTTCAAATGCGTGTGTACTCAGGTTCCCTCTGTGCAAGGTAAATTTTATCCTATTAAAATGACATGTTTTCCAGTCTTTCTTGTAAAAGTGCCGTTTTTTTTTTTTTCAAAGTAAGTGCAGTAATTAGACGGGTTTTTTGACCGTATATAAAAATACATGAAAAAACTGTTAATAAAACGATACATTTTATGGACATTATACATGAAAAAAAAGAACAGTAAAATTCTTAATTTTTTACAGTGTATTAATGTGTTTGTGTGAGTGCTAAGATAGAAATAGCTTCAATGGCGATGACGGTCACAATGATAAACTACACAGCACATTGATTGGCCCAAAGTGAAACAAACCCATTTTACCAGTCTGTTCCTCTAACTGAAGTCTTGTATTAAAGTGGACCACTCTGTCAGATCCAGTGAGTCATTCCCTGATAGAACAAAATAAAGCGCCGTGTCTGATCGCCATGCGTGTCCTCACGTCTTTATGATCTTGTCAGCTTCTCTTTCATGAGTGACTGAATGTAATATCTGTTATGCAGTCTAGAAATCTCTCAACATCAAAGGCGTGGTGGTATTTATTGACTGTATTTGTGTT
The DNA here is from genome assembly GCF_015846415.1 of Triplophysa dalaica. Classification (NCBI taxonomy): domain Eukaryota; kingdom Metazoa; phylum Chordata; class Actinopteri; order Cypriniformes; family Nemacheilidae; genus Triplophysa; species Triplophysa dalaica. Next base: position 10,992,885 of record NC_079550.1, on the reverse strand, counting down.
CCCCTGCTGTTCAAGGTTGTAATATTTTAGCAGATCTCTGTGAAGATATTTATAAGAAATTGAAAATCCATTGTCCAACTGATGTGCACACTTTACTAGAGTGTATTTATTTAATGCGCTGTATTTACTGCTTATCTAATTAGCTATTGTATAATGTATACAGCGTTTCTCAATGGGTTTTAGCCTGCGGGGGTAATATAATGGGTGTGAAAATAATGAATCTCTTGTTCTGCAGCGTTTTTTATATTGAGGAGACGAGCACAGTAACAAACACAGTAAAGTTGTATCTGCGAGTATTGATTTATCCGCACACTGCCCATATTAAACAATTCACAACAACAAGCACTGAACATAACCTTCTCCTCTGAACTGACCAGATACAAAGTTCAAGGAAGTTCATAGGAGAAAAATACCACGGTGCCCAAAAATAACCTTCCTGATTGAAATCTATGTGAATCTGCAATCAGGGTTGATGATTACAAGCACATTTTTGAATTGTTGTTGTTTGGTCTCTTCCTTTAAGCTGGACTGATAAGTGTATTAATTATTCATTCGCATTCTCGATCCGTGATATATAATGAGGCGGACAGAAGTGTTTGCACTTAAGTGTTTTATTTTAACTGATGGCCGAGGCCGAGTGACAATGGGCTCTGATTGGAGGGCTTTCGAAGTAATAACAAATAGGGCATTTTAGAGGCAGACCCAGCAGAGGAAGAAGAGAGTAGAAGAAGAGGGTAGTTCAATCACCAGGGAATAATATGAACACTTGCCAGGCACTGAATGCAAGCAAAAGTGGCTTTATGTGAGTAATAAAGCAAACTGCAAAACAATTCTTATATTATACTTTAGATCAAATAGTTATTCTGACTGTAAGAAGGAAATCAAACTGAAACACAAAAACAAAAATGTGGTTGAGATGGGATGGATATGGACAATTCCTAAAAAAATAAATAAAAAAAAACATGAGGAAATAAATCACTTTGCACTAGGGCTTAACCATTAATTTCATTTGCGATTAAATCACGATATGATAAAACACGATTTTCTAACCACAAAGACAGTGATTAATTATGGGGATGTACAGATTGATGCGACCCTGCTCCGAGCTGATCAGTACCATCTCAAAGCATAACATAATGCATGTAAAAAACATGGCCTTCTCCTTTTCCCCAAAGTGCTTGGGATGGGAGGTTTCTCTCTCTTGGTGACTTTATGCTATGGGGTGTGATAACTGAACTTTTTGGTGATAGCTTAGAGTGAAGAGGCGTGTTGCTCTCAAAAGTTGTGTTCGGCGAATCATCCGTCTAAACCCCTCCTTTTTGTCAGCCTACTCTGATCTGATTGGTTAGATCGTCTAGCCTGCTGTTATTGGTCTACTGCAAATGAGGCTCACAAGCTACAAGCTGCGTCCCAATTTGGGGGCTTTCAACCTTCTAAGGTTGAGGACGTAAAAATGTATTTGTTCATCAAAGCACGCAGCCTCATAAGTACAAGAAGCGTACCGAAATGAGACGGCCTTTTGAAGCAGCCTTTGAATCGGGACAGCCTTACCAGCATTCAGTTTTGCTGCTGTGATGCAAGTCTTAAAATGCAGCCTTCAAAGAACGCAGCCGACGAATTAGAACACATCAGTGTTTGGGGAGAAGAGTGAAGTTTTTGCAGGCAGTCTTAGCAAAACGTAGGCTTGGACTTTAGTGACGTAAATCGGCGGCGGTTCCCAAATCGGACTAGGGCACGACTTGTTTGCATGATTCAGAGTCGACTCCCTTTTTTCCAAGCCAATAACCTTGTTATTCATTCACCTTCGGCTTCACAACTTGGCAGACTGCTTACATTCACACATGGGAACATTACACACTGCGTGAAATGTAAATTTCATGATCTCGTAATATGTACAGACATATGTTTATTCCAGTGACTGCATTATCAAATAACTGAGTGGGGTAAAGCCACAGTTTGGTTTAATATTTATGTAATCTGCACTTTAGTTTCTATGATTAATGACTGTCATGTTACACCAAGCGTATTTGTCCGTGCTTTATGTCATGATAATAGCGGCGTTTAGATGGCTATAAATGTAACAAATCATTCAATATACCGGTGTGATTGAGGTAGATCTATAAAAGCTTTCCAGCAGCTCAGTGGTCAGAGCATGGTGCAAACAATGCCAAGGTCATGGGTTCGATCCCAGGGATTGCACATACTCTGATATAATGCAATGTAAGTCGCTTTGGATAAAAACCTCTGCCAAATGTATAAATGTATATGTATACATTTTTTGTTTTAATGGTTTGGAAAAAAGTATGATAATTGAAATATTGTTTTATTTTCAAACGAAAAATATATTTGTAAAAATAAGAATTATTCAAAATGCAGTCTTAGGGTTGCCAGAAAACAGTTATACCTTTAAAACATCTCAATTCACATACCACTCTCGGGTGGCAAAGTTTATTTTGGCCCCAGTAGAAGACTGCCATTAGTATTTGTAGAGTCTCCCTCGATGTACAGTACAGATTATCATATTTGATCAATGTATCTACTGTGCAGCAGTTTCACAAAACATTATAAGTAATGTCTGCCATAGCAACATAGCAAATGATTTTTCAAGCTAATTTTCAGCCTAAGGGGTGACTTCCACCTTTTTAATACATTCACAAATGAACTCTCTATTCACAGTATTCCCAATTCCAAACACTACGTTTTAAGAGTTCATTAACTAATTTTAGGAGTGAAGTATAGAGTATTCAAATTCAAATTAAAGAGTGAGATTGTAAGGAAGGTTGGGTACTTTTAATTGGATTAATTTGCATAAGAAAATTAGTTTTATGTATCTTCAGACATCATAATCCATAATTACGTTACCATTCTTTCCTATGCCATATGTACTCTTGTATTTGCATAATATTAATTAGAGAAACGTTCTGTCACAAAGGGTCAGTTTAAATGAACATTGCTGAGCTTCTTGTCAATTGAAAAGCAGGATAATTACCTATTGCTTGGTGGTCATTGACTGCTCTAAGAAGGGGAAAAGAATCAATAGAGGAACCACAATATGACCCGGACGGGACTTGATTTGTGGCAGAATATATCTACTAATATATCAGTATTACAAAGCTGGGCGCAGCATTTATTACAAGCAGTTAGCAGTGACAGTGATGAGTAAATAAAGTCACGTAGAGCTAAGATACAGGCGGGACAAGGCCCTTCGGTTCATAGAATGTAAAGGCGGTAAACGGTGTACAAAAAGAGAACTGTCAATTCAATTCAGCTTCAAAACGAGACTGCAATAACAAATATTTTGCGGGACAAGGAATAATGGTTTGAGCAATTTAAAGTGCACTTCAAAGTCTATGCGTAACAGATTTTGTCATAGGAAGAGTTAACATTCAGAGAGTCGAACCCTCATTCCATTGCCCATCAAAGAATGTGTCTACTCTAAAAGATCAGCACAGGGTTTGAAGAATATAGTCTCTGGACAGCAGTGCTGCCCAGAACGTTTTGGGTGATGTCTCCTTGACTTTCAAATATTAAAGGGGCACTTTGTAGTTTTTTGGACATTAAAAAATGTCTCAGTGGAAGAAGAACTCTTAACTGGACGAATTCTACTCACGATGCTATCTGAGCAGCTTTATAGCAGCTACAACCACACTATCTAAGTTCTGTGTTCGGGTAAGTAAACACAGCCCCGGCCTGCATCCGGAAGAATGTGAAATGGTTTCCAAAACAACGTTTCTGGAATCTTTCTTCCGCTTCGGGATCACTGTTCTCAAATGCTGACAGGTATGGTAATATATCATTAAACACAATACAATTATAGGCAATACAAACTATACTCAAAGCCTTGCCATCACATCCGGGAAATACGTTATGATGTGCGGGAGGTCATTTATAAATCACTGGAGGTCTCCAGATAATACTAATGCCGTGCGAAAACTGTGAATGGTGCTGATGTGTAACTTAACATTATGTCTCGAACCAAATTCACAGAAGGAACCAACTACGCAATTACAACAAGGGCAGTTTGTAATTCCCCTTTTTGTCAAATTGGTAGCACTCAATAGTTTCCTTTCATCAGAACGTGATCACAAGCGACCAGAGGTCCCCTGGCCTGAATGCGATCACGAAGGAACGCTTATGTTTCCCATTCTTAACTCATAAACGCCTTGTCCATTCAGGAAACCCACTTGGGATCAGGGGAGACTCACAGTGCGGAGCCAAGGGCGTGAATAAACAAGGCATAAGAAAATCGCCATTCTAAACCGTGGACCGGGCCGTTTAGGGCGTCATATCCCGTTTCCCTTTTGTTACCGCCTTTACTTATGTAGCAACCGCGTGACGTCAGTATGCGGAAGTAGTTTGTAACATCGGTCCGTCTAGGTCCGTTGCAAATGATGTGGGTACATTCAAAATAACTTTTACTGTGATTGATTCGAACACTTAAAACTGCGCAGTGTTATCACACCATCGAATTGGACAATTACTGTAACATATATGATTAACAATTTAGTTTTAAACCTTACATCACTCGGGTCTAATTCATTATAATGCAATAAAATGATTTCATCAAACGCAACATTTATAAAACTTTATTACTTAACGTCTTCCACTAACATGATTTCTCGTTCCCATCTGATTGATGCATCAGCGGTACATCAGCGGTTGAGTTGAATACAACATATCCCATCATTCCACGCTTCTACACAGCGTCATCAAGCTATTGTTGTTGTTTTGACCATGCGCCCTCTAGCTGCGATTTCTACAAACAGTACCTTTAACACGGCAATCTTTAACGTTGTTTCTGGATCTGATTCTGCAAAGCATGCATCTGTCACTCAATCAGACGTCCGCTTTGATTCCTCACATACACATAGGCGTGCATAAACCAGTGGTGCGGTCCAAATTTATGCTTTAATCCACATTTTAAAAAGTTGCATACAGGTTAAATGCAACAGCTCAGAGCTTTAGAAATACACTATATAAAACTTACATTTGTATATTTGAATTAGCAGTGACAAAACGTTTACTGCACACGTATCGTTCGGCATACTGAGTTTGTCAGGATTCCAAAATTGACCTATTCTTTCTGCTGATGCTTAACTTCTCATTGTCTGTTTCCACGTTTTTCTCCTTAAGGTCTGGCTTTTATGGTCCGGTAGCTTTTAAAAACTTAGTTGTGTTTTTTTGTAACTTGTTTTCTTCACATCTTGACACACAGCAGCTTTTCGACATTGTTCTGTTTTTGTCAGGCAGTCAGAATTGACAAGGAGGCAGCTTCCCGCAATAGAAAGTCAATAAAGAGGGTTGCATTGTTTTCCCCTGCGGTGTGGGCGTGGCCTAAATGCGCTCTGTATCTTTTGTTACGGAGGATTTTCAGAATGCGGAATATTGCAACCGATCAGAATTTAGCTTTCTAAAGGCGCGTGAAATGAAATATCATCCTAGTAAAATGTTTTATGAAAAGAATGTTTACTCACTTTTATGCCTTCATACATCTAAGACATTTTATACAACATGTAATACAGTCAAATTAAATGATATTTTACACTATCAAATCAGACTACTAAGCTTCACCTCGCCGAGGCATTTTAATACTGTGTGGTTCATTACACTGTGCTGACTGTGTCTGGCCCAGAGATAAACATTAGCTTCATGGCTCACAAAGCAGAACTGCAATCCTCTGGCAATTTGGATGTAACAAGTTCCTCTTCATACCCTCGAGACCATTTTAACTGGGGTTTTCTGCACCGACCTGCCAATCATATACTGCAGAGCGAACCGTGGATAGGTCTACTATTAATCTATTCGCAGCAGAATCTATCCAATAATCAGGCAGAAATGTGTGAGACGTTCACGGAGCGCACCTTTAGAAGAGCTTTGAAAGGAGGATATTAGGCTGGCTAAGAGCATTCACTTTCTAAACAGTTTGATATATATAAAGGAAACTGCTTCTCAGCTGCATTTTTTTTTCGCAAGAAATTCCGGACATAAGAAACAGACTCGCAACCTCCCAGTGTCACAACAATATACAGCAAAATCTCAAGCCTGAAACTCTTGAAGCATTAATTGGAAAGGATGATTTGATGCAGCTTGTTTTAAGAATACAATCGAGAAATCAGTGAGCTGAACTCAATGCCATTGTGTGAATGTCTTGTTAGAAGCTACCTTGAGATACCTTTTTGAAGGTTATCTCTTTGTGTATACTGTATGCTCATGTTACGTGTTTTTTCTAATAAATGATATGGTTGGTCCAAAATTTGTATTTTGAGAAAATGTCTTGATATAAAAAAACTGAATTTGTAATGTCACCGTTACCCTCGGTTTAAAATGCCACCTACTGACAAAAGCCAGGATATTACTGGCGAACATGAATACAAAAGTGTGACAAAATATTAAGACTTAATAAAATATCAAGAAGCACGGTGTGCTTACTTTAACACGGAGTCTTCCCTGTGGTATATTCATAATGGAGTATTAAACCAAAGGGCTTTAATAGCCATGTGACCTTAATTGTTATAATCCTTTATTAACAGTTTGTGCATTCCTTTTACAAATATAACCCAGAACATATTTTTGTGTATTTTGGATTTAAAAAGAAATGGCAAGGTCAATTGTTGATTCCCATCCTTTAGGAGTCCCAAGAAAAGCAGTTACGTTTTACCTAAGGTCATTTTATTGTATGAAAGAAATGGGCTTGCACATGTTGAAAGAAATATTAAAAACGTTTTTTATTCAGTGCTCGAGGCAATCATAACAAGTCGGACAAAAGGTAAGCATACACAGTAGGTTGTAGGTTGATTCTGCATCACTCTGCAAGTCAAATGCTTTGGGTGATTTTATTAGAAACGAGTGATGACAGTTATAGAGAGAGATAAGTCTCCCTTTCATTTCCACCAGGATACTTGTGGTTTTAAAATTCAACGGTGGAATCTCGGGCCCGCTGTCATTTCCAATTTGGCACAATGTTGAGCATTAGGGTACTGCATGGCAGATCAGCAACTGCTCAGAAAGGCCATGCGAGGCTGCCATGCTTAATGCGCCCTAGCACAGAATTTAATTTTCTCTGGGTAATGATCAAATTTGTCACATTATGTAATTATCTGAGAGCTGTCAAACTTTATGAAATGGGCAACTATGACATTTTGTGAGAAATTGCATAATTAGACTGCAGTTTACATGGCTTGCTCTGAGCAAACAAGTTTCTAAGGCATTGGAATAGTTCTGATATTGGGAAGGGTGCGTGCCTTTCTGTTCTGAAGCTTATTTTAAAGCAGGTGAAATTTAATAATGCTGTAATACTGCTGACTTTGTTATTGCCCTGTATTACCCCACAGCCAAGGCTAATTTCATAGCTACTACTGTATTTAATGTATGCCAAAATGACCCCACGATTAATTTAATTATTAATTCAAAAATTTATAATTTGACAAAGTAACAGCATACTTGGAAATTATACAAAATAAGAATATGAGGCATAGCCTATAAGAGCATTTCTAAAAAAAGCCTACACTTTTTCCTTACAACACAAAAATAGACAAAATAGCTTTTTTGTGCCTGTATTTAAACGAACTATCAAACCAAAGCTGACGAGTTCAAAAGTTCTCATTGTTGATCAAGTATTCAGCAGATGACCACCTTTTCTACCGGATAAAAGCTGGGACGGATATCAATAATTCTCTTTGATATTGTCGACATCTCTGTGCAGTGTCCATTCTGCTTGATTGTGGCTTCGGATCCTATTTCTAATTGTTTGATGATCTGCCCCTGTAGGCTTGTGCATTATCTCTATAAAATAACTTCCTGAACTCTGATGAGCATTTGTCGCCAAAACAAAAATGGGCTATTGGCAACTCACATTGTTACCCATCACCCATATCTTTAAGCACAAACACATAGACTAAAAGGAAAACGTCGCTACTGTTTATAGTCGTTTCATCGGACGGACGCCTAGCCCGAAGTTAACTTGTGGTCTGTGTTTGGATATAATATAAGAATTTATTTTATATTAAATTTATATTACTATTAATTTGTATTCAATTTAATATTTTATTGTAGATATTTTACCATTACATTTTAATAGTATTAAATAAAATTAAAACTACAATTTACATTAAAACTTTGCGGAGGTCTCCCTGGAATTACTTTAGGCCACATATTTACATTTGTTTATGTTATTGCAGATGAAAACGTCTTTACTGTACATTGGAACCTCAAGGCTCTTTATTAAAAACAATGTATTTATAGGATAATAATTAAAAAGAAAGATATACAAAATAGTGATAATGTTTCTGAAAAACGTATCCATGTGGCAACTAAATCCATAAAATGGTTTGATGACGTCATTTGGTGAGGATTTGATGTGATTTTGGAGTATAAAGGCAGCCTTCACAGTGTAGGACCAATCAGAAACAAGGATCCAAAATCTCGACAGGAATCACATTTTGGTACACTGGTAGAGATGGAGGTAAGAGCAATGTCATTCCTGACTATCTGGGACCGGAGTTTTGTGGTCTATGTGTGACTAGTGTTGGTCTGCAAGCTGATGTCAGTTATTTAGTATTTAATCAGTGAACTTGCGCATCGAGTGGGAGTCGCCATCTTTGATGTTTACAGGTCTACGCTGGGCAGGTGCTACAGGCTATGAAGTGAACAAATGGTTCATTTTTCCGTAGCACATTTAATTCCCAATGATTAAAACTGAAAGACGGGCCTACCGTAAACTCAGACGTTGTTCATCGATGAAAGTTCTCCTCCTGTTACAACTAATTAGAAAAAGTCAAGCCTTGATAGGATCCAGCAGCGCCCGCCCACTTCCGTGACATCATGGTGAATAGCGAAATCGTTCAGCATTATCCTTAAGTTCAAAAGATACTTTTATAATAAATGTAAACAATTTGTTTAATTGTTTATTTAAATTAACGCTACAATACTTACAATAATCACAATACAGTAATTTAACGCACAGTCGGTCTTTCGTTTTGTGTGAAGGAACAACAATTCGAGACTAGTAAATAACAGTCAGCAATGGCGCCATCTTGTGTTTTTATGCCACTCAAATTTGTGAATAAGTCAAGACATCAACTTCTGGGGTCGGTTGCATACACTACTTAGACTGTTCTTACAAGTTAGTCATCTCTCTTTTTTTTATTCAAGTCATTTCGTCTTGAAGTCAGTTACATAAAAGGTAAATTGGTCTAATTTAAATCTGAAAAGTGAGAGTATTAGCGGCTAAGTTTTTGAAACAGGGCCCTGAGCCCGAATTCTTAAAGCTGCTAAATTAGCTTAAAACTTCTCCACAGGTGTCTGAAGGTGTGATTCAGGATCAATCTGAGAGCAACGCTGAGCAAGGAAAAGCAAATACTGCGTCCGCATTCGCCTATGCCCTTAAAGTATGTACTGCTTTTGTTATTGAAAAATATACATGTTCGTGCGTTACAAAACCGGACGTACAGGTACATATTGCCGCGAAACGGAATTAGCCGTTAGTTGCCTAGACGACACTGTGATCGTTAACTGTCACGAACATCAAAATACAGCTCTTCTGTAAAAAAAACTATGGTGGCAGGGCGGAGCAAAACAAAACAACAAATCGCAAAACTAAAAACAAATCTAAAAGCAAAATAGAAACCCCAAAATCAAAATGACAAATCAGAAAACACAATAGCAAATCAGAAAACGCAACGACAAGTGAGAAAACGACAAGTGGGAAAACGCAACGACAAGTGAGAAAACGACAAGTGGGAAAACGCAACGACAAGTGGGAAAACGCAACGACAAATCGCATGCAGCTGAAAGGCAACTGCCTGTGTACCATTCGTGATTGGTTTCCCGTTACAAGATACATGCAATATAAGCATATATGTACTTTAATCTGTGTCCCTGTTGGTTATGCTGAGAGAGTGACTGATGCGATTGTTTGTTTTCGCTTATAAATTTAACATCAAAGAGACAGTGACAACAATATGCTATGTATCATATCACATTTGTGTGTACTGTATATGCCCATGCCATAAAAAACTTTGCAGTGATTCTAAAATATGAGCTGAGCAAGAAAAAAATATGTTCTTGTATTATGGAGAGAATCAAGCAATGGGCACTTTTGCAGGCGGTATGTTTACAGAAGATAATAAAATACAAACCAAGATAAATGATCATGCACAGGGCATTTTAACAAACAATACCTCTGGTATGGCAAGACACTACCATCATAGGAAGGTGCATTTTTGTGGCATTTCTCTAGCTGTGCTCGGTGCTCGTGTTCCAGAAAACCATCATAGAGGACATTTTCAGTGCCCATAGAACAAATCAACAATCCCATCAATATTCAGTGTTATTGAAGTGCTACGCCAGGGAGGCACAAGCCATGCATATTTCTTGCTTTGTTATTGTATTGCCAAGCACAAGTCCTTAGCCCTTATATTCTGCAAACGCAGAAGCGTAAAGGTCAGCCTTTTTGCGACCTTAACCTTGCATGTTTGGCTTAGAACAGAGATCTTTACAATAAAAGAAACATATAAGTTTTATTTAAGCTGATCTTTTGACTGCAAAATGCTTTCACCAGCCTGCATGCATGTGTTTGTGACACGTGCATCCCTGTGTTAACATGGCAGGTGCTTTTGATTGGCTTAATTCTCCATATTTTCACCGCATCACATTGATATGCAAATGGCCCAACTTTAGTCACACAAAACTAAAGGACTTCAATGAAGCCCTCTATGTGATTGCTCACTTCACCCGTGCACTTAGCAAGCACACGTCTCTTGCTGAAAAATCACCTAATTGCCATTTAAATGATGTGCAGCAAATTGAATCTGATACCCCGCAATTATGTGCATTGTCCCTTTGCCCCTGTCTGTGATTGAGCTTTGTATTCAACAGGTAGGGCAATGGAAACAAGGCGTTCGAAGTCTGACGAAAGCAGGAAAGTACTCAAAAGAGATACATGTGCCTTTCTGGTGTTCCCGGGGTCACTTGAATTGGATTTGGATTGATCCCGGAGTAAGCTATCAGTGTAATGAAATGTTTGTGTGTGCAAAGAAGTCAAGCAGGGAATTGAAAATTGATAAGAAGCTTATGACAAAAGGAGACGTGCATAGTAAAAGGGTTGTGAATACAAATGATTTCCTGGCAGACAGCTCCAACTGGCTAGAGCTGAATCAAATACAGTATAGCCAGGCAAGAAATCTTTCAGAGGGATGCTGAGAACTTAAAAACCAGGGTCCATATTTCGAAGGTAGATAATGAAGCAGCTCTCTCAAAATCGATTATAAACTGCTAAGTGGAATTTTATATTTTTCACAAACTCCGCAGTGGGTTAGACATTATGAAATATTATCACCGACTATATTTTTTTGTTATATAAACACAAGCTGTTTTGGACTTGGTCAGCAATCTGAGTTACATTGCTGATCTGGAGGAAAATAAATATTGCTCAGAAGTTCTTTTGTTCAATGCTTGGACTTATTGTAGAGGACACACGTCTGAGATTTACAAATTTGAAGAGATTTTATAGCGAGACTATGTGTTTTTATTTATACAAAAAAAAGAAATCCTTAAAGGGACGGTTGACAGAAAATGATTCTTGTTGAACAGTTCTTGGCCACCATTGACCATTGATAGTAGAGAAGATGACAATTGTAGTCAAAAGTGCTCAGAACTGTTTTCTTTCCTACATTATTCAAAATACATGTTGTGTTCAAGTTCAATAGTGCAAATAAATTCATAAAGCAATTTTTCCTAATATGGCAGTCATTGGTGGCCAAGAACTGTTTGGTTACAAGCATTCTTTCCAATATCTTTCTCTGTGTTCATCAAAACAATGGAAATTTATGCAGATTTGTAACAACACGTGGGTGAGTAAATGAAGACTTTTTTGGGCGAACTGTTCCTTTAAAAATGGAAAAAGCAAAATATCACCTCTACTGTGAACATTCTCTTTCATGCATGAATTATGATAGCCTCAGTCAGGAGTACATTCTTTTCTTGCTTTTTAGGGCAACCTTTTTTACTTTTTATTTTCCATTTGAGTGAACATCTGAATAGGCGACAGCATATAGGATGATGCACTAGTGTCCCCTGTAGAGGTTGATGTGCAATTGTGCCATCTAAACCCATGCATACGAAAGACATGACATATTGAAAGCTGAACTTCTATTCATTAAAGGGTTAATTTTTTTAAATAAAAACTATTTTGATATTTTTGGGGGATATCAAAGATTGTAAAATGATTTTGCCATCATGAGACAATAAAACTCATCAATTGCAAAATAATCTGTAAATTACAGTAATCTGTCGTCATTTTATTTAGTAAAGCAGTTTTGTTGAGACACTGTGGTGGATCAAGCACAATTGTCTTGCTAGTTTATAAAAAACACATTTTAAATATCAGTGTGGGTGTGTGGCTGTGTAGTGTGTCTCACCACTGTTCCTGAAAAAATGTGTCAAACAACTTTGTGTTATGCAGGAAACTGTAGGACACGGCTAATGAAAGATTCACATTCTGGGATAATTTGAAAGAAAATAATAATAATAAGGTGGAGATCTCCACACAGCATGGCAGAAATCAAGTCAAGCCAAGTTTAATGTGGCGGACCTGTGTAGGTGTTCTGAAACACCATAAGGTCCATTTCGGCTTTGTGTACAAATGTGAGAACAGTATGGGTTCTATTATAGTTTGTTTTTGCTTTTCGAGTATGTTTTGTTATTTTGAGTTTGTTCAGAGCAACATCTATTGTAGGAAATTGGGGAGTTGCTCTTTCCATGTGGGAACGAGAATAAAAACTGAGGTTTTTGAAATGAAAGGTGAATGTTCCATCTAGCTATCTGCTTCTTTCATATAGTGAACCACACAATCAATAACAAAAAAGCCGAAAAAACATAATTCTTCAAAGTATGGCTTATTCTCTTTGAAGATTGACGTCATTGGACTTGTAAGAAGTTTGATAGAGCTCATGAATGAATCATTATGGACTTAGATGTGACCCTATGAGCGGATGCAAAGCGATGTTATCATATTTTTTAAGGTCATAATATCAATGCAACTGAAACTTTGTATGTAGCGTAGTGCAATTCATTTATATCTAAAGACTATAATTCCCTATCTATCAAGATCATGATCCAACATGAACAAACATCACGTTCCGTACTAAAACACTGGCATTATAATGCAAATAACGATGGGAAAGCTTTAGTAGTATCTTTCTGAGTATGTTTGTGTGTTTGTTAAACCTTTTTTCATGGAAAACGGTGGTCTTTGTTGCCGAATGCAAACTAGAATTGCAACCTCTTTATAGTTTTCTCTTGTCAGCCAGCCCACACTTCAGATTTAATTTAACTTAATCTGCATCATAGGGGAAAAAAATCAACTAACCATAATCAAACTAAAATTGTTTATTCCAATTTGTTTTTGGAATCAAGACATTTAGAGGAATGTAATGGTTTCAATTGTTTTGGTTGTTTTTTATTAGATAGTCGTATTGCCGTTACAGCCAATGGTAGTAATTCAACCCTCTCTCATTTGTCACAGCGGGGTGATTCTTCTCCGCAAAAACATCATTACATTAGGTGTTTATCTCTACAAACAGAGGAATTTATTATCTTGAAAATGAAAATGACTGCAAGATATTTGTGCTCAGAACATGCTGGAAATCCATAGAATCTGAAAACTGTTTACAATTAAAAGTGGCTCCAATTATGATTATAATATATTGAATACATGCCTGAAATTCTAATGTATGTGTGTTGGAGGATAAGGAGGGTTATGCATTGAAACTTTAGCCCCTGGTAGCGAGAAATGAAAACTGCATAAATGGCAAACAAACAAACAAATTACATATAATTTATGGTAAATATGGTTTAAGATCTGGGACCACCAGATATGTGATATTTTCTTTAAATAAATTTACTTTGAAATTCAAAACCGCACTATCATGCTATAAATCTATACAACCATCAAAACGATATTCTACTGCCTTTCAAAATTATTAAAAAAATACTTTCTTCGGAAATATGTTATATGAAAAATCTATTGAATAACATTGAACAGAAAACGATATGCTGGCAAGCACAACCCCGAGGGAAGTGTTTCACAGTTCTCTGATAGATATCTAGTAGGATCTGGATATTGAAAGACAGATTGTTTGTCATGGGAAATGCAGTATCTGGTGAGATTTAAAAACACTGTTGTTGCTCATTTCAACATTTGCTCAATTACACATTTTCGAGTGAGATTCTCCAGGTTATATCTTCTATTTTACACACGTGAGTAGGTTGTTGAGTAAATAATATAAAAAACATTTGCTACACTATGGCATGCTACAAAGATGTCTGTTTCACAAAAGGAAAGAAAGAAAATAAATTTTCATGAACCTTTTGATGATTTTTAGGGGGGAAACTGAAAATGTTTCTTTTATGGGATCGCTGTGAAGAACCTTTTGTAGCACCTTTATTTTAAAAGGGTTACTTTACCCAAAAATGTATTCCGTCATCATGTACTCAACCTCAAGTTGTTCCAAACCTGTAAAAATGTGATTGTTCTGATGATTACACTGTGAGATATCTGGAATATTTATAAATCTCACCCCCATTGACTCTCATAGTATTTATGGCAGTAAATGGTGAGAACTGACATTCTTCCAAATTTCTTCCCGTGTGTTCAGCACAACAAAGACAATTATACAGGTTTGGAACAATCTAAGGGTGAGTAAATGATGACAGAATTGTCATTTTTAGGTGAAGTATGGCTTTAAGATTGAACTCAATTTCTCATAGCTTGTAGCTCTTCTAATGAAAGATGAAAAACATCTGCCAGTGAGACATTATTTGTGACATCATAATTTTGTATTAATCCAGATTAGTATTAAAATTCATTCATGAGTTTTTTATTTATTATTATCAAGTCTTCATTTGAGTTTAATTGCTGTTGCTATGGGAACAGGAAACAGGACTGCACCACAGTAGTTTGTTCTGTATTGGACTCTCTTCACTGGTTTCGATTGTACAATCCAGTTTATTGTCTCATTTGTTTATGAAGGACCAAATGGCTTGGCACCTCATTACGTCTCCTCCTCTTTCAACATCAGACTTTTAGACCTCAAAGGTCATCAAATAGCCTCTTATTGTCTGTTCAAAGGACCTGCTTAAATTCTGAGGGTGGCCTCTTAATGTTTTTTAAGACTATTTCTTTGTAGCCTAAACAAATATTTAGCAAGGCAGTATTGCAAAACAGTACAATTATTTCTTCATCCTGACAGTGAAAGTGTGTGTAAATGATACATTGCATTTTTTTTAGGTTTTTTGGTTTCGTTGTGCTGCTCTATGGTTAACAGGTGTTTTTAAACGTGCTATCGAAATCAGACTCACTGGAAGATTCATCACAGTTTGCATGTTACAAGCCTTCCCTCTACTGGAAAAATGAACAAATTGCAGGAAAATACATAAGTTTACCAGCAGATGTCAGTCAATACAAGCGATTGCCCTTCGCATCTTTTTTCTTCATGCTCAATGATCCTTCTAAAGTTTGAAACATCACAGGAGAAACAAATATTGTGTTAGATTGGCACACACCGAGACAGTGAAGTATTAGTGTAAAAACTGTATTTTTGGTGTGACAGTTATAAATACGTGCGTCAACATTTATTTTCTTGCCCAGAGGAATGTGAGCTCCATTTATTTTACTTGTTGACTCATCAAACAAAACTTTGCAGAAACAAATTTTCTCTGCTGTCTGTGTTTTCCTTGCCAATTCCTCTGAAGAAATACGCATTAAAAGAATATTAATGAGTTTCCAAAAGAATTTAACTTTTAAACTAATTCCAGGGTATTTTTCTTAAGACTATTTTGGAATTCCTTTTGTAATACATTTTTTATATTTATACTATAATGGTTACTTCTGCTATCCATTTTAATTTCTTATCAATGACTTTTTTGAGTATGTCTTTTTGAGTGGATATCCATCCACTCCAGTATAGTTTATTTAAAAGAAAAGTGTCAAATGCATGCTTATATCTTTGGGAGTATGTAGTCAAAATGTATAGGGTACGTTAATGACTTTATTGAATAGTTTTATTGTGGTTTTATTACTTTTATTATTTTTATGTATCCTATATCCAAACAAATGCCAACACATAAGCCATTTAAAAAAAAACTTTACTAAAATTATTTAAATTGAAAGAGATTGTGGGTTTTAAACCTTCCTTCACCCTGATCACCTTTACATATCAAACATATATTTTTTTTAATTTAAATGTGATGTTAGCTGTGGCAAACAATTGTGTATCAAACAATACCAAAAACTCAACATGTTTATTTCCTTTTAAGCCCATTCAATTTCCCTTCGACCAAAGCATTTTCTAGGGACCACACACCTGTTTGGGATTATATTGGATATTTTAATACTGCATATGTGGAAATCGCTGGCAGTCAACCTCCGAGCATCCATCCTTGTTTGGCAGCACAGATATAAATAAATAAACGCATTGCCAAACTGCATATTGATAAGCCAAATATGAAAGAAACTGTGCGCTTTCGAATACTGCGCGTGTGAACTGTGTGGATGAAATGGCTCTCAAAGCTATCATTACAGATACTGTTGACAGAAAAAAACACATCAGCTCAAGCAAAGGAAAATTTTGGAGGTGTGGCACACCTTTTGAATTCGATGGTTCACAATGCGAAACCCTACAAAGAAGGATACTATACCATGCAAGATGTCTCAAATGACTCAAACGACGCCCACTTTTAATGACATGATTGCTCATGGTGGTAATCTGATATCTTTCAAGATAGTTCCTAACAAAAGAAACATTGTTCAAAATTGTATTATAATCATTCCGTTGTGATGATGGTCGAAATGAACATAATGATGATTAGCGTTTTGTTTCTTTGTCCCTTTAAAGTTTTTCCCATACATGGATCCTGTGTTTCATGAACGCTTATTGTTTCTTTATAATATCAAATAACACAAAGCAAGTAAACAAGTGGATGTAAACTGCATCTTGTAAATAGCATCTGCAATGCTCACCCACACCAAACATTTGGCTAGCCCTAGTGCTTTAAATTGGAAACTGTGGTGCTACTTTTATCTAAGGCTACCAGTGTTCTTTGAAAGTTCACCATGGACATCCTGGATCTGTTTCTAAAGCCACAGTTTAAACTACTTCTGTACAGCACTGCATGGGATTACATTAAGGAAGCATCACTGAAGTGATCCGTGAGGGAGATCATTATTTAGAGGAGGAAGAGTGACAAAATGGGCACCGCCTTCAAAGCAGACTACACGCTATTATGTACATCTCTGTTAACCTAAACAGAGAAACCGAAAATATAAACATATATCGCCTGTTTTCTTTTTCTTTCGATTTTTCCAAAGACACTTCAAAAACGCGCATCTAATAAGATGACAAATACGCCGCATGTGACTGTATTCCCCTCCCGTTTCTTTCCAAGGCTAGTCAAGGTATATTGTTGTTCGCCTCCAGCTCGGTTCCGTGCAATATTCCGATCATATCGTCTCTCCTCACAAGCGCCGCTGATTGGCCGGATTAATTCGCGTGCATCTTCAGGCTGCGTGTGCGCGCGCTCTCTCCTCTCCATCTCGGCGCGCGACATACGGGCACGCTAAATTAAATCGCAGCGCTATCCATACGGCTCGGCGGCGAACGTCTTTCTTCACGGCCGACTTCCCTCCAGAAAACTTCGCGGAAACTTCGCGGGCGCACGGATTACGAATTCTTCGTCGCGAGCGCGGAAGAAAACGGTGATAATATAAGCACGCAAAAGGATTGCGATGTGTCCGACCAAGGCGATAATCTTGGTGCTTCTTTACTTCGGCAGAGCAGGTGAGATTTAAAGGCGACTTTAAGTGTTATGCAGTAGAAGTAGACAAACGGTTATATAATGAATAGCAGTGTTTTTGTGCGTTTTGCAGGCGGGCGTGCTACTTTTACGTGAACTCTGTGGACAGTGATGTAGTGCCACTGGCAGGTGCATAAGTCGACCTGTTTGAATTCCGCTGTGCTTATTGATCAGCACTGTTGCATGATTTATTGTATGTATTGTGTGCAATGTTTTATTTTGTTGGACTCGCGAGAAAGCGGATAGGCTATCCTAAATGTATTGTAGTGACCATTGTTAGCTAACTGGCTAGGCTATTTTCAATGGGCTTTGACAATGGGACTTGCTCTAAACAAGGCAAGACTGTCTGAGACAACATTTAAGCAGTCCTTATTTGGTGCTGCATAATTGGACCTGCTTGCATTATTTAACGTTATATGCCCGATTGTTTCTGTTGACGAATTCAAGTGAATAAACCCTCACATGTTAGTCTTTGTATCCACGAAATGTCCCGATTGTGTCTTGGAAGAAAAGCATCGCTTGAATTGCAGTTGAACTGTGATGAATTCATTTGGGACAGTGGTGGGATGGAGTTCTCGGCAATCCACCTGCTGCACGAGTCGGGAATGATCCAATCAGAGACTTTGGGCGGGAACGATCTGTTACTTTCATCTATGATGTAATAAGCAACACATTTACTAGGAATCCCGACGCTGTTGTGCTCATGACGATGGTTGCCGACGTTCTTCCAAGACGTCTTTTCTCATAAAATAACGTTAAATTCACATCGCTCATTGCAATTGTGTTACACGAGTGGCTAAAAATAAACCATGGTTCTACTGTATTATAGTAAATGTACCGTAGCCCTGTTTTTTTGTTGCAGATTACAATTGGTATTAATGTAGTTTTACTTCAAATACTATTGTTACTGTAGTGAGTAATAATGGTAAAAATGTTTAAGGTTACTATGGTTGTTGAAATACAACGTTGGTTTATTATACAGTATATGAGAGATAATACATATGAGAGATGATAAAAAGGGTTTGCTAGCATTGTAAATTCAACTAGATGCTTCCGGTTATGTCACTGTTTTGATCCTACGAGGTGAACACTAGGCATTACTCCTGGGATTTTATCATTGTCATGGTAGAGATATGATGGGCGGGGCACTGGGGTCACATGATGCACTACCACAGGTTTTGGGCATGAGTCATCTTCGTGATGTAATCTCTCTAATCTCTTTGGGGTTTTAATTAGCTGTGCTCAAGATAGCCTCCTCTTACTCCGAGGGCCAAAGCAAGACGGAAAACAATAAGATGGAAGCAGCAAAACATTGAGCTGGAAACACAGGTTGATCTTCCAGTCTCGTTTTTTGTGTACATGTGGCCTGAAGAAAATTGGTTTTAACAGGACAGATGTTGCCCTGACAGAGCAATTTCCCATGATCATTAAAGCTGTATGCGTGTGTTTGCTCTGACACGCACATACACGCGCCCGGACGAGGAGAATGGATGTTGTGCATGTATATGACTGTGAATCTGTCTTCTCATAGTGGATTTGTGCATGTGTGTTTGACGTTTCACAGGAACACTGTTATTTAGTGTCTACAGTATGAGGGTTGCAGTGTGTCCAAATAAGTGGATTTTCTATTTCACTGCCTCCCAATATTAACTCTTCAGCATCCAGTATTACATCATTATCTGTTTTTGTATTATCATGCAATGCTTACGTTAGTTTTTTTCTTGAAAAGGTTAGTCAGTGTAGAGGAAGCTTATGTCTTTTAAGCTGGATAAACCAAAGAATGCCTTTGGCCTGAAGGCATGTTATATTCACAACTTTGGCACCGTTTGGTGGCGGAGGATGTTAAGGCCTCCCCATATGTCCACTTTGAATCATTGAAACCATTAGCTGTGATTGGTCTCTCACTCTTATCTTTCGGAAGGCTTCGTTGCACTGGATCTCTTTAAACCTTCATAGTAATTTCCTGGAAATGCTGATGCAGTTGATTTGAAGTACAGTATATGATAGCAATCATGCAGTAAAACCCTTATTCTGTATAGGAAGGCTTTATTTTGAAGAATCCTACTGTAGACAGGGATGGGTATTGTTATGATTTTATCCATATTGATATTGTTATCAATACTGTTATCGATACTACCCTCTATAATTTGATGCAAAAAAACATGATGTTAAAAGATGTTTTCAAGAACATTTCAAGTTTCTTTATTACAAATGAGCTTTAGAACTGCAGTTTACGAGCAAACAGAAAATGCCACCTAACAAAACGTGTGTGTGTTCCTTAGCATAACACTTACGGCACTTAGCATGTGCATAGGAGCGCATCATAATGTAATTCAACATATTTACTTGCATCGCTATGGTTATTTGGCCGGTAGACCGTATTTCTGCTTTCCTTTCTGGTTTTAGGTCTACATAAATTTAGGTACTACTTCTAAGTTAAATGTTTTATTATTTTACCATTTACTAAAGTAAGTAAATATACTCCTTGGCTAAATTATGTTATTAAAGACAATGTTATAACATGTTTTCGAATAATGGACTTTTATTTTGACGGGTTTCCGCAAAGGGGTGTTTGACGGAAGCTTCCTCGTTGTGAAATGCGGACACTGAAAGCTCCACAAGCAAAACCATGTCACTCTTTTACTCATGAACACGCAAAACAAGCAGATACAAATACATCGCGGAAATAACATGGCCGTAGATATCACACGTACGTCGAGCAAACAAAATTTTAAAAGCCAAATACACAGAGAAAAAACAACGCAAGTATCGAGAACAGACACCCTAGTATCGACCCAATTATGTACCGGTTCAAAAAAGTAGGGGCTCTAGGTACCCATCTCTAACTGTAGATGAATAAATGTGGATGGATGTGCCTGTCAGGCCACAGTGGCAGAATATTTGCCCTCGTTTTTTCCTGTGTGTGTAGCAGCATTCAGGATTGAGTCCTGTGTTCTGGGCGACATCCTGTTTTGCTAAATATCTCTCTGGGATCTACAGTGTAGCTCTTCTGCTTGGTCTCACCTTTTGATCATGAGTGGAGCTGGCAGATTTAGGCCTTCAAAATGCTGGAGGAGCACAGGCATTTACATGCTTAATGAGACTGGCCTTTTACGGTTTACCTTAATAGTTTGCCTGTAATGAATAATATTTATGAGTTTTGTTTCAATGTGGCTGCATGTTTTATTCTTAAAGTAATGGGTGGCTGAAATGCTTGCGGATTGGAGCAGAAGCCGTTGTCAAGGATGCACCTTCATTATTGACTTGAGTTAAAAGTGTTGTGTCCTGGATACTGGTCATAATAACTGTCAAGCTCTCTTTTTTGGAGTTTTCGCATTGGCTGCATTTTAGTAATTTTTTTCACTTTCTTCCCTGTTTCCAAAGGATGTTGTTCCCTTGCAGGGTCTTCATTAATTCTTCTGCTGTATATTCTTGTTCTCTTTGCAATTGGTATCTTTATAGCCTTTCTGGGGCTGAAAAATATTGAGAGAAGGGATTTAGAAATGCAATTACAGTGATTCTATATTTTAACTGGAATATTGTACATTTCCATAGCATTTAATTTGTTGGTGTAAGATTTCTTAGAATGCTGTGTGCGAACTGCTGTTTTGTTTCAGATTGGTAACCAATCTTGCACAGTTAAGTTTATATAATCGTTGACTAGCTAGCTAGGTATTATGCTAACAAGAGATGCAAAAAAAATCCTATTTATGTGGAATTTAAAGGTCCAGTGTATTTAATTTAGTGCCATTTAGTGGTGAGGTTACGAACTGCAATAAACGGCTCACTCCACCCATCCCTTTCGAAGCACTACAGCAGTTCTCACAGGACGAAGATGTTATCACTTTGTCTGATTAGGGCTACTGTAGAAACAACAAGGCGAAGTCCATGTAAGGGACACGTGTCGTATGTAGATAGAAATAGCTCATTCTAATGTATTAAAAAACAAAATGCTTCTTTATGGAAGGTCTTAAACCTCTGAAGATATAGTTATTTATTACATTGCTTTTCTGTCAATAGATCAGGAAGTATTTAATTTTTAACACAACATGTGGCACCAAACAAAATTGCACAAGAAATTACTGTTTGCAGACGGTTTAAAACCATTTTCAGAAGTCATTTTGAAAAATGTAATTTTGTTTGGTGCCACGGAAATTACTTTTTTTTCCCTTTAAAGTTTCAATGGAATCAAACATATGGTAGCCTACAGTATATCAGCTGTTGTATATTGTGCATTTGTCAAACCATTTCATGAGGGCTTCGTAATTTCACTGTTATTTCATTTTTGATGACCCTTAATGAAACGGGCTGGTTTAGTTACTGCAACGTTAAGCCCACCTTAGCATAGAATATAGTGTTTCCCTGGCTCATTCGCATTTGACTTGCTTTAAGTCAAGGTATTATGACATAATAATACTGAAAAGCTGCTTTGCAACAACATGGATTGTTAAAAGCTCTATACAAATAAAAGTGACTATGTAAAAGATCTTTTCTTCGCCGGTGTACAGAGTAGTAATGCTCACAGTTTTTCTGTGCATGTTGAACTTCTAAAAGAGTAACAAAAATCTTTTTATTTCATTATGTAATTTCTCTTCAGGCATTAGTGTTCATCTTTGGAGACATACTGTATATAAAACATGTAGACTTTGGATGACGTAAACAGCAGTGGTTCAGTGCTGTTCCAGAAGAACGTCCTATTTCGGATCTTTAATGCTACACAAACATTTGAAAACGAAATGCAACCAATGGAACAGAATATTTATAACCGACATAAAATGTTAGACACATATCTTTAAGATTTATTATATTAGTAAGATTTAAAAATATATATACATCATTGTATAAATTGCACAAAATTCAAGATATGGAAGAAAGGAGGCGGGAACCGGAAGACAGTTAAAATAAAGATTTAATGTAAATAAAAACAAAGTAAATAAACAGCCAGCATCCCCTCACAGACTACTGCCCGCAACACAAACATAAATATAAACATAAATATAAACTTAGCATGTGTCCGGGCCCGGTCCTCCCTCTTCGACGGTCCAGTCGCTCGTTCTCTTATATGCTCCCAATCTCCTACGTGATTCGAGCCCGGTGTGCGCACAGCTGGCGCTCATTAACAATTACTTACCGCTCTTAAACCATGGTCTCGTCCCGCCTACTCCACTACAATCATATTAGTAATTATTGAACTTTTTTGCTTGTTTTGAGGCCAAATTAGCAACAATGCCTTCAATTGTCGACAGTATTTGTTTTTATAGCCATCTTTGAGAGTTCAACTGTAAACTTCTCAAT
Source organism: Triplophysa dalaica (assembly GCF_015846415.1). Classification (NCBI taxonomy): domain Eukaryota; kingdom Metazoa; phylum Chordata; class Actinopteri; order Cypriniformes; family Nemacheilidae; genus Triplophysa; species Triplophysa dalaica. Next base: position 10,969,740 of record NC_079550.1, on the reverse strand, counting down.
TTACTCAATCTATGATTTTTTAAAGGCGTGATGAACTGGGCTTGTTTGTTGTTTTTAACTGTTGTATGAGGTCTACTTATGACGTCTAGGTGATTTTTACTTTCAAAAACATCAAAAACAATAAGTAATAGGCTATTTTCTACCCGGGCTTTTGAGGCCAGCTCTACAAACGCTCTGTTTTAATGGGCATTGAAGACAAAGTAAACGCCCATCGCTTTGATTGGATGGCAGTTTGCGTAGTTGGAGCCTTCTGTGAATTTGGTTTGAGACGTAACGTTAGGTTACACATTAGTACCATTCACATTTCATTTGATCAGTTTTATATGACCGAACCTGTCAGCATTTGAGACCCGAGATCGCGAACCAAACAAAACAACACCGCTATCCCGGGTCTCAAATGTTACGAGAGTTTCCATGATAAATAAACAAACGGGAGACTCCCGAAATGATACCAAAAAACTTCAAAACAGGCTCCATTATTCGCAAACGGTAGATTAAACCTTGAAAAATGATATGAGCCCGCCAAATCACAGAGATCGCAAATTCGCACGGGCATAAGATCACATACAACCTCTGCAATTAATACGACTAGAGGTCCCCAGGTAATACTAATCGCATGCAAATAGTGCTCAAGCGATCTCTGAAAAAGCAATAGTGATGCATAGTAAAACATTTATTTACTCTCATAAGATTGCCACACCATTCCTATTGGATCCAATATTTACGGCACAGCACTGCTTTTTAATTTTAGGCTCTCCACAAGGCCAGTGTCGATTTGTGCCTTGTTCACGAAGGAATCCTCAGAGAAATGAAACGAACAAATGCTCCATTTTTTTCCCACATGAGCTGAAACGTCTATAAAAATAAAGTGTAACCCCAAAATAATGGTTATGCAGCGACTGTATTCTTCCACAACCAGGGGAGGCACAATATTTAGTTATCTTTATCGGCATTTTTGTTTATTACTTGTGGTACTTCAGAATTTTCATGCGCGAACCAGTGTGCGGGACTAGAGAAGTAGTCATTAATATTCTTTTTTGTGGAGGCGGTGTTCAACCTATCAATGTCGTCATAGATAGGTGCATTCTAGAACCTGGAATTCGCTGGGCCTTGTGTCAATAACAGATGTAATCTCAGTAACAAGGGGGTTTTCAGTTTTAACACTTAGATGAATACGATTCCCTCTTATAAAATTGAGATTTTAATTCATGCCTCCTTTTAACTTTACAAATGATTTACTTGGTTTGTATACATAAAGAGCAGTTGTTCTGATGCAATAAATATACCTACCGTGGTAAAAAGCAAAACATTTTTAGAAATTTAATTTAGGGTTAATTGCGGACCGTACTTGTTATGAAAGGGTTAAAGATGATGAGTCCCCATTCATGTGCCCTGCCATTCTTTTGGTGTGTCTCATTACGCACACACACTCTCTCTCACTTTCTCTCTCACACACACACACACACACACTTTCTCATTCTCTTGTTCTTTTCTCTGACACACACACCCCTTCTGTCTGTTTTTTCTCTCTCTCTCTCTCTCTTTCATTTACAAGCACGTGCCACACGCGCACACACATATGCACACAGACGGAGAGTACAACATGACTGGGTGACCTCCCCTGCCTGAGATGCCTCACACTTATTTGCCCAACAGAAGCTGGATGTATCACAACCCCTGCAGTGATGTCTTTCTTTTGCCCGGACGTTGCATGTGGGGCTTGAGGAAAACATCCACGGACAGTTAGACCATCAGAGACACCGGAAACAGAAACAAAGAGACAACTGATGAGCACTTCACTGGGAAAAAAACCCCCCTTAATCCCCTGTCTCAGTACTATAATACTAACATTACTGTTTTAGTAATATATTACTGATACCAAAGTGTTGTTGCTAGGCTTCGGTGCTGAACATTACAATGGGAATGTATTTTTAAGGAAAGACTGAGGTTTATTTCAGGGCTGCACTGTGGACCAGCAGGCAGTGTTATGAGGCACTCAATCAGGAATGTCCCTTCTGGTCTGATGGCAGAGAATTTGCTACGTCAGGCTGCAGTGAGTGCGTCATCCACGGCCCACAGCTTGACGAGAACATGGATGCATTAGTCTGTCTGCTCGGCTGCTCTCGGTCCAGCGCTCTGTAAATACAGGGTGACTGAACAGGGTCACTGCCTCTTTTTTTTTTTTGTCTCTCTTTTTTCTTTCCAAGCTCCATCTTCACAAAACAGCCATGTACTATAGCCACAAGAAAGCATGCTTTGGAAGTTGATCCGAAGAACCAGCATTTATTAGTGGCGATAATTCAAACAAACTAGTAACTGCTTCTCTAAGCAAAGCTTTTGGGTGGTAAACAATAAAAGGAGAGAAAATGAGGCATTCTTGCATATGAGGGTCCTGTGACATATCTAGGGGTCTATGTTATGCAGTCTTTTGATTTCGGCCAAGCAACCTAGAAAAACCTAGCATATAACAACATGATCTAATAGGTTTCATTTATATAGTGCCTTTCCAGCACTAACACTGTTAACATTTTCTTCAAACAATGTAAAATGTTTCTTCAAACAATGTAAAATGATTGGGATCAAGTGCTAGACAACGTGCGAACATAGTTTAACATGCATCAAGTCATTTAGCATTTGAGTGCTTCTGCAGAAGTACAGCTTGTTAATCTATATTTAGAAGAAGAGGAATTGTCAGATGCGAGCATCGCTTCCAGCCTAGGATGTGTTCGCTGTGATCATCTGTATTCTCTTGGAATGAGAATGTTGATAAGCTCACTAAGCGTAAAGAGTGAAGCCCAATTTTTGGCAGACGGCGTGAGAAGGAAATCAGTGTTTTTTTATTGTACTGGGTAAGACTGTGAACTTCATGCATTAGTACATTTCCACCATCAGGCCAAATCCAGTTGGTAAAGTTAGGCTTTTTCTATTGTGGTGCTGCAAAAGTAGGATTAGAATTACAAGGATAGTTTACCCAAAAAATAAAAATGATTTGTTCATCATTCTTGAACACAAAGGAAGATCTTTGGAAGTATGTTGGTAACCAGAAAAAATTGACCCTCCATAGACTTCCATTAAATGGTTGCAAAACCATTGAGACATTTCTCAATTTATTTTGTGTTCCACAGTTTTTCTTGTTTTTGGGTGAACTATCCCTTTACATCAGTATTTGTGTTCCTTCGTAATCAAACCAAGTAAAATTCCATTTACTTTCAAGTATTAGCAAACTACTAAGAAGCAGGTGAGTTACCCTGGCAACTGGCAAGTGACCAATCATAAGTCATTACGTCACAGCATCTGTTTCACCAACAGGATTGAAAACGGTTAACTGTCCCAAAAAATCTGCTCCTGAGAGCCTTTTTGTAATCACATTTTGAGTTTTCTAGTGGAAATGTAACTGGAACTGTTCCTCGTGATGCTCAGGATCGTTCAAGCCGATAGTGGAAAAGCAGTAAAGATGTCCAGAGTTCATCCCTGCATTCGAGTCAGCCGCTGTAGTTCTGGCATGACTGCAAAGCATTGTAGCTGCATGCAGTCGACCTGCTGGTTGGAGGTGCTTCTCCACCATCTGTTGCCCTGTCACTAGATATGACACACACCTCTTTCAGCAGCTAGTCTTAGCAAACATCAGTATTTTGACAGATCCCGCTGAATTCTTTTGTGGGGCAATGATTTCTACCTAAATCAATTCCACAAGCATTGTGGCTATTATATTTACAACTGAGCCTGGTTATTGAACAGATAAAACTGCCAGCTGGAGTGTTAATAATATCTGAAATGGATTACAATGGCTCGATTTAAGTAGGATGTTACCGATCTCCCTATGGTGTGACAAGAATTGTACTTCTTTGTGCGCTTAAATCATACAGTTACAGTATGTTGGAGTGCCAAGTTGGCGTCGGTTCAGTTGAGAACTTTAGAAAAGTTCAGACGATATGAATAGCCAAATTGTTTCTTACGTATCTTATTTTCTCAGGAAAAGGTCTCGCGGCTAAGAAACGAAGACAGGGACATTTGTTGCTTAAACCCGACCCTAGAAGTCGACAATGGTTGCAGATGCTGAAAGCTTTCATTTTGTGCATTCACAATGAGATTAGGGGCCTTGTTACTCCCACAACAATAGCAGTAGAAAATAAAGTTACAACAGATATAAAACTGAATAACTGCTTGTATCGACTGACTCATTTATCATTGTTCTGGGGTTTCTCTCAGGTCCTTTTTATGCTGAGGCTCAGCATGGTGCCGGGCTTTTTTATTCTTGTATTTTTACTTGAGGATCTGGTTTAAGAGTATTTAAGACTATTGCTTGGTAAACGGCATGTTGAGATGCCCAGGAGCCGAGCTGACGGGCTGGGGCGGATTAGCATAATTAAACCTGGCTTGTATTAATGAGAGGTATCCCTGATGTGCTGGATATATGAGAAACCGCTCGGCGCTACTTTAGCAATTGATCACAGGTTCTCAGAAGAACCAAGGAATAAATAAATTATTATTATCAAGAGGTAGAGGTTTGACCACATAGTGGTACGTTTTCTAAAATAAATACTTTTAAAAATAAAAGCACACTAGGGATGTGGCGGAGATAAAATTTTCCCACCGGTTAATCGACGTGTAATAAAACCGGTAATTAGGGGTTTGGTGATGGGTGGTCGAAGATGCTACCGAGCGCATGATGCATTTTACTTTGTATTGAATTAGCAACAATTCGGGAACGGCAATTGCTTGAATTAATGGTGGGTCGATATCTTAATCTTTCTTAATAAAAACACAAAACTACAAAAAAGTACAATGACATTTGCTTCTAAGAAACAGTAAAACAGACCTTACAAAACAAATAACCACTGCACACACCATCAGAAATGATTCCGAAATGAATAAGAAAGGGAATACGAAACGAAAAACATTTATGTTTAATTATTAAATAATTAAATAAGGAATGAATAAGAAAGGAATAGCCGAAAGAAAAACTTTATGTTAAATAAATTGCAAAGCACTGGCTTTTTAAAATTAGATCAAAAAGATAATTAAAACTTAACCGGCTCTTGAAAACTGTGCAGAACATATTCTACTACTTGTTTTTTGACAGAAAAGCCTCCGCCATCGTCTTTTCAGTCAGCTCACTTCACACTCCTCATATGATAAATGAAATGGAACTCCTGCTTTGCTGCTTCTTTGCTACGACACTTGTTCCGCTTAAACTGAATGCAGCAGTTGCTTCCAGATGCGCAACCTGGTCTTTAACTAAACTAAGTGATTTATTACTGTAAATCTACAGAAATATAAATTCTAGATGAAGGTGGGGGTCGGTGGCGCGGTGGACGAGTGATGTAATCGGTTGGTGGGTGGACACTCTGTATCACCGTTGACATCGACTAAAGCAACAAGCCTAGAGCGCACCCGCTTCAAGGAATCTGCTCACAACATCATCCATCAGGATGTGTAGAAAGATTTGCACAAGCTTGCTGTGACTTTTTTTCTAAGTGTTATAATATTATTTAATCATTTTGAGCATTGTACTGTTCCACTGAGCGGTTTAATTTAGTGTCTCTGCGACACTCGGTTAACACCCGATAAACATCTGTAGTATGCATTTGGACAGTTGTTCTGAAATATGTTTGCAAAACACACTGCTGCTTTTCACAAAATTTAAGTTTTCTACTAAGACCACCATGTTCAGGCGTTCTTGAACTGTTTTTTTTTTTTTGGTGCTGAGCATGATTGCCATCTTCATTTATGCGTAAATGAATCAATCCAAGTTAGAAGACCTACATGTTCTGGAACAAAAGCTCCAAATGAGCAAGGTGTGAAAACACCCTAAGATTATGTAGCATGCTGGGTCCTCCGCTTTACCAGCTGAGCTGTGCTTTTGAAGAGCATGGTTGTGATAGACCGGGACTAACCCTCATAAACCAGTCTACACCAGCACAAAGAGGGTTTCTGATGTGGATATCTGATCTTGCGTAACCACACTTTTGAATATTGGCATTAAGTTGGGTCCAACCTGTATCTTATTTATGAGTAGGACTGCTCCACACTAGAACACATTCTTTGACTATTTTTTGTTAATGCTGTTTTTTGTTAAAACTATTTTATAGAATGATTAAAAAAAACTCAAACATGCATCGGTGTGTCTGACTGTATAGAAAATATGTTCAGAAAAGCATGCTTTCCTTCTTTTGAATCAGAATTTTGTCCGTCTAAAAGTAATGTGTACTGATTATTTCTGATAAAAACACAGGGGTTAAGAAAGAGAAATTGTCATTCTGCTTTTGGATGCCCATAAGAAAGAAAAATCACAAATGAGATCATCTAATTTTTTCTCCTAGACATCCATGAGATTAAAGGAGAGCAAATGAAAACATTTAGGTAAATCTTCTGTATATCAGATATTTCTCATGAGATAAAGACCCAGAAATTTACAAATGTCTTGTTTAGAGTTTAGAAGCAATCTCAATGTCACAAACTGAGCTCAAATTTGCCAAGTGTGCAAACAGGAGTCAATAATATTGAAGTCTTAAATATGTAGACAATCATTACTTATCAAATTTAATCTAATCCAGATGATTTTACTTTTTTGCAATCTACATTTGGTTCTATTCTTACTTCAGTTTAGGAGAAACATGTGAGACTACAGTAAATCAATACTTGCAAATGAAACACAACAAAGAACAGCATCAAATCTCCTGAGATATAAGAGCAACCGCTGAGCAATAACATTTTCCTCTGGGTCTCTAGTTTTGCTCTTAAGTGCGTTACATTTTAAATTTGATGCCTTTTAGTCGGCTAATGATGCAGTGACTAACTAAATTTTGTTTCCAGATGGACTGGTTAAAAACAATCTCCAGGTGACTCACAGAAGTCACGTAAAAGCCGGCCAATCAGATTAGAGCTTGCCAGATCGATAAAGTGCCTTCCAGTCTTGTGTCAATATGCATCAGGCAGTCGGTGAACAGACTGCTGTGGGCGTTCTGTCTGAGTTTGAGACTTGAGCTCTGGGTCAAACTGCCTCGCTTGTCCCTATGCACAAGGAATAAATGTCTAACAGACAGATTAATTGAACTTCTGGTGACTGGGGGATCCAGATTTAGCGTTTTCCATCAAGATTGCGATCTAATTTCTTTTTGGAAATATGGAACTGCATCAGAAATGGGATTTATTCATTCCCCGCCAGCTTTAGTGTTGCACTCACAGTACAGTATTACGAAGAGGCTAAGCCGTAAATATTCTGGGTTGCCAAAATTCCTCAAAGACTAAATCAAAATGACACTGTTTATACGCATTTTAGTAATTCCAGATATGTTTTCTCAACCCCCTCCCGTTTCCTATTCGATAACGGTACTTCCTCCCTTTTAAACATGCCACTTAATCACCTTGAAATAACGTCTCAGGTGACAAAAGCAATGAGCAGCCGTGGAAATGGAACAAGCCTGGTGACATTGAACAGTTTTCACAAGTTGAAATGACATTTTGTAAATTACATTTGGTGAATTTTACTCCCACATCTGAGGAACATCTTGGGAGCACCGGCGCATAGGACATCTGTAGTGTTATTTCCAGCCAGCCAGAGAAATCTCAAGTCATCACCTCTTTGAATAGACACCCACAAGTTTGTTTTCTATGGTATTTAAAAATGTGCCTTGGGAAAGCAGACTTTGCTGTTATGCTGACGTGTGGGTTTGGATTCAAACGGCATATTAAGTAGAGACGTTAATATCAACTCCTACTCAGGGTCAGTGTCTTCTTCCAGTGTCACTGGTTGCCATTAAACCAAAGTGTTCTCAAACCTCTGAGGTTTCGCACCCGTTTATACCGCTTTCATTTCCTCGTCTCATCATCTTATTTGCACATTAATTTCATTTGTTATGGGAAACACCAGATAGCAGCAGATTGAGATGCATTGGCTCATCAAAGCAGCCAACCAACCTTGAATACTGAGACGGGATGAGAATATTCTTGCACGGACGTCTCTTACATCAGTCAGTTCGGTGTATTTTTATGAGCTTGCTGACATTTTAGTGCAGATATGTGACTGGTTGTCATTCCTGAAGGTAGGATTGTAGCTGTGGTCTATTAATTTGACCGCAGGCTCCCTAATGATACAGCATCACAGTAAATGCACTAATGTGTCATTGTGGGAATGGAAATCTGAATATTTTATAGAGTATATTTATTTATTTCTGTGGTTGTATTTTATTTTTCTTGTCTGTAAGTGGTTAGATATTAGTACTGTACAGTATTTCAGTGATAATGTATGTTGCAATTGCATAAATATATTTATTTATATTTTATTTATAATTTATAAAGAGTCAATGTATACAAGGCATATTATCTACATTTCTATTTTAGCATTTAATTCTTAGTTAAGCGTGAACGTGATTTATTCAAGGCGTGTGTATTTAGCATAATATAAATTTAAAGTCATATGAGCTACAATAATAAGTAGGGATGTCCCGATCACATACTTTGTGCCTCCGACCTGACCAGAGTCATTTAATTTTTGGTATCTGCCGATACTTGTTTTTTCCTAGTGAATTTTTTTTTTTAATTTTTTCCATATTTCCTATTATGGTTATTAAAATACTATTTAACAGTTAAGTTTAATCTGCATTACACTAAAACTATTAGCCTAACATATTGTAGCAAACATGAATGACCGAACATGTTTTTTAATTTATTCAAATTGCAGGATTAGATTAAACAGTAAATCAAGGAACTATAGTTAAAATGCTTTTTTTGCAGCTGGACAGGAGTTTTTCCACATGAGGAGACAGAATAACAGAATTTCATTCAACTCTGCCTCTAAAACACTCAACACAATACTACATGTTCACTCTGTAGCTTTGAACTTTCACTTTGAAATGAAGAAAAATCGGCATCTCGATCATGTTAGCTGACAGCCACTAATGCTTCCTGTGTCATCAAGTTTGTTAAAGAGTAGGTAGCATGAGATCATGAAAATGACATTTCATGCAGTCTGTTATGTTGCCGTGTTTGAAAGTAAGCTCTCTGCCAAGTTGTAATCCGAAGGTGAATAAATAACAAAGTTATTTGCTTGTAAAAATGGGAGTCGACTCTGAATCACACAAACGAGACGTGGCATAGTACACCCCCATATCTACGTCACTATACATAGTCCCCGCCTAGGTTTTGCTGAGATTGCTGCGAAAACGTATCTCTCCTCCCTCAAACACTGTCGCTCGTTCGTGATGCGTGCGTATCATGTCTAGAGCCTGTGTTCTACGGTGTGACACTAAGTCCGTCTTGTTTCAACTACCAAAGGAAGAACGTATGAAGGAAAAATGGTTACAATTTCTTTTTCAAACAATACCAGAGGAGTATAACCCCAGGGTTTAACCGTGCGCGCGTCATTTCACCGAAGATTGGTTTAATAATCTTGGCGCATTCACTGCAGGATATGTGAAACGACTATTCTTGAAAGAGGGGGCAATACCAACTCTATTTGGACCTGTTAGCCCCACCGAATCACAACCTATAAGTGTGACATTTAATTTTTGTCTTAACTTCAAGAAATATTTTCGTACATTATGTCTGTGTTTAGCTAATGCATATAACGCTAACGTTAGCATGTACCGTTATTTCTGGGGTGTTACAGTTTGTTTATCTTGCTATTAACTTTTGTATTTTGACACATTTGCCACACATGCACATATATAGAAATATTTTGGTGATAAACAATCATTTTTCATAACATCCACTTTCTAAAATGCCAACGCGAAGTGAAGACGAAATAATAGTATTACTAACGTATTAACAGTATTTTAAGAAAAAAAAAAATCATAGATGAGCAAAAGCATAACATGCATGTTGTCACACTGGGAGTTTTTATGACAAGAGTTGTCACTTGCCACTGACAAACATCCTGCTCCAGTCGTGGTGGAGTTTGTTGTGGATTAGCGTCTTCTGATGCTTCCTCGTCAGACTCGGGCTCAAATTGGTACGGTAAAATCAACGCCATCTCTAGCTACACATACAGTTGAAAGAAAAAGTATGTGAACCCTTTGGGCTTACTTGGATTTCTTCATAAATTGGTTATAAAATGTGTTATGATCTTCATCTAAGTCACAACAATAGAGAAACACAGTCTGCTTAAACTAATACCGCACAAACATTATACGTTTTCATGTTTTTATTGAACACAACATGTAAACATTCATAGTGCAGGGTGGAAAAAGTATGTGAAACCCTAGGCTAATGACTTTTCCAGAAGACCTACGATCAAGAATTGTTGACTTACATAAAGCTGGAAAGGGCTACAAAAGTATATCTAAAAGCCTTGATGTCCATGTGTCCACGGCCAACATTTTTGTTGACAAATCTAGAATAAGGAAAACATTAAACAAGAATGGACTTCATGGGAGGACACCACGGAGGAAGCCACTGCTGTCCAAAAAAAACATTGCAGCACGTTTGAAGTTTGCAAAAGAGCACCTGGATGTTCCACAGCACTACTGGCAAAACATTCTGTGGACAGATGAAACCAAAATTGAGTTGTTTGGAAAGAACACACAACGCTGTGTGTGGAGAACAAAAGGCACAGCACACCAACATCAAAACCTCATCCCAACTGTGAAATATGGTGGAGGAGGCATGATGGTTTGGGGCTGCTTTGCTGCCTCGGGCCCTGGAAAAATGAATTCCAAAGTTTATCAAGACATTTTGCAGGAAACCTTAAGACCATCTGTCCGCCAACTGAAGCTTAACAGAGGATGGACGATGCAACAGGACAACGACCCAAAGCATAGAAGTAAATCAACAACAGAATGGCTTCAACAGAAGAAAATACGCCTTCTGGAGTGGCCCAGTCAGAGTCCTGACCTCAACCCAATTGAGATGGTGTGGCATGACCTCAAGAGAGCGATTCACACCAGACATCCCAAGAATATTGCTGAACTGAAACACTTTTGTAAAGAGGAATGGTCCAAAATTTCTCCTGACCGTTGTGCAGGTCTGATCTGCAACTGTAGGAAACGTTTGGTTGAGGTTATTGCTGCCAAAGGAGGGTCAACCAGTTATTAAACCCAAAGGTTCACATACTTTTTCCACCCTGCACTATGAATGTTTACATGTTGTGTTCAATAAAAACATGAAAACGTATAATGTTTGTGCGGTATTAGGTTACGCAGACTGTGTTTCTCTATCGTTGTGACTTTTTTACATTTTACATATCACATTTTATGACCAATTTATGAAGAAATCCAAGTAAGCCCAAAGGGTTCACATACTTTTTCTTTCAACTGTATAATATACATGACATCCAACCACATGTAAACCGTAATCCTGTAATGATGGCAGTGGGGTTCCATTTGCGGCAAATGATGGACGCATTTGACCAATAACAACAGACTACACCATCTGGCCAATTACATGACACAAGGTTAGTGGGTAGGCGGGGCCTAGACGGATGAATCGCGGAACGAATCATTTGAGAGTCAGTCAAGAAGTAAAGTATGAATAACTGCCTATTATTACGACATTATAGTGTTTAAACACATTGTATGTACATAAACTTGTTGTTGGACACTCCATAAACCAAAGTAGGGCCAGAAAAACAATATGCTAGGTACTCTTTAAACTCCGGTAGAGCGCTGTATTTATGAAGAAATCAGACGTTAAACTGTGTTCTCTATGGCAGTGTCACAGAGTTGAGGAAAATTTGTGTAATCTGTCCACTTTTTTGAGGATTTGGTATGAAATTGTTATTAAAGAACTCCTGAGGTTAACGTCCCGCAATCTGAACTAAGCCATTTTGGAAGGCGGAGAGCACTAGAATGGCCTTAGCATTGGTATTTACACTGTGGTCAAACCATGAATTAAAACCAGGCTGTTTGGACTTAACGGATCATATTATTTTAACATGGTGGACAGCTGCTGTAAACTTGCCTGAACATGCGGGGGAAAGAAAAGGGCAAATCAGTTGTCCATATTTCTAAGGATTCTGAATCGCTGATAGACGACTAATTGGTTAACTGCAAAAAAGTGTGCTAACCAACACATGTCACAGCTATCTCTTCCACTCTGTCGTTTTGCTGCCAAATCCTAAACAAGACACATAAGAGCAGCACTAACGCTAGTCCAGCTGTGCAATTGCTGTGGGCTCCTAACACAACCCCATCGTGTCTGACCACCACGATAAAGATTTTGGGGGCATTCTAAAAAAAAAAAATTATTAACGTTGGATTATTCACTTTATCATTGAAATAAGGGGCTCCTTTTTTTCACAGTAGTTAGTGTTTATTACAGGTCAGCTTTGACAGAAATGAGTTTTTCGTAGGTGTTGTTTAGGTAACACATTAAGCAATGTTAAGCGTTTGAGAATGTCCCAGATTTCATGACATTTATTATGTCACTTTACAGTGATATAGCTATGCTGGCTACCTACAAACAAGGACTTCTATGGTAGATTACGTTAGCTAACAACACATTTGACTTGCCCTTCCAATGAGGACAAAGCTTGAAAGTCCATCCCAAAAATGCACGTCAATTTTTACCACTTAAGGCTTTTAAAGAGTCTCCGGAGTAGGACGATGAAAAGTTGATGAGGTAACTGTTGATATTAGGATCCTGCAGGTCAGGAAAGCTTCCAGTTTCTTTATTGGCACAAGTTAAAAGCACCCCGGGGCATTATAAGGATCTGTTATGTTTAATCTACTAAATTTTGCTATCCACAGGTCTATGTCTTTTGAATTAAAGTGCGCAGTGACCGCTGTTGCCTTGGACTCATGCTGGCGCCATTCATTTCATATTCGCTCCTGGGTGTCACTGCCTGCCAGTTTGGTGGTGTAAACAGAATAGGACACGTGACTGCGGGAGCTCTATTGAACGAAGCTCTAACGCCTTGCAGAATTATCGCGCTGCAGACATTACAAGCTGTCACAGCTCGCGCTCTCGTTTACAAAACTTGCGCGACGACAGACGTGATCGGAAATGATCGGGCATATAATAGCCGATCCCGATCAGGTTGAAAATGCCTTGAACGGCCCCCCATTCCCGATCTTTGTGATCGGCTCGGGACATCGCTAATTATAAGTGTGACAGTTATGACAAAATCCCATGATGGTCCTCAATGTAATTACAATGCTCTTGGCAGTCGCTTCCTATGCCCTGTTTAATATCGGAGATTTGCCATCAAATAAAAATTATTGGAGAAGGGAATTCGTATCCTTTATAGATAGCAGCCACATAATAGAATAGCAGTTATGCTTTTCTTTATGTTAAGTGGTTTGTCCCTATGGTCTTTACCACACTAAAACTTCTTTCTCAGACTCGATTTAGTTATGACTAAATTGATGAGTCAGTCCCATTGTTTAGATATATAATACATAATACTAGCATGATTTATTATTGTAGATCACTAGGAAGGATGGTTTACTTTTCAGTCAAATAAAATGGTCTAGTTGATATTGTTGCCTAGTATGTTCAATATGTTTCTTTTACTAGAAGAATGAATAAATGAAGAAAGAGCATGTGGGGACACGCTTTACTATTTAGAATAATCTTGCAAATGGATAGCAAGTGAACAAGTGTTTTTAGCCTGAAAATAAGTAATATATGGAAATGAAATAAACTGTCTGGCTTTTTGCTACTGAGGTTCAAATACAGACATAAAGATAATTTTTTAGTGTCAGCCCTGTTACTAAGCTCAACACCATTTTTAAATGAAATGCATTTCTTTTTACACCATAGCATAGCATTACAAATGTGTCTCAAAGATTAAATATTTAACCAGGAAGTAATCTATTGTTATATTTAGGGGGTTAAGAAAACCCAAGATATGTTCCAATACCATTAAACAGCACTTTGTAAAACAAATTGGCTCAAACGTGAACTTGTGCCATAAAGAGACTCTCACAGTGTTCCACATGTCTACTGACAGCGAGGTTTAAATGGTCCTCTCACTGTCAATCCGGTGTCTCTTTGGATTTGGATCAGCAATTTTCCACCAGCTGATACTCTCCCTGGTCACGTTTGAGTTCCTCGAGGGGGCTCGCCCTTCCTCCCTACACCACACCAGCCTGAATGACTGTCTGTGAAGCCCAAACTCTGAACCGTAGCTTTGATTTTAGTCCAGTCAGCTTGCGTGCTTTCTGTGGCTTAGAGGTAACGTCCATTGTTCATAGTTACTGCTTATCACACTGTGTAAAAGTGTTCGTCAGTGGGGTAATAGACGAGCTGTAGGTTTCTGGAAGGGCCATTTACACCAAAACAAAGTGAGTTCCAGGCAAGAGATGAGATGTGCAGGTGTGTAATGGGATTTTTCAGGTTACACAGTACTGTACAGAACTGAGTAGGGTCAGAACTCAATGCATTCGCTCTCAGTGGGGAATTGGTTCTGTGGGTCTTAATGTAGTTTTATTACTAAAGTCTATGTAATATTTTACCAAAGCAAAAATGACAAGAGAGAATTTCTGAATTTTCTGAAGGAAATTTTTATATATATTTGACACTTTTTTATTTTTGCTTTGTCACTTCACGTTCACTCTGTATTTGTGATAATCAACATATTCAGGGTATAGAAGGTTTCATCTTAACAACATAAACAATCGTTACTGCGCATGCACCCTTTGTAACCCCAACTAAACTTCCGGTACACATTCACAAACAATAGAGTGCCTGTAGATTATTTCTGATAAGAATGAAAAGAAATTCGAGAAGAAGCGTTTCTCGGCTAAACTGATCTCTGCAATATTTAAAATTTAGACAGCAATACCAATTTTTTTAAATGGTCTCATGAACTGTCCTTGTTTATTGTTTTATACAGTTGTATGAGGTCTATTTATGACGTTAGCGTGATTTTTACATTCAAAGACATCAAAATCAAGAAGTTACAGGGATTTTGAAGTCAGCTCTTCAAACACTCCTTTTTAATGGGCGTGCCGCACTGAAGACTTTGTAAGTAAACGCCCATCGCTTTGATTGGATAGCAGTTTGCGTAATTGGAGCCTTCTGTGAATTTGGTTAGAGACATAACGTTAGGTTACACATTAGTACCATTCACAGTTTTCGCACGGAATTAGTATTATCTGGAGACCACCTGTGATCATTTATAAATTACCACACATCAGTATTTCATGTGACACATTCGCAATGGATGCTTTTACTCAAATTTACTGACTTAATTCCCCGATGTAATAACAAGGATTTGAGTATGGTTTGTATAGCTTATATTTGTTTGGTGTTTAATGATATATAACCGTACCTGTCAACGGCATGTTTGTTTATTGCTTGCTCGCTCACTCTATCTGCTTCCGCACCACCTGTGTTACTTCAGAATTGTCATGCGTAAACCAGTGGGCGGGGCTAGAGTAGTAGTCATTAATATTTTTCTATCAAGGCGGTGTTCAATCCATCATATTAAGGTGCATTCTAGAAAATGGCGTTCGGGCATTTTCAATTCTAACACATACATGATGTTCGCATTAATACGTTTCCCTCTTATATGACAAAAGCTCGGGTTAAAATTGTGATTTTAATTCATGCCTCCTTTAATTTTGACAAAACTACAGGACCCATTCAACAAATTGTTTTATTTAATAACAAATGAACATACAACAAAATTCAACAAATCGTTTATTTCCAAATTCAACAAATCGTTTATTTAATACAATTAGTATACACTTAAATAATAATACAAATTATTATTAACATAAATATAATAAAACATAAATAGTTATATTATTAGACACTAGCCAAACACAAACGGGAAGTTAACTGGGTGTCAAGCGCACATGCATCCGATGAAACGGTCTATTAGACTGTTTTCACAGTGCTGAAAGTATATTAGTCATCTTGCTGTATTTAACAAAAGTAAGAAAATATAATAAATTGCATACAGTACTATATAATATAAAACTGTTCAATTAGAAATGGTATTAAGATGCACTGTGTACTAGGGCTGATAATTTTGCTCGGTTTTAATAACAATTAATAATCAGGTTATTATTTCAGTTTAGTTCTTTAGTTAATTTTCCTTTAGCTTATTTATTACACTTTGGAGACAAACAAGTAGACGTTATAATCTGCCTCTGTAAAACTTCTGCAACACTTCTGCTTATATCAATACACTCCGTCACAAAAATTTCTCACTGTATCATTATGATGTTTTGTGCTTGCTGTTGACACATTAATATCAAAGCAGTTACTTTTACTTAATTGGGGGGCAGAAATGATCACGATTAAAAATGATTTATCGTCCAGCCCTACTGTCTACATAGCCTAATCATATTTTGTTAAATTCAATATACTAAATTTGAACCTGGACAACAAATCCATTCCAGACGCGAAAGAAGCATTAAGCACGACTGATTTACATGTTAAGTCAATGGAAAGACGCGATAAGACATCCTGCAACGCGATTTGCACGAATGAGGCAAATTTCATGCGCGAATGAAGCGAGTAAAATCAAAATGTTCAAGCGTCCAATTACGTGCAAACAGTGCAATTTATTCGCGCAAGTCGCACCTGGTGGGAACGCACACCTATGGGTCATTTTTTCAAAATTGAGATTTTTACATAATCTGAAAGCTGAATAAATACGCTTTCTATTGATGTATGGTTTGATAGGATAATATTTGACTGAGATGTAACCATTTAAAACTCTGGAATCTTGAGTGTGGAAAAAAATCTATATACTGAGAAAATCACCTTTAAAAATATTCCACTGCTTCTTAAAGCAATATTTCAGGCAAAATTCAAAATTTCCTAATGTTTTACTCTCCCTCAAGGCATCCTTAACTAATCAAATTTAAGACTGGAAGAATAATGCTGTCGTTATAATTATCATTTTACTTCCGAAGGGTAGAATGTGAATGGATGGCAGTTGACGGTTCAAAAAGTGCATCCATCGATCAAAGAACAGCTCAACACGGCTCTGTGGTCTTAACTAAGGTCTTCTGACGTGAATCGATGCGTTTGTTTAAGAGAAATATCTATATTGACTGCGCTATTAACATTAATGTCTTGCTTCAGTTATCCCTCGATGCTGCTTTCGTAAATTCAGGTGACGAACGCGGCATTTTTCGTTTGAACCAATAGGATGTAGCTCCTATATGAGGAAGCATTTGTTACCATCATTAGCCGAAAAGCAAGCATCAGTGCATGTTATCGTTAATAGCGCCGTACGTTGATAAAAAATCGTTCATTCGAAGGTTATAACATAACGCTTCATAATGTAAGGTCTTTATACAATACTGAAGACATAGTTATACTATATTGCATTTCTGTGCGTAGATCCTCCAAAAAATAACACACAACGCCTTAAAATATTTTTAATTATATTGTTTATTTATGCTATAAGTTATTCAGTGTGAAGAGAGACCGAAGGAACATATTTCTGGTTTGGTGTATAATGGGCCAGTGGGGGGTTCATACTGTAACACAGGGTGGGGAAACACATCTATCTTACTGCTCCAGTTTCAAAGGAGCACCACTGTCTTTCTCGATGCAGTAAGATACCATATGGCATTAGGTGGCATCTCCTCTATGATCATGCGACGTGAGGATCTTGTCTCTCAGATGGTTTAAATAAATATTTCCAGCAATTAACCATTTAAGTTGATATCTCATGAGAGTTTCTACTTTAAGACCTGCTGATTAAAACGTGAGACACAAGCTCATACTGGTGCTGTCTTTGACATTTTAACACAGTGTTCTAACCAAGCGGCAGCCTTCCAATCTCTTTAGTGAAGCCAATACAGAAATGAGTGGGTGAATTGTTTTTATAACTCATTCGTTTATCTTATGTCATTCGTTTATCTTATATCAAGCCTTAAAATTCAGCATATTAAGGGCGTGGCCACCCGAATGACAAGTGGTTTCAGCAACCAGGCACCTCAGCTCCAACCACTAACCTACCTCTATGCCCCATCAATTATCCGGGAGTGGCGCGCGGTGACGCATTTCTAAGATGGCAACGGCCGGCTCCTCCCACTTTAGGCTTCAAAAAGGCTCTTCAGAAACCTATGGTTGATGTCATGGACACTACTTCCATGTTTTATACTGTCTGTGGTTCTAACCAGCTGCAAAGCAAAAAGTGTTAAAAGGTTTAATTTCCATCTTTCTTACAACCTCCAATTCCTCAATTGCCTACCCAGGATAAAGACTGTAGCATAAACAAGTCAATTTCAGGTTTAGATCAAAGTAAAGGTGACAGTTCCACATTACCACTTTTACAATATAAAATAGGTCATTTTTAAAGTTTAGATTGCAAATCATTGCATTGTGCACATTTTCGATACTTTGATCATTCAAAAAATTATTGTTAAAATAAAAATCAATTTTGAATAAGACAGAAGTACATGCTTGATAATTTCTCTCAACAACTCGTCGGGCTTTATGAGATCCACCAAATGACCATCTGGCAGAATAGGATGAGGTCAATCTTTAAGCTTTCCAGCCTGCTCAAAACCAGGTTTATGGGAAAGGTTCTGGGGGTCAGGTCATGAACCGCCAGCATCATTTACAGTCACGTATTCTTAATATCATAATAGCCTCCCGCATCAGCGGCCTGATCAAATTATTTAGGCTGCGCCTAGACTTTCAACGGCTGAGGTTTGCCTCTTATTACCAGAATGCAACATGAGCCTCTTGAGTTGAGCACAAACAGTTCTGCCTCCACAGTATGCAGCTGCATTTGAAGAGTGTGGAGGAGGGGCTCGATGCCGTTACGCTGCCTTTTTAAGTGGCTCAAACTCTCTGCCTTTCCTTTCTCTCGTCTGCCACTTAAATAGTCTCATTACGGGTAGAGAGAGAGAATTATCCCCTGGCCTTCGCTGCACCGGAGAGCTTCTGTGAAGTTATGTACAGATGTTGATGGGCACTCAGCACAAATTGCCTGAACACGGTATGATCTGAGCCGGCTCGCGCCGATCTCGGATGCGCTCTGCCTCAGCTCGCTGCATCATTCATCGTCAAGCGGGGGGAAGACGGCACTCCAAACCTTTTCAAGTGTGCTGTTGTGACTGAAACATGTTGTGCCTTCGATGATGTTTGTGATTATTTCTATTTGCAAATGCCACGTTTGGTTAATTACTGCTTGCTAAGCTGCCTATGAACTGTTTGTGCAGTGCATGAAAGATTTTTTTGTAGGGTGGTGCTTTTTGTGGATGGGGTTTGTTAGTTTCTGGCGATGATAAAACAAGATCCCATCACTTATATAAAAGGATTCTGATATCTAGTTATCTGAGTATCATAGAGACTTAAGGGGTCGGGTTCTTGTGAGTTTTCCACTAAGCATCCATCCCGAACACCTCAGAAACCACATAGCGATGCTTTCAAAACCACTCTGAACGCCCTGGCAACCACCCACAGCATCGTGGCAGCAGGTTGTGCGCAGGCAAAAACAAATTCGATTTTTACCACTTGCAGAAAATGGTACATAAATGTACATAAAACCTACAAAATATGTATTTGAAGTGTATAATTAAAATGATATGAGTAAAGTGAATTTTTTATGAGTATACCTTGTTTTGTTGCATTATTTCTTAAAGGTGACATAAAAATTATATACATATAATTATATAACAAAAAACAAACTGATAATACAAAAATATAAAGACATTTCTGTAGGTTTTGATGACTTTTTCTGCAATAATTCCACATTTTAGACCTTTCAGTGTGCACATGTGAATTATGTAATGCCAAAGCATTCTCCTTCACAAGTGGGTGGAGCTAAATTGAGTAGTAGACAAAAAATACACTCACTGGATTTTTTTTAAACCAAGCATTAATATTTGTATAGGAATTTCCTTTATTTATGTAGTTTATTAAATTAAACAGTTAATTCATAAATAATGTAGCCAATAGCTATAAAGATCAACAGTATTTGACTGTACACTGTAAACGTTTTTTGCTGTAGTTATGCAGCTAGTTGCCAGTAATTTACTGTAGATTTATGTTAATCTTATTTATTGGGAACAGTTTGTTAAAAGATAAATGAATATTAAACATCAACAAGTCTTTATCGTTACGGAAGTCCACATTCACATTTTGTCATTTAGCAGACTATATGGATTTCTGGTTCCAGAATGCTTTGCATGAGGCTGTTACTTTATCATTTTCAATTTTTTCTTTCTAATTTTGGTTCCCGAAATGCTTTGCATGAGGCTGTTATTTTAACATTTTCAGTTTTTATTCTAATTTTGGTTAACAGAATGCTTTGCATGAGGCTGTTTTTTATAATTTTCTGTAAGGATTAAGACTTGTTAATGTTTAATGATAATTTATCTTTGAACAAACTGTTGACAGTTAATAACATAAATGTAAATCTACAGTAAGTTACTGGCAAACTGCTGCCAGTAATAGTGTAATTTCTACAGACATGTTTTTCAGTGTAAATATTGAAAAGCCTTTAGTGTTGTGTTAAGACCTAGCTTGCGCTCCTCCCATGGCAAGCCTTTCCAGGGGTGGGCCATTACATCCATTCACAGATTTTAGGAGCCAAAAGGGGTCGGGGTTTGGGGCGGTTTCTATGGTAACGAGTAGCGGGGACGATTATTGTGGTCATGGCATGATCAGGAAGCAAATGCATGCCTGTCTTAGCAACAGCACGCAGCCTGACGTTTCACCAAAGATCGCCCCTCATATGCGAGCGACTGATCGCGTTATATAACATCTCTCACAGGATTTATCGCGCGCTGTTTCACACAACCAAAGCAGAAGTCTTGCTTCATGTATTATTTTACAGCACTAAGGCATAGTCCCGAGTCGTGAATAACAACAGCTCAGCAGATTGGAAGCTTCCTCATTTGGGAAAGGGTTACACCCGCCCCGGGGCTTCAGATAAGTAGCTCATCATATTCTCCACACAGTCACATCTCTCTGGATGCAGCGCCGACTGTAAACACACAGCGGTAATCTGCTTAAGATGGCCCATGAGCCGGTGAGGACGACAGGTGTCTTACGCGTACTGTACAGTAGCTACGGCAAAAATAGCAACGGCTCGACAATTGAATCTGCAAACTGCAAGGCTTGTAGTATTACCTTGTCACGTCAAGACTTTGAACTGAAGGATAACACGGCAGAAATCTGTTTAATTACAAGGACAGATGCATGCACGCAGCTTCATTATCTAGTTCTCATTATCGGAACGCTTCATTATCTAGTTCTACTGTACCTCACACAGCATGAGTTGAAAAATGACAAACCAGCTAGTTATGTGAGGGAATGTGAGAAATAAACTTGAATATCAAAAGGTGAAAGAGAAAAGACTAAATGTTTAAGAGGAATTTCAGCGTTGTGTACAAGTTGCATGTCAATTGTCAACATAAAATGGGAATCGATTGAATTCTTTCTTTTCAGGTAGACTATTTCCCTTTAGAAATGGGATTGATAATGACAGTCAATTTTGAAGCAGATGCAATAATTTTGATGAAATGGATCGTAAAGACAGACACTTTTTTCGTTCGAATGATGTGAACTGATGAACAGTGCGAAATAATATCAAGAACATTGATTTTATTGATGCTGAAGGTGCTGTAAGCGATTTTTCTGTCCCTTGTGCCACTGAACACAATTGAAAAAATATTGTCCTCAATAATGAAGAATGGAAAAAAATGCTTCTTAAACCTTTCCATTGTCTTCCATTATTTGGAAAACAGGTGATCCTCTCCCATACTCGCACAATGGGCAAACAGCAGTCTCCATATTTTCTGATTTGTTTAACGTTGAATGTGTTTTGATTCTTTTTTGTGGTTTACATGCCCCATGATATAAAATCTACCTTAATTATGACAGACGAAAGTGTTATACGCTACCATTCATTCTTTAATTATATTTTTTATAGATTTTGGAAAATAAGAAAACTCATCAAAAAATAATGTGATTATGAGAATTAAGCTGTCACTGAAGAAAAATAAAACAAAGATATAGAACTTTCTCTATTAAAGGGATAGTTCACCCAAAAATGAAAATTTGGTCATCATTTACTCACCCTCAGGTTGTTCCAAATCTGTATAAAAAATTCTGCTAAATACAAAGGAAGATATTTGGAAGAATGTCAGTACATCATCCCCAATTGACTCCGGTAGTATGTCTTTTCCTACCACGGCAGTAAATGGGGGATGATGTCTGTGTGGTTATTACATTATTCCAAATATCATCCTTTGTGTTCATCAGACATTTTATACAGATTTGGAACAACCTGAGGGTGAGTAAATGATGACAGAATTTTCATTTTTGTTTGGACTATCCCAATAAATAAAATATTTTTTTCACAATCATTTTTGGTAAAAAAGATTTTAGATTAAATTACTGAGATCACAATATATGTTTCCATAAATGTAAATGTTTGAACGGTATAATGTATATATCAGGAAACCTTTTTTAGAATTAACTGTCAGGTATTTGCTTTTGTGGTATAAAAAAAACAAGGACAGCAGCTGTACTGGGTTACAAAAGAGTACAAAGATATTTAGTAAACAAGAGCCTTTTGTTGATAAAATTGGCCAGCTCTTGGTCAGATCGGCTTGTTTTTCCAACACCCCTCAACGAAAGCCTAATTTAGTAAAAATGTACCATTCTCTAACCTTTTCATTCAACGGCTTTTAGTTGTTTGTGGCGTTTGTTAGATTAAGTCAACCTAGGTGAATGGCACAGCAGGGTGTAAACAACAATGCAGTACCCCCGAGTCCCAAGAATCTGACTGTGTTTTAAAATGGCACTATGTTAAACAACGTCCCTACAGCTTTGGAAAATTAAAGGCAACACTGTTCTGTGAATTCTTTGCGGTGATGTGCACAGAAATGCCATTGTCTCATTACATATGTTGCATAGCCCGCGGCTTCGCTCTGGTGGATCACCGGACACCCCTGCCACTCAGAACATTAACATACCCTGCACACTCTCAAGCTTCACAACACGGGATGTCACGTTGCCAAGCAACGTCTCCACATCACGTACAGAATGTTGTGAGCTTTTTTAGGATCTCACTCTCAGAAAAAGGTACAGCAACAACACGTGATAAACATCTAGTTCTGGGAGAAAAGATCATGAGCAAATAACACATCTTGCGAGCTCGTTCTAAATTATGTTTGTTTACTTAAATCAAACGCACTGTAAAGGAACTAAGTGCAGAAGTGTGTGAATAACAGCAGATGAGCGGTGAATTCACTGCACCCAAATAAAAAGCCTCGTAATTGGGTTCGCTCTCTCTCCATTATCACTTTTATCACAGCCCCTGGATTCAAAGGGTTGGGAACACATTTTCGAGCTCGTTCGGGCGGTTATCATTTTCTCTGGGTAACATATTTCACTGATCATGACAGGCATGGCAAGAAATAAGACCGTCATTGTGGTGAATCTAGGTTACTTCGGAACTGAGACATCAGTCGATAATGCCAAGTTATTAAAGGTGAAAACACATTCGTGTTCAAGCTGTATTGTAATGTGTAAAGGAGAGTTCAGAAATGTGTCCAGAATGAACAATTTGTATACAAACCAAGTTTTTCTTTTGAGAAAAATCATTTTCAATCACTGTCTGATACACTGCAATCCCTCAAAAATAAGCCCTCGATAATCTTGCCATAAATACTTTTATTCAGTTTTATTTCAACATGGGTTTGAGTTTTCGCAGCGGCTGTTTAATACAATAGCTAGCCTAGGTAAAATTTTAACACGCGTCAGCTTATTCATGTTTTCACTTCTTTTGCAATAATAACCAAAAGGACTTGTTTCTGTCTGCTGCAATCGCACAACAACAAAATGGAGGAATCCAGGTGCTAAACAAAAAGAGATTTATGATCACTATTGATGACTAGATTGACAAGTTTGTCGACTAGTTAGTGTTGATATTTTAGCAGTAGTCCTGTGTTTTACTTGATATTGCATTGTTAAATGTGGTGTCTTCAAAATTCAACGTATAAAATGATCCCTGGATTTCTATTTCGTTGAGACTTGTTTGGCTAGTTTTAAACACAGGGCTAGTTTTTAATGCATGTGTCACTATGAAAGTCAGTCTCATCAAAACTACCTTAATTTGTGTTCCAAAGATGAACAGAGGTCCTATTGTTGGCACAATATCCCTTTAAGGCTGCAATCTGTAACTTTTGCCTCTATACTGCCATCTCTGTTCAAGAGATAAAATTGCGTGTAACCTTCTTTTATTTTCTTTATGTGGGTTGAAGTCATATGATGTTAGACTGACATTTCCTACCCTGACAGCTCAAATTATAAATCATTATTATAAGCTAATTATTGTGAATCAAGATAAGGTAAGGAGATAGTTTTGAACACCAATTTATGTACTTATTGTATATGTGCTTGCTTGGCTTTTTGTTTTTTATCAAATATTGCAGATTCCCACTTTAAAACCACAAGTATTACCTCCCACTTGTGTCAGTTCTGAAATCTACTAGCAGCTTTGGCAATGGATAAAATCATTTTGGAGTCAATTCAAAGTAAATACTAAATTATTTATAACAAGTGTTAATTTAATTTGAGTGTACATCTCATTTGCCTTTATTAATCTCTCAACTCTAATTCCAGTGAAAACATAATCTAATGCAAAAATCATTTCAAACGGTCTCTTCACAGAAGTGAGTATCTCACATTATACTCCTATAGCTAGATCCAGATTGCCATTTCATTTCTTGAGTGTCTGTTTTCCTGCACAGCGCTGGTAAACGGTTCATTGCACAGGTGCTTTACCCCCCCCTTACTCATATAGTCTTTGTGTTTTTCTTTTTTGTTAAGCCGTTTGAAGAAACACTTCCACCGTGGGGTGGTAACCTACCCACGGTACCGCTGTCAGACCGTAGGCAGTGCATTTGAAATCCAGATCTAGTCATGGGCGTCATCGCAAAGGCAGATTTCATTCCCAGCACCTTATCGAATAGCTTGCGGCAGAAATGGACCTAATATAGAGGAAGCAGCTCCAGTTGTCGAGCAGGGATTGTAAATTTATTCCTGTGTTTTATAATGAGCTGTAAGGCAATTGGTATTTTTAATGTTTTGTTAAGCGGTCGTTGCGGTTGTCACCAGTGATGGAAAGATTTCCTCACCTCATAGTTTTACTGGGTTGTTTATCCTCAGCTGGGTGTTAGTTTCAAAGGAATCGCAAAACAATATGCAAAGTAATGGGTTCCCTGTTTATCCACTGATGTGCAGAAGCAATTTTGGTTTATTAAAATAAAAAGTTTATGATGTAGATTAGAATAAAACCATGTTTGCCATCTTAGTGATCTGAATTGAAATACAAATAATCTTTTTTGCACATAGCAATGGTGCTACAGAGGCTTAAAGTTTTGTAGAACAGGCCAAACAGTTGTACAGGTAGCACAAGTATAAAACGTCTGTTAAAAACCACAAATGCAGATCAACACAGAAACAGACTGGTTAACAGCAAAGCACATTAAAGTGGTCGTATGGAGTGAATACGTGTTTTTCCTGTGTCTTTAGTGTGTTGTAAGTCGCCCATGCATGTATTAGACACTTAAAATTGTTCGAAATATGGTATGAAGCATTACATTCCGTCACACGCTTGCAGTATTCGACCAATCACTATGCACAGCTTTGTAAAAAAATCTGCTCGTTTCAGAGAGGATGGCCTTCTTGTCTTCAAGAATGATCGCGGTTTAAGATCGTCAGATCGGCAACCCTTAGCTGGTAGCGCATGTAATGCAAATGCAGTACAATGAATTGGGGTCACAAACATGCTATTTGGGTCCGTGTATCATCTGATCATTTGATTATTCCATTCAATACATCAAACGGGAAAAGAAAAAAGCAGTCGATATTTAGTTAGCACAATATTTTCTTAAAATAAGTTTGTTTTCTTATTTCAGCTTGAAACGGGAAATCCGATAAACAAATAAACCAAAACGAAATAACGACCCTAATGACTGTTTTTTTTTCATTTTGGGGTAATTTCGCACGGACTTCTGAGTGTGCACCCATCTGCACTGTGTGAGCGCGGCATCGCACCTACCGCTCTTCACGAATCTCGCGATCGATCAGTTATAATTAACAATGTTGTTTTTTCAAGCTGTACATGTTGCATATTCATGAAATGTTTATAAATGATATGGCATGGCACGAGATGTCGGAAATGTGGCCATGCTTGGTGAGGCACACTGCCACATTATTATGATCCACGAGGTACAGGCTCTGGCATGTTACCTAAAAACATTAGCATATGCAATAGGTATATTACTACAATCAATTGTCAGTTTACAAGGTCAATTTAACTAAAACTGATATAATGTAATAGTGCAAATGACTACATAAAAACCTCACAGTTTCAACACAAACAGAACAATTTTATGAATTACTCTATAGCAGAACTGTACAACTCGGTTGAGTGAGGTTACGGGGGAAGGGGCTGTTCGCATCACATAACTTCCAAATTACAACCGTAATTTATGGATTTATACCTTTGCTGCTGCCACCCAGCTGTGGCTACTTAACTGTTCACTTAAATGTCTCATATTAAAAGCTATAATACTAACAAACTTCGACTGTAAGCTCTGGAAAGAATTGTGTGTAAACATTTGGCATTGTTAAAAATTATATTTTTGAAATATTTTCCACCGTCATGTCCTCCTCTAGGAGGAAGGCTGCAAGCTTGGCTAATTTAGAGTGTTGTGCAGACTTTCTGAATCCTCCTTTGGAGGTCGGTGGAATTGTCAACACATCATCACACTAGGGGGGCACGGTGGCTTAGTGGTTAGCACGTTCGCCTCACACCTCCAGGGTTGGGGGTTCGATTCCCGCTTCCGACTTGTGTGTGTGGAGTTTGCATGTTCTCCCCGTGCCTCGGGGGTTTCCTCCGGGTACTCCGGTTTCCTCCCCTGGTCCAAAGATGGTAGGTAGGTAGGTTGATGGTAGATGGTAGGTAGGTTGATTGGCATCTCTGGAAAAATGTGAGTGAATGAGTGAATGAATGAGTGAATGAGTGTGTGTGCCCTGCGATGGGTTGGCACTCCATCCAGGGTGTATCCTGCCTTGATGCCCGATGACTCCTGAGATAGGCACACTGTGCCTATCTCCGTGACCCGAGGTAGTTTGGATAAGCGGTCGAAAATGGAATGGAATGGAATGGAATGTCCTCCTCTCTCAGTCTCTCTCCTCTCTCAGACTCTTTAAGAGAGAGTGATAAGTACAAACGAATCATTTGCAAATAGATCCATTTCCATTTCGCATGCACTTGATCCAGGTAAGCGGCTGTACATTGCGCATGGGCAAAGCATGCGCGCAGAAAACTGCAGGAAATTACCCAAAAACAAAATAGTCATTAGGGTCGTTATTTCGTTTTGTTTCATTTGTTTAATTGATTTTCCGTTTTAAACTGAAATAAGAAGAAAAACATTGTTTTTTTATTTTTGTGCAATGGAATAATTAAATGATCAGATGATACACAGACTTAATTGCCGTATGTCATCATCTGACAAAATTTTGTGACATAAAGAAGGCTTTTTTTTATAAACCGTTGGCAACAACACTGATAGACTTACCAACATTTAAACTTTTAATTTGACAACACTTAGAACTTGAAACTTATAGCGAAAACATGACTTATAGACTGACATCTCATACCACATAATAGATGTTTCATTCACTGACTAAATCAATTGACCTACAATATGGGTAAAACAAAAAAAAAGGAGTGTAATCATAAAATATGTACATTTCATTGATTTAAACTTGAATTGGTCAACAAAATGACTGTTCATTTAAATCAATGTAGTAGAGTAGGCGGGGCGAGACCGTGGTTCGAGTCTGGTGAGTAATTGTGAATTCGCGCCAGCTGTGCGCACACCGGCCTCGAATCACGTAGGAGATGGGAGCATATAAAAGGAACGAGCGACCGGACCGTCGAAGAGAGAGGACCGGGCCCGAACTTATGTTAAGTTTATATTTATGTTCTTGTGTTTAGTATTTATGTTTTGTTCGCCGGCGGTCGTCCGTGAGGGGCCGCCGGCTATTATATTACTTTATTAAATGTTTGCCGGTTCCCGCCTCCTTCCTTCCTTTTATATGCTCCCATCTCCTACGTGATTCGAGGCCGGTGTGCGCACAGCTGGCGCTAATTCACAATTACTCACCGGACTCGAACCACGGTCTCGCCCCGCCTTCTCTACTACAATCAACATGTTAATAAAGAAAGCTTTTGTGCTGCTGACAAAATTTCACAAAGTGACGCCTTTGGATCCAGGGCTAACCTAGATGTGTTTGTAAATGTGCTGTTAAGTTGTTTTGTAAAAAATGGGGCGAATTTTCTATCTCCAGCAGAGAAACTGACAAAAAAGACGCCGGCAAATCTCCTCAATGATGTGCTTATAAGATGTGATGTGACAGTTGTGCAGGGCCATTTGCTTTTCCAGAGTAAAGGTGCAGATACGTGCAAACCCACACAAAAACACACACACACACTGATTTTAAGCAGTATGACAGGTCAAATGCCAAAATTTACGAAGGCATTCAAATATTTTAGTAAAGATCCTTATAAAGATGTTATACATCTGCGTCATTCTGGGTGTGATAACAGATGGGGCGAGATGCACATTGTGTGACTGGGTGGATGAGACGCAGAAACATCCAGCTGTAGTCACATGCACATCGCCACTCACAGGAAATATTGTATCCAACACAATATTCACAGTTTTCAGTACTGTCACATAAAGAAAGTGGAACCCAGGAAATAAACTCCAGAAATGGGGTCAGGAATAATGCGAAAAAGCATTATATTACTAAAACTCTGGTTGTTATAGGTAAAGGGACAGTTCTCCCAAAAAATACAATTATTTTATCATTGTGTGACTTTCTTTCTTTTGCAAAACACAAACGAAGATATTTTGAAGAATGTTGATAACCAAACAACACTGGCCCCCTTTGACTTCCATTATATGTACATAGAACCACTTGAGACATTTTTCTAAATATCTTGTGTTCCACAGAAGAAGGAGTCTTATACAGATTTTCAATGAGGATGAATATATCTATATATATAGGAGTGAACTATCCCTTCGTAAGGGAAATCATGTACTCAGGATTTGCCACAAGCTGTTTAAGAGGTTATATCAGTTGTTTTGCTTTGAATATGACCTCTTTTTGCTTCAGTTAAGTGTTTCCGGGCATTTTTGTCTTTAACAGAATAGTTAAATGCTTTAAGCAGTGCTTTTCTCATTATTATTATTTTTTTAAGAATATAAAGCAGAGACCAAAGTGACCATAACTCTTTCAGTATTATCATGCATCTCCCAGCATTCTCTGCTAATGAGTGGCTTGGCTAATTTATTAAAAGAAAAATATGTCCTCACAGCACCTTTAAAACGTTAACAGAATTGCCAAATTGACAGATTAAAGTTATTCTTTTGTCTAATAATGTTTAAGGAGACCGTAAATGTGAGTGGACACGGACTGAATGGTCCATCTTCTAACACCAACAGTATCGATTGAATATGCTGATTTAATTGAGGTTTACATTTGCCCGGGTTTGACCATTTATTAAATTACCTGAAAGACAAAAGGCCACCATCTGTGCGCTGATCAATTCTGTCTTTGCTCTGCTGTCTTTGTCTGTACTCATTTCCCTAACATCTCTTGTGCTCAGACATACGAATGAGCAATGACCTCAGTCGAATCATTGGCCAGCCCAACTGGGTTTTATGTTCCCTCAATTGAAACGAATCGATCTGTTTTGCTCTCGCCTTTCTATGTTTGTAAAGAAAAAGCGTTTGAACATATTACTTTTTAATCGGCCTTAGAAATTCGAAATGGGAATAAATCTCAGCGCTCTGGGATGCATTTCTAGCATATTGCTGAATGCGCAGTCGGGGGGCCATCCAACTCCGCCACAATAATGCAATAAATGAACCTGAAAGGTGAAATGGCCGCGCTGACAATGAGCTTGTTATCTTCACTGTTTGTTGTCGCCTCTCATTTAAACGGATCAAAATGATGCAGCGTGGTTTATCAGAGGAGCTTGTGTCACGCAGGTTTCCATAGTTACATGTGCGACTGTAAATGCAGAGACATCAGCTGCTCGTGTGGAGTTAATGAAAAGTGCTCAGCGTCTCTGTGTGCTGTTGAATTATGCATGTGACAAAATATAGTTTGCAAAGTTCTGACGTGCTGGTATTGTGTTTTAATACTGGCACTTTTTTTTCATCTTTAGTTTCTCTGCAAGTGGATATTACACCTCCTCAGAGTGAGATCAGTGTGGGGGAGTCTCGATTCTTTCTGTGTGAAGGTAAGTCTTTATAGTGACCAAACACATTTCGACTTCATTACTGTAATTGCAAGAAATTATGGTTTTGCATCTCTGTAATGTTTTTATCTTGAACACTTTTATGGGGATAGTTCAATTCTCGTTATTGTAATATTCGCATATTGAATCCAGATTTATTTTTAACTGATCTTTTTATTTATTTATTATGGGGTAGTTCACCCAAAAAGGAAATTTAGGTCATCATTTACTCCCCATCTTGTCATTTTAAACCTGTATGACTTTCTTGCTTCCGCAGAACACAAAAGAGGATATTTTGAAGAAAGCTGGTTACTGAACTTAACTTACATTTAGTCATTTAGCAGACGCTTTTACCCAAAGCGACATACAAGTTGGGTAAACAATGGAAGCAATTGGGTCAAACATTAGGACAACAAAAAGCATAAGCATACACTTCTATTGCATGGACACAAAACCAATGCAAGTGAATGGGTGCCAACTAACAACATTCTTCAAACTATCTTCTTTTGTGTTTGTGGAAGGGAAAAAGTCATACAGGTTCAAAATAAAAAAGTAACTGATGACAAAAGATTCATTTTTGGGTGAGTTAAGGTGGATTTAAAGTGTATTTGTTTAAAAACTCGACCATATAAATCAATGCCCACTTTCATATGGAAAAGCTAAGCTCAGGTGTTCTTTCTAAGATCCCCATTTGTATTTCAAAGGAGAGAGAAAATATTTCAGGGTT
Source organism: Triplophysa dalaica (assembly GCF_015846415.1). Lineage (NCBI taxonomy): Eukaryota > Metazoa > Chordata > Actinopteri > Cypriniformes > Nemacheilidae > Triplophysa > Triplophysa dalaica. The sequence continues at coordinate 10,938,817 of NC_079550.1, read as the reverse complement.
TTGAGTTAAATGGAGCGGGTAAATGATGACAATTTTCATAGGTAACCTATTTCTTTAACACTTTTCTTTCTCGGCCTTGCAGTCGAATGTGTTTTTTTGTTGATGGGTATTTACTATATAGTCAAAGAATTGTGTCTGTTGTTTATCTTCTCAACCATTTAAACCCATTTCAGAGCATAAACTATGTGGCTTTGAGTACATTGTATCATTCCCAGTCCAGTTTCGATGCATTTTTCAGTACCTTTAAGAAATTTTGACCAGTTATATTGTATAGGATCAAACCCTTCTCTTTGATTTTGAGACTTAAAAAAGGGGTGTTTCGCTATATTTAAACTAGTGAAACGTTACACCATTCATCTTTAATGTGGTTGATGGTTTCCAATGTCAGTAAATACCACTGAGGACCCAGTAAACGAGACCCATGTGAATAGAGTTTCCGGGAGAAATACGTTAAACCTTTTGTGTCGCCACGTCTCACTCTGGAAAGCGTTTTTTCTGGTTACACTCCCCCGGGCTTCGTTTGAAGACTCAAAGACGTGGAACAGCAGGTCTGATAATTGCTCTCAACGTCAGGTCTTCACAAGCACTCTTTTCTATGGTCTGGTGATTTGGTTAATAAACTGGTAACCAGAGAATGGGTCAATGTTTTAGGTGGTGCTATCTGACAGCTGTTTCGCCGGTGACACCTAATCCCCATTGATTTAAGCAAACGATTCAATCGCTTAAGAGGCCTGATTTGCTTTTGTTGCATTGCTGCTGTGCTTATGTTTTATGAGAATGATTTTACAGTAACGGCACATTACAATGGTTCTTTGAATGGTGATGCTGACAGATGCTGTGCTGTTGGTTGCAGTTATTGGCGGGGCGAAGGAAATCGACTGGTTCTTTCCGAGCGGAGAAAAGATTGAGCCCGGCAGAGCGGATGTCAGTGTGGCCCGTACCGACGAGACGTCGTCCACTCTCACGATCTACAATGCAAAAGTCGATCACGCTGGAACATACAAATGTGTGGCCAGCAGCGGCGATCAGGAGGCCGAATCCACCGTCAATCTCAAAATCTACCGTAAGATGCATGTTTACAGTCAGTCTGAGTCCAAACATGATTGACTGTTATACGAACATCAATATGTGCTTGGAAGGCTTTGTATTTTCTACAAAGACAAATCAGTAAAGAAATATTCAAGAAATGACTGTCAATACAATATTGCATTTACATTTACTTTTAGGCATTTGGCATATGCTTTTATCCAAAGCGACTTACATTGCTTTATCCTATACATTTTACATAGGTATTTGCAATCCCCTGGGATCGAACCCACAACCTTGCGCTGTTAACGCAATGCTCTTACCACTTAGCTACAGGAAAGCTGTATTGTTCATCATTTCATCATATTGTTCATCATTTCCAAGCTTAGTAAAATTGTTTAATGTGTTTTAGGATAAAAAAATTTCAGCTACAGTATGAAACTTGTGTGTTTAGTTTATATTTTGGATTCCTTGGTTAAGGCCAGTGGTTCTCAATGGGGGGGGCGTGGCCCCAGCTCACTCAAGATGACTAATATTTTATTAACATTTTAATGAAATACTTAAAAAAAAAACTTAGAACCAAGATACTTATTATTTTTTATAAAGAATTAGCATTTAAGGTCAAGCTCTAAAATATTGTATGCATTGAAATTTTGAATCTTTGTTGAATACAGTGGGGGGCATTGATAAAGTTTGATAGCCTCCTGGTTTAGGCTATACTACTAAAATACAAACTTTGTCAAACTGAAGTAGAATCACCCGTTTTTCTCCCAGAAAAAATCACCTTTACAAATGTGCCGTCACCACAAGAGTTCTCAGAAGGGGATGACGCCAGTATTGTGTGTGATGTCGCGAGTTCACCTCCACCAAGTGTCCTCTGGAAATTCAAAGGTGCAAAAATCCAGTTTGAAAAGGATGGTAAGACAGTTAGACTTACTTTTCCTCTTTACACAATACATGATTTCTCATAATTTTGTTGAATGGCAATTATTTCTAAAGTGAAAAAATAATATATTTAACAGCTCTAATGTGATAAGGGTCATTTAAATAAATTAAGCAGTTTAGTGATGAGGGGGTTAGACATCATTTTTCATTCAACCATTGACACAAACTCCGTTGACTTCTATTTATTGCATATGGAGATGATAATTTAACTCATTTACATCACGTAATATAGTGACATCGATGACACTCAGTTGTCACTTTGTATTGTTTACATGGCCATAATACATTCAGTTCTTACTTCTCAAACATCTTATTGTGCCAAATACATAAATATTTATTAACTGACTGCAAGTGTCAAATAGCAGCCCTGTGGTGAAAAAACAATATCTGATTTTGCTGGGAATTTCTGCTGAAAAGCTCTAACGTTTACAGTAGTAAAACCACAAACTAGCACCTGAACATTCTAAAATCACGTCTTTTCCATGCTGTACGTAACCTTTTTTCATCTAAAATGAAAAAAAAAGGTTGAAACTGATACAGCTGCAGTGACTTTGTCATTTTTGTGCTCGATTTATTCCAAACACCAGCGAAAAAATGACTTCCCTCTTGTTCTCTCCAGTACGCTTTAGGACACTGACTAATAACCACCTCCAAATCCGAGGGATAAGGAAGAGCGACGAGGGCATTTACACCTGCGAGGGTCGCATTAAAGCGCGGGGAGAGATCGACTTCCGCAACATTCAAGTCATTGTTAACGGTAAGCTATCGCCTTTTTGAACATTTGAGATTCAGAGGTTTGGTCCTGGCGTCTCATCTGTAATTTTCTCCTCAGTCCTTCCTACGATAAGAATCCGTCAGGCAGAAACAAACGCCACCGCAGACATGGGCTACTCGACAGTGCTGGCCTGTGACGCAGATGGATTTCCCGAGCCGAATGTGACCTGGAGACGGTAAACCCACTCATAAGTCAAAAATCCTTTGAATAAATGAAAATCTTACATGGTGTAGAAGATCCTTTTCTCTCATGTCTGCTCTCATGAGCTCGGCAAGAGCGCGTGTTCTCCTCTCTGAAGAGAGCGTATAAAACACACATCCCTCAGTAGGACAAGGCACCTCAGGGAGCTTTTGTTTGGACGTGGAGTGGGTGCACGGGGTGAAGGAGGTGTTTATTTGTCTCATAATAACTTGGGTCCTCTCGTCTGACAACAGTTGTGGTATATTTATTACCTGTTTGACCTTAAATCAAGGGGTCGCACCCATGGCCAGGAATCCAATGATTTAAGAAGCGTCTGCAAAAAGACCACAAATAGAGGGGCAAATGGAAGCCAAATGAAAAAACGTTATCTGAGAGCGATCGGCAAACAGTACATTATGCTTCCTAATACACTTTTGTGTCTGTAAAATCTCTAGATAGATATTGAAAAGGCCCTTTGATGAGAAAGCGTATTTGTCTCTCCCATTGCCGTACTGTTTCAACAAACCGTCTTTTTTCTCTCTCAGTAACAACATCTTGCTTGGAAGTGGGGATAAATACAGCTTTAATGAAGATGGTTCAGAGATGACTGTGCTGGATGTGACAAAGCTGGACGAGGGAGATTACATATGCATCGCAAAGAACAAAGCTGGGGAAAGCGAACAAGAGCTCAGCCTTAAAGTCTTTGGTAAGAACTAATGAGAGATCTCAGAGGAAATGAGTTCAACCTAGAGCCGTCTGTGAAAGTCAGTGTTGAAGAGTCAACACTGAAACATAAAGAATTCAGTTTCGTTCTGCACAGATCAAAGTGTCTTGACATATGTGTGATCTTTTTTACCTTAAAGGTACAGCTCATCCAATAATGGAAATGAGTTACTGTACTTGCCTTACAATATAAGAAAATGAGGTGTGAACAGATGCTAAAATGGTGAAAAATAGGGATCGTTTTCCCAAAAGTTTACTCACCCTCATGTCATTGTTATCCTGAATGACTTTCTTTTTTTTACCAGAACACAAAAGAAGATATTTTGGTATACGTGTTTGTAACCCAGCAACATTGGCCCCATTGACTTCTAGTGTATGGACACATATGCGCTGAAACATTTCTCAAAATATCTTATTCTGTGTTCCTTCATTTTAAAGTTGACTGATGACAGAAGTTAACTGTCCCTTTAATACAACTTGTGTTATTAGTTAAAAGCCATAGGACCTGTAAGTAGATTCAGATAAAATCCGACACGACTAAATCATGACTGATATTTCATTGTTGAGTAAAAACTCTAACCTGTTGAATCGCATCTTCTCAGTACAACCCAAAATCACATTTTTGGAGGGCCAGTCTACCACAGAAATGGACGAAAAGGTCAGGTTAACATGCGAGGCCATCGGAGACCCCACACCCACCATTACCTGGAGCTTCAGTAACCGTGTCTTCAACGAGGGAGAACAGGTAACTCCAAACGCATGGGCACAGGGTCTCCGTTTCACTCTGTTGAGTTAGAATTGGGGCTAGAAGAATTGCAGTATATCCATCATGTTCATAGCACAGAGACAGGGAGCTGCTAGCTTAATGGAGGAGTCGTGACGGTGGACCTGCCTCTGGCTGTTTCATGCATACGATTCTTTTTGTCTGCAGGAGCACCAAAAGAGGATTTATCAGGTATGAGATCAGAAAGTCAGGTATAGTAACAAACCTCCAGTAAATGAACCTGCTCAGATCTGTTTCTCAATCCCAGATTTTCCAAAAACGGCATTCTTGGAGCGTTTGCTAATTCACCATCTGGTGTTTCGATTCCCTGAAGTTCTCGAAGTCGTGATATTGTGTTGATATGTGAAAATGAGACTTGCATGGTGGTGAAATTGCAATGCTATTGCAGAAGCTCCTGAATGAAAGAGTGATGATAGACACAGGCTGTAACAAAAAACATTTGCATGCTTGACTTACATGCTCTGTTCTAAAACCTGGTGAGCTGTCTACAAACACGTTAACACTTCACGTAGTGGCTGATACATAAAATATTAATTTTGTTGCCATCTCAGTTTTAGCCCAGTTTTTGTATTGCATTGCATGCATCCTTTGCTGGGATATATTATCCACAATGCATTGCAACAAATAAATCCAAGATGGTGGACGAGGCGAAAAAACATCAAACTCCTAGTGAAATAATTTGCAAGTTCAATCCGTGCAGAGCGCTATTTGTGAGTCGCATTTCATATCACCTGTGAGTTAGGGTGCTGTCTGTGTAGGCAGCGAAGATGCTCACTTGGTACAGAACTGTTTTCTTAACCAACTGTGTTAAGAGGTAATAAAAAAGTCTGACATGTTGGTCGTCCTGAGTCATCATCACAGTGTTTCTGAAGGAGCATGTTTCGTTTCAGCTCTGTGTTGGACTGCTTTGCTGTTTCCAGCTTGTTTTGCCGTCTGTCTCCCACCGTCTTGCTCATCTCTTCATGTGGGTGTCGGGTTGTCATGAATGCCAACTTCTCTTCACCATTGAGCACCATATTGAGCATCATGGTTACAATAAATGATTTGTAGTTTATTATGGATGTATTGTAATTTATTTGTACAGTATTAAGTACAGCTTGAAGTCTCTGTTGAAGTCACATGAAATCAAAATGAATCCTCATCGGATTTTGCAGCAAAATGTAAAAACTTGCCTTTCAAATGACTAAATTTTGCTGACTGAAGCCATGCAGACTATAGCAGGTTGAGAAAGTAACTAAATACTTAATCGGCTCAACCAGTAACATGACAGTATCTGTTTGGTCAATTTCTGCCACAATTGACATTTAAAGGAGTAGCTCACCCAAAAATGAAAATTCTGTCATCATTTACTCACTCTCTTGTCATATTAAACCTGTATGACTAAATTTCTTCTGCAGAACACAAAGTAAGATATTTTGAAGAATGTTTGTAACAGAACACCCTTGGTCTCCATTGACTCCATTGGTTTTGTGTCCATACAATAGAAGTCAATGGGGACCAACTGCTTTTGGTTGCCAACATTCTTCAAAATATCTTCGTTTTTTTGTTTTTTTGGAGGAAAGAAGGCAATACCAGGTTTGAAATGTCAAGAGGGTAAGTAAATTATGACAGTTTTTTGTTTGAACTACCCTTTTAACTATTTGGAAGTGGGACGCCCACTTTTCACAATTGATTGCATCTCACCCTGCACCTTTATTTCTTTATTTTGGTAAAATAGTGAAGGAATACCATTTCATGTTGACTTCAACCTGGCCGTTTAGTTAAAGACAATCAACTGTCGGTGTTTCTGTCATTCACATGTGAAAAGCAATTTGCCACAACACCGGTAATTGTTTTTAATGTGTCACTCTGCTGTTTCCTAACCATCCAGCAGTGCTAAACACAACACCTCATGGGATTATTCATTTAAGGGTGTTTTTTGATAAAATTTCACTGATTTGTTTATTTTTTCTGAAATGCCTCTTTAAAAACTCCATGTCATGCTTATTGTTTTCTTTTCTAGAGAATATGTGAGGTGGCTGCCTTTAGATCTTAGGCTTCTGCTCAGGGGTGATGCATGTTCCTACCTTCTCCATGCCCTCTTTAATACAGTTGTGCATCATGGAGAGCAACATTCATATATTACATGCATGAAAATCACTTCCCACGTCTAAAAAGCGGTGAAAATCCAAGAAGTATTTTCCGGGCATAGAAAAATAATGGAAATGGATTTTTTTTTGGAGCCGATCAAAATGAATGTGCATTTTTCTAGGAACGTTTTACTCTTTGTCATATTTTAATATATTTCAAAGGCAATACAAATTCAATGGCATAACCAGTTTGTGATTGTAGATCAGATTTATTATAAAATAGATCTTAAAATACAGGGGAATCTTGGCTCAGTACTTTGAGTTTCCTGTCTTTTTAAGATAAATGTTTTCTTCTTCAGAAGTATCTAACTTATATCTTATCATCTGATTGTAATAGTTGGGTAAGTAAAAAATGAGCTTAGGACTGCCATATATTGCCAACACTGGGCCACTTACCAATGTAGCAGACGGATAAGCAGGTCATAAAAATGGCAGAGCAGGAGCACCTCTGGCGATAAAGAATGGGCCGCAGACCACAGCTTATCACAGTCCTACTGAAAAACAAGAGAACTGTTCAACCTCTGAACAAGAGCCAATACATCAGCCAGTTTCTTGTCAGGCCCACCCCCGCCCCCTTCAGCTTTCGCTGAGTCATTTGTAAAGCACATTAATACATAAAGGAAGACCAGCTGTATTAAATTGGACATGGAGTGAGATAAGATCACTCTTTTTGTGAGTGCTTGAAATTGCTGTAGTTTAAGGAGAGCACTTTTTAAAATCCTACAGAGAGTGTAAGCTTTGCGTAGGTTGGCTCTTGTTTCCAACAGGCACAATGCTCAATCAGATCAGTGTCCTCTGGTAGTGACATTATTGATGGCTTTGTCCATTCGTGCCAGTGACCCCAACAGTGGGAAAACAGCAGCATCTTCGCTGAGGAAACCCTCATTTGACTGCCTTGTTGATTTTTACTGCCTGTTGAGAAAAGATGTTAGAGGGATGTTCAGGGTTGAGTATTTAGTGATATTTCACCTTCAAGATAAAAATCCTGTCATTATTTACTCACACTCTTGTCATTTCAAACCTGTTTGACTTTCTTTCTTCCACAGAACTCAAAAGAAGATATTTGGAAGAATGTTGGTAACCAAACAGCGGCGACAATCATTCACTTCTATAGTATGGACTCAAAACCGATGCAAGACACAACTTGCAATGCAGGTAGCAGAACAGCGACGGCAACTATTCACTTGCGTTGGTTTTGTGTCCATACAATAGAAGTGAATGGGTGTTGCCACTGTTTGGTTACAAACATTCTTCCAAATATCTTCTTTTGTGTTCTGCAGAAGAAAGAAAGTCATACAGGTTTGAAATGACAGAGTTTTATTTTGGGGTGAACTATCCCTTTAAGCACTATTGACAGAGGCTCCGCAACAAAAATTGAAGGACATTTAATCGTGAAATAATTGAATATGGCGTAAAATAAGAAATATTTGACATTTGAATTAATAAATTTGGAGGTGGGTGAAGTAAGCAAGAACACTTCAGACACTTCAGCAAGTTATGTGTTCTTGTAGTAAAGCATTACACAAAGTTTGTGGGGTAAATTCTCAAACAATACACATGCTCAATAAAAAAAAGAAAATGTACTGCTTGAGTGCACTGTTTCTTTGGTTAAAGCTGTCTGCGATATAAAAAATAATTGATAAACGTTTTAAAAACAGTATAAAATTTATAACAGAAGTCATACCAAAAGAAATCAAATTTCATTGATCTGCTCCGATCTTTTGTTCATCGCACTTTGAAAACATATTTGAAGTTTCAAAGCTTTACATTTCTGCACCAGTATTAAAAGACACTTTGTGTTGTGTTCATTTTTAAGTTTTAGGCTCAGAGGGAAAATGGTAATAAAAAACGCAATTATTGTGTGTTTCAAGACAAACACACTTGACTAAACTTACACAGTAAGTGGACCACAGGGGGAAAAATGATTAAAAAAAATGATATGATCCCTTTAATAAAGTAAATTGAGTAAATATTGGCTGTTTAACTCTAATGTGTTTGTCCCATGTGTGCAGCAGGCTCCTGTGCAGAAATTGTGGTTTAACTATGAACACTTCACAATGTTTGAAAGTCTCCACACAATCTCCTCGAAACCTGACGTGATCCTCCAATTAGCTCAGATTTGCGTTGTCGAGATCCTTGGAAACATTTGTTTTCCGTTGTTGTTATCACAGATTTATCTTGTGAATTTGAGAGATCAGAACGGGCGTGACGCTGTGGGAACCTGATGTGATCATTTAATAATGTAAATGAATGATTCAGGTGATTGCTAACATGAGCAGCTTGTTCATTTTGCTGTGGGTATTTTATCAGCATCATTCAAGCGTTCATCATTAGCTCAGGGCTCCAGTTATATTAAGATATTAACTTTAATTAGTAGCAATTAGACAGCGCTGCAGAATAAAAAGCATTGATCATAACTGTTTATCCTGCTCGGGTCTCCTGGGAGGTTGTTAGCCGAATGAAAGCTGCTAATGTAGCAGACTCGCCTTCACAACAAGCCTGCAAGGGTTTCACGTATTCCTGACGCTCTTGCAAAATGTCTAGGACATTGTTTGGCCTGAGTGCTTAAGTTGTGTGATATTGTCGTGTCTGTGCTCTGTGTTGTGGCATGTGTGAAAAGATTTAGTGTCCGTTGCATTGTGTTACTGCTGTATGCATGTGCATGATAGTGTGAATTGTGATTTGGGCTGATGGAGAACTGCAGATCCTTTCATGGGAAAAGCTTGATGTGTGTGAAGTCAGTTGTGTAGAAGTATCTTCTGTGTCCCTGAAAATCAGAAAGGGATATTGCTTTGTGCAGATTGAAAAAATACTCCTTTTAAGTGGTGTAGACTATAGTTCACCCAGAAATGAACATTTGTCTTAATAACTCCAATCTGTGTGAAATATTATGCGAAGCTCAAAAGGAGGAGTGAGTCGCTACACAGCCTTTTGTCTAGAATCCAACTGTTCGAAATTGGGTTGTCAGACTCCAAAGATGATAAAAAAGCTGAACACAAGTCAGTGAATGCAGTTGTCATTGGGTTTAGCATGTGGAAGCGTCGTGACATTAAATCATGATTTGCATGAATGAGTTCTGTGAATTAAGAAAAACTGGGAATATTACATGGAGTGTACTTTTTAAAGTGCTTTTTTATCTTTTTTTTGAGTTTGATAGTCTATGACATGGTAAAAGCTGGGTAAAGAATCATAAAGGGATAATGCACACAAAAATGAAAATTCTGCCTTGAACAAAAAAAAAGATTCTTGGATGAATGTTAGCAACTACGATTTCTGGGGCACCATTAACAAGCATAGTAGAAAAATATTTTGTTTTTATTTGTTTTGTTAAACACTAAAGAAGATATATTGAAGAGTTTGAAGAAACATGGAAGCACCTTTGACTACCATTTTTTGACTACCCCAGAAATCTCAGTTGATAACATTCTTCTAAATATCTTTATTTGTGTTAAACAGAACAAAGAAATTTATGCTGGTCTGGAACTACTTTAGTTTGAGTAATTCATGACAGAATTTTAGTTTTTCGGTGGAGTATCCCTTTAAAAAAATACTCCTTTGAAAGAACAAGTAAAAAATTTTCATTTTAGGGCAAACTATTCCTAAAACAACACTTATGAAAATTAAGCATGCTTTTACTATATAGTTCAACTATGTTACACCTAAATTTACGATTGTCGGTCTATAGACTGTTTTGCAGGAAAATGCTGGTCCTAACACTCATTGGAGCAAAATATTACAACAAATCAAACAATTACGTAACCTTGTATGTTCGTATTTTGTGATTTGTATCTTTTGCAATAAATCACTATTATGTCACCCTTTATATCTGTCACAGAGTTTAGAAAATATCTAACCAATAAAAAAGTATCTGTCAACTTTGAAATCACAGTATTTATCATTTAAAATTTCATGAGAAAATCTGAAAATCTGGACATGAAAGGTTTCAGAAGGACAGCGACATCATGTCTATTAAAAATAAACTTATACAGGAATCCTTTAGGACCAGTGTTTCTGCCTTTCAAGATGGTCTATATTTAGTCTAACCATGATTTTGCTGTGAAATCTGCCAAAAAGCCGTGGTTTCTACACTTTCACTGTAATAAAATGATGGTTAGTTGTCCTAAAGAAGCCCATGATATCTTATATAGCTAGTATAATACTTTTTATAAAGCACAAAGTATTTCGTAAACTGATGAATGTGTAAGATGATTTTATGATTTAACTTGACGACTAGCCTATTCAACATTAAAAGAATAATACTCAAATAAAGAGCAACAATGAAATCTGCTTTTTAATATGGTGGTTTTGTTTTCTATATGCATAATTTTGTAATATTGCACATTGTACGCATGTAAGATATGCATCATCGTCAGTATGAGAATGTGTTTATTGTGCAGTGCTTTTTTATCTGACTCACACAGGATTTCTTTTAAAGGAACGCTTTGTGCCTCTTTGTGTTGTTTTGTCTGTTTTCTGCAGGCCTCTTGGACTCGGCCCGAACAACACAAGGTAGAGAATCCATATCCATGACTGCATAAACTAAATTATGAAGATAGCCATCAACTACATAAACCTCTTTCACACTAGATCAAATCTCTTGAAATCTCATCAGATCTGTCAAACCCGATTACAGCATGATGCTGGCTTTCATCTGAGAGGAAATGTAGTTGTAGTTTTGACTTTCTTGTCTAGTGCATGTCCTCTTTTTCATATTCATACAAACCAACATTTCTGTGTCTAGTGTGTTTCGTTCTGACGACGTCATTTTATTATATTGACATCACTGCTGTGTGTGTCTTCCACAAACATTTCAAACCTAACCCTGGATTTTATTGCAAAGTAATGGATTTTTTGCAGTAATTAAGGCTATGAAAAAGGTTTTCTTGTTGTTTACGTCAATAATTCTCCTTTACCATCCTGACAAGAACAGACATTTGAGAAAACCACCTACATCTAACCTTTGCAGTTGGCTGGTCTGCATTATTAAAAAGACCTTTCTTTCGAAAACTACGCCCATCAATCTTTAATGATTCAGTGTTCTCGCATTGCAAATGAATAAATAGAGCTTTATCTCGGCGAACAATGGGAGATAAAGTCAGCTGAATGTGCCGACTGAAATGTATAGCTGTTTGTCCAGCTAGTGGGCAGTGATTCAATGATACCGCTTCGGGTCTGACCCCAATAACATGTAGTCCAGCGACAAGTGCACGTCCCGTGGAGCAGGGGGTCACAGTCTGGCCATTTGACCAGATCAGATGTGGAGAACTGTGGGAAAGAGAGCCGGAAGCTGACAGGACGTGGCTCAGTGATTCCATTAGGGGGTTATTCAATTAGCCCAGTCAACTCGGCGGGGCGGCTGTTGGGTGTTTTTTGGATGGAAAGTCTCTGCGTTATGTAAGAGTGACACAGGCTCGCGACAACAGCGGCATAATTATTGTCTCAGATGCGACACCTCCTACCAATTTATTCATAGAAACAGTCGTGTGAAGAGTTTCTGGCTGCATCCTTACTTTTCTTAATTCAGACTTATTTGTTAAAATGTTTACTGGAGACTTTCTACTATGAAGCTGTAAAATAAGACTTCTAAGTAATACATGTATTTTTTGTATTTTGCTATGGAGGTAAGAATATTTAATTACAATAAATTATTATTAAGTCTTGTTATCTTACAATTTAAAATCTCAGATAAACAGAGTTTGTTTGAAGACATTTATGTTGCTAGAAGACAGGCAAAATTGTTATGAAAATGATTTTTTTTCAGTGTGGACAAAAATCTAAAGGAGTTTTCAGTTGCTGGTGGAGTGTTGAATACTAATGTTTTGCTTGATGAAGTCCTCAGAACACCAATGCATTTCCTGTCCTCATTACTGTCCTGTCTGAGGTTGTGTGTGTGAATGTGTGAAAGTGAGTTCATTCCATCCATTCTAATATCTATTCAACCAAAGGAAGCAGTTTAATGTGGTGAAAATAGTCCTGTTGGCCCAGTGCTTCTTTTTACCAAATGAACAATATTTAAATTGGCGAAACAACTCAATTGTACATCTTTCTTTTAGCTGTTTTTTATTGCTACAAGCCTCAATACTTGTGGTTATGAAATGCACAGATAGTTCTCTTTAGTACAACACATTTGTAAGACATATGACAAAAAGAAAAATATACAACATATTTCTGTTTGTTCGTTCGCGTTCTATCTTGTCGATCTCTCTCTGTCTTGTGTAAAGTATCTGTCTTTCGTTCATTCTTTTGTTTTTGCTTTCTTTGTTTGTACTCTCTCTATCTATCTGTCTTGTCTGTCGATCTGTTTGTTGCTTCTTTCTTTTTATTCCTTGTTTATTTCCTTCTTTTTCGTTCCTTCTTTGTACTCTTTCTCTATAGACCGTTTCATTCCAGTTAACTTCCGGTTTGTGTGTAATAATAACTATTATTATTTTATTTCACTTATGTTGATATACTGAATATATTATTATTTGGTCACACTTATTTTAAGGTCCAACTCTCGGTATTAATAAACCATTAACTATGATTTATGGCTCAGTAAACTACTAATTTGTTGTTTAATAATAGTTAGTACGGTAGTTGTTAGGTATAGGTATTAGGTAGGATTAGGGAAGTAGAATATGGTCATGTTGAATATGTGCTTTATAAGTACTAATAAACAGCCAATATGCTAAAAATAAGCACATAATAAGCAACTTGTTAATAGTGAGAATTGGTCTCTATACTAAAGCGTTACCTTTTATTTTACTGTATAGTTATTGTAGTATATAAACTATTTGTTGAATTTTGTTGTGTGTTCATTTTATCAAAAAAACATTTGTTGAATGGGTCCTGTAGTTTGGTCATATTTAAAGAAACCGTATGGTACACTGACATCTAGCAGTTGAGCTTGGTATCGGAGTCTAATTTCAAAATATTGGAGAGACAAGTTTAGCCAAGTTACGGTTCTCAGAAATAATCTACAGGCACTCTATTGTTTGTGAATGTGTACCGGAAGTTTAGCTGGGGTCACAAAAGTGCTCATGCGCAGTAACGTTTGTTTATGTTGTTAAGATGAAACCCTCTATATATCTGTCTTTTCTGTCTATCTGTGTATCTTTCTTATTTCATTCATTCGTTCACTCTTTTTTTCTCACTATTCTCTCTCTCTCTCTCTTTGTCTGTCTTTTCTTTCTATCTTTTTCTTTAGTGATCCCTTTCTTTCTTAATTCCTTTCTTGTGTAATTCTTTCTTTCTTTTTCAGTTTGTCTTTCTCTCTTTATAGTGGCTCACTTCAGTTGTTCTTGCATGTTGCACTGGAATATAAGTAAGCAAAGCTTGCAACCACAAAATCGAAGTAACACAAACACAAATATTATACCATATAAAAATCCTCCCTCAACTCATCCTGCAAACTGTGCTAGACACTCCTTTTAAAATATATAGTAACTATAGTTATATAAAAATGATCTATAAAAATTACTTGTTGACATCGCTCATCATCATAAGACCTAGAAGGTTAAGAGGAACCGGAAGCTGAAGGAAATATGCAAGCGTGGCATGTTAAGCTCCACTCTTACCTTGCAGCAAATCTTTAACATGAGCACTGGGACATTGTGAGATGGTCCGAGTCAGTAGAGTTCAAGTGACGTAGTTTGATGAAGTAACAGCCGTGTGGAAATGGCTTTCCCTACCTCACGCTTTGCATTATTGATGTTCCCCTTACATCTTCACTCCAAAGACTCGGCACATAAAAGACTTATTTATATCTGCTGCACACAAACCCTCGCTTCACCCATTTTGTTTCTTCGTTGTAGCTCATTTTAGGGTAGCTACCTGCTCAAATACTTAAATGAAGAATTGTTCTGTCATATCAGCGTTTTTCTGAAAGCGGCACTGTTTATTTAGGGTTTATTTGACTTGAAGCGAAGTTTCTGACAAGCAGTGGCTTTAGGAGACAAATTAAAAACTTAGTTCCTGAATCTCTCAAATAACTTTAGTTTGCATATTTAACATACTTTATGATTTAACTCAATGGTATTTTGCTTGAGCTAAATGTTGTTCTATAGTAATTATTAAACCTCCGGGTGGTGCTGGCTGAAATTTCGACTTTTAATACAAGTATTAAAGTAATAGAGGGTATGGACTTGTCGTCACTGCATGTCAATGCATACCCTCTATACGTAAAGTAATATATAACGCACTAAACTGCCAAAAAGGGTTCTTCTCCATGATGCAAATGAAAAACGTTTTCAGTCAAAGGTTCTTAACATAATATTTCTTTCTTAAATTTTTATTGTCTGTTTAATCTATGTCCACTACTGTGGATGTTAAAAGGTTCCTTTCAGTAACTGTAGTAAGGCATTTAATGCCTAATTATAAAAAATAATTATTAATATGCATTATCATAAATTCTATGAATGGTAAATTGTATGATCGTCAACAGAGCAGCTCATGTCACACATGATGTTTGTGCTTCTTATGCTTATAAAAACAAGTTCACCCTACTTGTGAAAAGTACAAGCATTTACCTAAAAGTGTTTCAGTGATTTTTGAAGAAGGTCTCTTCTCTCTGTGTTCAGGGTCCAGATGGAAACGTGTTGGTCCGCAGCGATGCCCGTGTGTCTTCACTCACCCTCAAGTACGTCCAGTACACAGACGCCGGCGAGTACCTCTGCACCGCCCGCAACTCCATCGGAGAGACCGCACAGTCTGTGAATCTGGAAGTGCTCTGTGAGTCTGGAGCCCCATTAGCTTCTATCAGCTCTGTGTACTGTTTGATATCCCTCAAAGGCAAATGTTTCGCAGCGTTGTGTTTGGCATGTCAAGATACAGAGCTCGGCTGCAGTCCAGAGAGCATATGGCAACTCTTTACAATGTTGCAGTTAAAATCTATCAATATTCAAGGCGTCACATAGAGATTTTTTATCTCTTAATACATGATGGCAGTCAGTTTATAATGTAAGACAAAGGCCTCTATTAAACTTAAGGATTCTAACAAAATGTGCAAAAACTAAATTCACTGCCTGTAAGAAAAAAACGAGGGCTGTCAAATGATTAATCGCGATTATTTGCAACCAGAATAAAAGTTTGTGTTAACATAATATATTTCTGTGTACTGTGCATATTAATTTGTATTTATAAACACATATACACATACATGTATTCATATTTGGAATATATTTACATCTATTTATTATTCATATTTATTGTTGTTTATTTATATGAACCATTAATTTAAATTATATATAAATATTTTTATATTTTTCTTAAATGTATGCACATATGTGTATGTTTTATAAATATTAAATTAATATGCACAGTACACAGTCATATATTATGTAAACAAAAACTTCTGGATGCGATTAATCATTTGACAGGCTTTAGAATTTTTTTTTTAATATATGAAGCAGGATTGTGGACCAATGAGATTTCAGTATGGAAGGGGCTACCCAGGATGTATAAAAAAATTACACCAAGCAAGCAACAAATTACTTTATCTTTTAGTGGCTGGATAAAAACAAATTGCTTGTTGTTTTCTAGTGTCACACATGGTTAGGACGCTGTGTCCAAGTACACATCACATTCAGTTCCATCTGAATGATGATGAGGCTGTTAAGGATCAAAATGCAGCCTGTGCTATCTTTATCTGGCTTTTAATCGCTCGGCCACAAAACACTGAAACATTTTACCACCATTTTCTATGGCAGAATACACTCCTCACAGCCACAAATTAAAACAACATTTGGAAACGAACAATCAGATTGCTGGAACATGAAAAACAATGCCCACTCCCACCCTCAATGTTTTAATAATAATGCATGGCAGGCAAAGCACTACGGCCCCATTCCGTCCCATCATGCTTCCCCCACTGCTCGTGTTTGTTTTCATATTAGTTGCGGCTTATGCTGTGAAAATACAAGCCTCCCTCGCATGTTTTTCTTGTGTTGGAACCAGCATTGTCGAGATGGGACTAATGACATCTGAAGCTCTGATGAATGTGAGAACAACAGAAGCATCTCGGAGGGCTTGGAGCTGTTCACACACAGTCAGGGAGGGATCGTGGGCCCAGTCGTGTCTGTCACGGAAGCATCGTGCCTCGGTTGTTCAGGGAGACTGCTTTGAGAGGAAGCACCGCTGACTTTTACGCATGCTATGAAATAGACATGTTCAAGCGTAGCTCTCTGTGGCGTTTTAAAAATTCAACGCTGGGCTTTCTGTAAGCCATGAGCAGTTGGATCTTTTACCACCTAATCTTCTGAATAAAAACATCAAAGTTGATGGATGGGGCGGTTTGTTGGCCCACAGAGGAGATAGACGGCCGACAGGTAGATTAAGGGTCAGCTCAACCAACGGGTTTGTTTGTTTTCATTTGTATGCGCTTTGCCTTTCATCACAGATGCCCCGAAAATACAGGGCTCAGTAACTGTGTACACGTGGGAGGGCAACCCGGCCAACATCAGCTGTGAAGTCTTGGCTCATCCCAGCGATGTCTTTATTATTTGGTTGCGAGATGGGACCCAGCTGCCTAACGCTAACACCACCAACGTCAAGATCTACAACACAGCTTCAGCCAGCTACCTGGAGGTACGCCCATGCAGCCGCCTTACTGACAACATAAGCATTTGATGTATACATGAGCCTCGGGAAAGTAAATCGCATCATGTCTTAAAATACATGTGGGCAGGGCCTGAAGATAACTGTTTTGACCACCTGCCACAGTAACTTTTTACCAGCCGTTTTTTTTTGTTTTGTTTTTTTGCCTCATAAAGGTGAAATATAGAAATCACACAAACATTATTCTTTAACTCATAAGAATTCACATTTAAGTGCTGTCAAGTTATTAACGAAATCATTATAAGTAATAATAACTCTTCGACTATATATTTTTTTAACTTTTTATTCATTAATTTGCTGTGTCACAGACATAGTCATTATCTCATCTCATCCCATCTCACCAACAGTTTAATACTTACTCGCACATCCAAACGTAGTCAGAGAAGGGCCTCATCTTCTTCCCGATCACGTGAACGTTCCGAAAACCGGAAACTGCGCTGCTTTCATGGACGTCAGTGCCTTGAACGCAGCGGTCTCCTCCGGAAGCGCAGTCTTTGATATTTTGCAACTTATTTTGTGTAGGTGGCTTTTTGATGACTCGTGGTCCTTAATTGCTTCTAATTTTAAGCTTTTAGTCCCGATTACAAAGGGATTTGACTTCGCTTTCTCTGAGCCATACATACGGCAGTCAATGCAGTACATTTCGTCTGTACTGCGGTCATAAATAAGCCACTCACGACCTTGCCGTTGTCGCCAATTGTCCACTTCTTATTAAAACGTCGACTTTTACTTTTCTTTGACTCATCCTCATCTTTTTGTTGGTTGTTCGTTTCAGCTGGCCTCTTTACCCCAGTAATGTGCCGCCACATTTTGAGCTAAATTCCAACGAAATGGCGGACTAAAAAAAAATCAACAGACGCAAATAAACAACAACTAATGAATCACTCAAATCTCATTGGCTACCTGCCAATGTGGCAGGTAGATTGACAGTTTTACCTGCCAATTGCAAAATTCACCTGCGTTTGGCGCGTGGTCGGGTGTTAATTTCAGTCCCTGCATGTGGGTAAATAAAATAATGTCAACAAAAACAGATGGAATGTTAACACTTTTTAACAAGGCTATATTTGTTAAAGGGGTCATATGACAGGTCTAAAACAAATATTATTGTTTGTTTTAGATCCAATGCAATGTGTATACACGATTCAAGGTTAAAAAACGCTGTATGTTTTTTATCTCCTCTTTGCCCCTCCTCTCTGAAACATGCACATTTTTTACAAAGCTCATCGCTCTGAAAAGCGAGGTGCACTATGATTGGCCAGTTAACCTGTGCGTAGCCCACCTTACATTTGGGCGGTCTTAGTCAAATCATACCACGAACTGATGTAGATTTAGGGGGGTGTGGTTACACAAGACGTTTCAGGCAGGTCTGGGTGAGCATTTGCTTTTAGATAGAATTCATCTTTTGTTCCGACACTTTAATTTTTGCAATTTTACGTGTCTAATCCATGCATGGGCAATTTTTAACACACCAAAGAAACAGAAATCCACATTTATTAGAATATTTATTATATTAAAGTAAAGTATTTTACAATTAAACTATTTTTATTGGTTTCAATTAAAATTCCACTATGAACCATTAGCATTTTCCATTAAAACCATAACATACAAAATTCCATGTTGTAGTATGTTTTGACATTATTCTTACTGGTGTTCTTTTGATTCCCATCTGCTAGATAATCCCACGATCATCCCATGCTGAAAAAAAACAATAGAAACCCAATAAAAAAACATCACAGAAATTCTATTGGTTTCCATTAAAATACCATTATGAACCATTAGTTTTTCCATTAAAACCATTACGAAATTCCTTTATGTAGTGTGTTTAGGGCATTATTCCTGTAGGATTTAACATAACACCAATAGAATCCATCACATACCAGAAGAACCATTACAATTTCCATTAAAACCAATACCAACCCCTTTAAAACCAATAACTTCTTTTATGGTTTCTATTGGGGTTTTTTCAGCAGGGATCAGCAAAACCCCATTATAGCTTCCATTAAAACCAATACAATTCCCATTATAATAAAAAAATTGCAGTCACACTTTATATGTAGCATCTGCATATAGACTGTAGTATATGTAGTCACTCTCGGAGTAAATTAGTAGTTTAGTTCGTATATAGGGTTAACTCTTGTTTTACTCCACTGTAGTTAATGGTTAGTTAATAACGAGAATTGGACCTTCAAATAAAGTGTGACCAAAATTGCTTTATGTAAAAAAATGCTTTTTTTTACCGATACTGAATATTGGCCGATATATCGGTGCATCTCCAGTAATGATTATGACAACTGAAAAAAAAAAGCAATTACACGAAAACACTTGAAACCAGATGTCAATTAGTTATTTTTCATTGAGCTTCTCCTGATTTCGAGGTGAAATGAGAGCTGGAGATGTTTGGTGAGATTCACACAGGATGAGATAGTGTTGCTGTAGGGCACTACTGCAGCCCGTGTCTCATCAATATTGTAGTACGTGAGTTCGCGGTCAGGAGTAAATACACATCCTCCTAATGGAATGACAACAGTAAAACATGTGAGTGAAGGAGTACTGCCCAGATAGAACACCAGAGGTTAACGTATTCACTTGATCCGCCACAGGTCAATCCAGAGTCTCAGAGCGACTTCGGCAACTACAACTGCTCTGCTTCTAATACGATCGGGACTGAATCCAAAGAGTTCATTCTGATCCCTGCCGGTATGTTTTCTTATCGATCTCCCTAAACTTACAAATGCTCAGTTGGTTATAAGAGAAATAAATTACATTTGACATTGAGCGTTTGGGTGCATTTTGGTAGCCTGTGTTTTTAAAGTTCTTGACAGTCTAGCTGTTGCTCGATAAGGCGCAGTTAAAACTGACCAAAACAGAATGAAATTGAGTAAAAATGGTGCAGTCGGTGTAATTGGCAACAAGCGGTTTTCCCACTGTGCATTGTAAAGTGTTTCCCTGTGGTGCAGATGTGCCCTCGGCGCCAGCCATCACTCAAGTCCAGCCGTACTCCAGCACGGCTGAGGTGTTTTTTGATGAGCCCGAGTCCCCAGGAGGAGTTCCTGTGCTTAAGTTCCGAGCCGAGTGGAGAGCCGTGGGCCGAGGGAGCTGGGCTCAGCGCGTCTATGAAGTCAAAGACGGTGAGTTTGTCACACACGATAGGCAGAGAAGGAAAGTAGGCGTGTGATGTGCAATGTCACTGTGTTTGGATCATGGAGCTTTCTCCATATTCTGCCCTTACTGTTAAAGGTTGAAAATCAATCATTGCAGTTAATGCAATTTGGATGCGATATATATTTAAACATTTCGTGAAGCAATAATGAAATTTATTTACATATCCGAACAAGTCTTGTGTAAATTGTCTCATTCAGCAGTTTATGGAAGAACGGTTTAACTAACATAGATGTACTTTTAATGAGTCAAGCCTGACAGGTGTAACATAGCCACTGTAATCGTGTTGCTGTGTCGCTTTTTGGTAAATAAGGCATTTTAACATATGGCTCGGAGTTAAATGTCATATTTACTTCCTCAACGTTCAGCTGTAAGGTTTCATGTTGCCGGTTTAACAGCCTGTGACTCGCGCGCACGCTGTTGTTTATGAAATAATAAATGGCGTTTTGATTAAATCTGCCTCTCGCCGTTTCCCGGCAGGACTGAGTTTGGTGACAGTCACAGGCCTTAAACCCGAAACCGATTATGAAGTCAAGATGTCTGCCATCAACGGGAAAGGCGAAGGCGAGAACAGCCTGGCGGTGGTCTTCAAAACCGAGCACGTCCGTGAGTATCACATTCTCCTCTCTCAAGAGCGCATTGTTCCTGTGGCGCGGCGTGACTGCCCACTCACATCATCGACAACTAGTGTGAAATCTTGGTCTGGCACAGATGCTGAGAGATACAGACTGTGCTGCTGGTGTTAAAGAGCAGGTCGTGAGGATTTAAAGCGGTACTTCACACTTTAATGAAAATTTCCCCATGTTTTACTCAACCTCAAGGCATCCTAACTGAATATGGTTTTCTTCTGGAAGAATAATCCAGTAGGGGTTATAGTACCAGGTATCATTTCGCTTCAAAGCGAAAGAATGGGAGTGAACGGTTGTTGATTTTTTGAAGCTCCAAAAAGTGCATCCAGGAATCAAAGAACTGCTAGTCACGGCTCCATGTTATAAGCAGATCGATGCATTTATCCATAAATTACATTTCCATATTGACAGCACCATTAATGTTGATGTCTAGCTTCTGTCATCTCTCCAATGCGCGTGAATCAGAGGCTTCTTCTTCCGGCAGATGACCGGTGATGAACGCTTCATTTTTTGATTACAGCCAATAGGATAGCATCTACTCGCCGTGATATGTCCCTGTGAAGTGTCACATTATAGTTTTTACGTTAGCAGCTTTCGTTGCCAGTCAGCCTAATATGCTAACAAATTTCGGACCTTTCAGACCAGTTCTCTCATTTTACTGAAATTGAAATTCTGAATACATCACCACAACATGACACTTAAAGCAAGGGTTATTTTTATACAAAAAAATTAAAATGCTAAAAAAGATTTGACATTAAAAGAGTCTGGGCTCAAATTCATGACATTGGGTGTTCGTCCCACCAATTAATTATATTTTTGTCAAATTTTTCAGTACAATAATAAAAAAATTATAAATCAGAAAACATTACATGAAAAGCATAGTTGTCTGATTGAAGTACCATTGTTTATCACAAGTTTATGCCTTGTTTATTAACTTGCGGTAGGAATTTAGGAAATTCAACTTAATTTTGGTTTCAGCTTAAAGTTTATTTTTCTTACTTCATTAGCAAAAAAATTAGTGGTGGGCCGTTAACGCAGTGAGACTCTTATCGCGCGTAAAAAAAAATGTCGCCGTTAATCTATTCTCAAAGTTGGGTTGGGAGCTGGGTCTATACTACGCAAGCTATGATGATTTTCACCTTGATATTTTAGCGCGGATGTATACCAGCTTAACTGCACTGTACGGGGCGAGAACGAGATTTTTCAACTCGCGTGATTCGCGTCATTCGCGGAAGCAGAAGCCGCCTCATCATCTCATAACCAGGGCTTCATTCGCGCGATGCGCGCAGCAAGTATGTCTATCGCCTCTTTGCATTAACATATAAATCACTCGCGCTTGACGCGCCATTCGCGTTTGGTCTGAACACAACATAACGTTACTGTGAAATTACCGCATCAAACCTGACGTGCTAACATGGATGCAGCTATGAAGCCGCCGGGTTTGCTTCAGGGAATTTTAATTTTTAAGAAGCTTCCTTCCCAATAGAAACATCGACAAGACTAAGGTTGTTTGCACCTTGTGCAATGCGGAATTGGTTTAAAAAAAACACTTTCTCTCAACAGGTTGTGGTCTAGCTTTAGTTGAAATCAGTAACTTTGTATTGAGCTCTAATGTATTATGGCTCCTGAATGACAGGTCGCTTGTTGCTCCCTCACTCTTTGTAAGTCGCTTTGGATAAAAGCGTCTGCTAAATGACTAAATGTAAATGTACTGTAGGAGCTCTTCCAGTCTCAAGTACCACCTAAACGGAAATCATCCCTTAGCTAATGCGGAAGTAAACACAAGTTCATCTTATTGAACATAATTTAATTTTCATCACCAATTATCATAGTAGAACAGCTTTCTCAAGCAGTTTGTGATGCATTTTGGAAACAGGAGATGAGCCCCTGCTCTAATGCGCCACCTGGCTTGAGAAACCCGTTCTCAAAGACTTACTTTTAGTCATTATTTGGGTAGCACACATATTCCGAATGCCTTCGGCAGAATTCAAATGAGCCATTTTAATCTAGATTAATCTAGATTAATCTTGGAATTAATCTAGATTAATCTAGATTAAAAAAATTAATCTATGCCCACCACTAAAAAAAATATTTAATTTAGATGTGATTCAGACTTTTTTATTCGGAAAACAAGACTTATTTTTCTAAGTAATTTTGCTTCTCATTTAAATGTTTCACTGCTGTCCTTCTGAAACCTTATATCTCCATAGTTTGTGATTTTTTTTTTTTGTTGCCATCAATGACAATTATTAGTCATCCTTTATGTTTGTCATTGGGTTTTGCAAATATCTAACCCATAAATAGTAATAAAAAGTGATTGTCAACTCTGAGAAAACAGTATTTAATCATTTGAAAAGTTGTGTTTTTCAATTTGCTGAACAGCAGTGAATTTGGACATCCAAGGTTTTGAAAGGACAACACTTGATTTAATTTTGTCTGATATTTGTACTGGAAACCAAGAACAATTCTAAGAAATGTATTTCTTTCTGCCTTTGTCTTGTTTTTTCAATATGTTGGACAGTGCTAGATTTGTGCCACACATATTGCAAGGAATATTCAAGAAAACTCGATTTAAGTCCCAACTGACCACAACATCTTCCCACAATGCAACTGGGTCACTTATGCAAACTCCAGACATGTCATTACATGTGGTTTCTGTTTTCCTGGCACTCATCACGAGTCAGTGCTATGCAGAACTTTTTATAAGGATGCCTGGTGTACCTTTTCTCTCTTAAGCCTCCTTATCGTGCAGAGTTTTGAAGAAACTGATTTTAAGGCAACGTCTGGGTTTTTATACAGCTCATCCAACAGTGCCCAGTTCAAGATCCAAACACTTCTGTGTTTTTCCTTTTTCTCCCCTTATGCAGGGCATGTATAATTCATTGTCAAGAGAATTCTGCAGGTTATTTTAATCATTCATACGTTAACCTATGGTTGTGCTATGAATAATAATAATAATCTGAGTTTTTATTATTCTAAGATTTTTTTCTCCCCCAAATATCAATTCTCACTCTTTGATTTCAAGTGGTTTCAAGTACAAAATCTCAATCTACAATTGAGACAATCTACAATCTGTTATTCAGTAAAATGGTCTTGTTGCATATCACTTTATACTGTATATCAATACATTCACTGCTGCTAAGCACATTCTTATATATGCCGACTGCCGTACACATCATGTATGTCAATTGATTTTCATACGTATGCAGAATTTTATTTTTTTCAGCTTGTTAGAACAAGCTGTTCTCCTGCGTCTCATGCTTCAAAATATCAATAAAAACCAACCTCAGCCTTGCACACTTTGGGAATATTCCTGTGATTTTGTTGATATTCTCACCACGTATAGACACCACACACAATTACTCTCTTGCTCCCCCTGGTGGTTGTTTTTGTGTGATCAGCGGAATGGTTTAGAGATTTCCATAGATGTCAGTCCATCTACAATACATTGTGCATTGAGATTAATTTCCTGTCAGTTCACAGAACAAAGCCATTTAGTGTGTTGATATCCAGGATGTAGTCTAGAGTTTTAACTGATGTGAGATCTTTGTACTGGCTTTCACTTTTTGACTTTAGATGTTTTATTTGCATTTTATGTGATTTATGTTTCACATTGTGCTTCGCATTTCAACTGAACTTTTGAGTTATACTTAGATGAGTAAGTGTCTCTTATACACTGATGATCATCTGTTATCTTTATCAAATAATTTATTGTTCATTGTTTAATTAGATGTTTTACATATTTCATTCATTTTGATTTTATAATTTGTTCATTTTAAATTAATTAGTTCTAACAATATTAGAGATAAAGAGCCAGTGAATAGTTCACCCAGAAATGTAAATTCTGTCATTTATTCACCCTCGTGTCATTAAAAATGTGTGTGACTTATTTGACTTTTAAAGAAGATATTTTGAGAAAGTCAATGGGGGCCAGTGTTGTTTGGTTATAAAATAACTTCAAAATATCTTTGGTGTTCTGCACTGAAAAGTAAGTCATACATGATGGAACATAAAGGTAAATAAATTCACTAAGTTGGTCTTCTATATTAAATAAGAAGGTAAAGAATTGCTGGCATTTTAATTAAGTGTTGCATTTGCTCCCTAGATGGGATTTTTACTTTCATTTTTACATTTAGAAAACAGGTTTTATTATACAGACTTATAATAATCTTAAGAGTTATTATTGCATTATATTACAGAAGCCTCCCAAAGCCTTCATTTCATACATATCAGTTTTCTCTTCTGCAAAGTGGCTGTGAAAACACTTCCAATATGTTTTGTTTTTTCAGGACACTCACGGATAATCAAATTTAAAGTATCTTGGCTGAATAGTTCCCCAGGATTTGAGATCCCTATGAGATGTGCTTACAGCATCACATGCTGTGTCTGTCCAGAACCAATGCACAAACCTGATATATTAGATAAAAACTGCAAAGTTTTCTCTGCTTTTTACTGTGAAAAATGATTGACATCGTATTTCTTTTGCTGTTACCTTGCGGGTTAGAACAAATTTGTTTGTGCTTCGGACATGAGTGATTCATCAAATTGTGCTGCGCGATGAGGAGAAATGTGCTATTGCTTTTTTAAGTGATAAACATTTTCCTTGCAGATGTTAGAATAGGTGAAAAGTCTCATAGATGAGGTTCAGTTGACTGTTCCAGTAAGCACCAGACATTCGTAAGTTCTTTCTTAAATATGAATGTAAAGTCGGTTCTTGTTAGAGTCATCACATAATGTTCTCTATTTTAAAAGGTAAGTGACTGTAAATGTCAGCATTATCATGTGTCTATTATTGAAGAATGTCTAGTGAAAAAAGAGCTTATTCAGTTATTTCAGTGATTCTGTTATTTAATTCCTACAGTTAAGGTCTTTGCACATACAGACAGAAATTTTCGTGTGCGTTTTTGTCGCATTTGGCGCTCGTTTGTAAGGCGCTTATCAAAATTTCCACATTCTACGGATGCGAAAAATGCAGGAAATTTCAGACTCAATCTGCCATGGCTTTTACTCCTGACGGGAGGCTTCCATAAATATTTAGTTTATACAGTATGCATCACTACGCTTCAGCGAAGTTGAATGGTTCAACTCAAAAATATTAAGTAGTGCGTAAGTTGTCCAGCTTGGCTAAGTTTACTACACCTAGCAACATGCTAACAACCGATCAGGGCACCTTGGCAACCACCCAGAGCACCCTAGCATCATGGTTGTACTTACATTTTCTCATGAAAATGTAAATATCTTTTTTATGTTTGTTGAATATTATTGTGCTTTTAAAACTGTCTGTATACTTATCATACGTGTCTCTGCTTTTGTGTTGTGATTAAAACCATTTTAATTTGCTCGGTTTTTTGTTTCTCTGCACAGTTTGTTCTAACCTTTGACTTCTTTTTCTCATAGTTACATTGTGTCTATATTTTGTTTTGTATCTTTCATGCAACCTCTTCCAATTTCCTTTCAACCAATCATGTGCGTGCATATGATGTGACTGTGTCATGTGGCTTGCATGGTGCTGGTGATGTCATCCATACTGATGAGCAGAAGGTAAACACTCAGACCCTCTCTTACGTTTAAGATTACCCTCCTCTCTCGGGATCAGGAATTCCTCCCTCACCACCCCTTACATCTTACTCCTGTCACATTTCTAGCATTGAATTCCTTCAGACAGGTCATGTAAATTCATCTATTCACAATTTTTAACGGAGAACGTTACCCTTGAACGACCCCTGCGCTTAGGCTGCATGCATTATCTTTTTTGGCGAATGTGGAATCAGAAAACAGTTGATGCAGTGTCCTGCCAACCATGGTTATGACATCAAAAGCTCTCGAGCTGAAAAACATTTCCCCAGAGCGATCGCTGCTTTCAACAGTCTCACTCTTATGTTCAGTCTAAACATTTTGACAAGCATTGGTTTTACAGACGGTCTACACCAACGTTTCTTTCATCCTGTGCTGTTCTAGAAATGCTGCCACAGGTGCGCAATTATATTCAAATTACGAGACCTGTTAAAGCGTTACAGTAGATGCTGCGAGTAGTTGATCTCAATGGTTTTCGTTCTCCGGTTATGAGCATGTTCACTTTTTACATTGTCCATATTAACTTTATTAACCATATTAAAATAGCTCCTCCACTTCACTGAACCGCACTTTGATGTCCTGTTGTGTTTTTTGTGCATGTATATTTTTTAATATATGAATTTCCATTTAGAAAGTTTGGAAATATTCAGAATTTCATTCATTTCATAAATGTTTTCTATTTGCATACATTGAGTGACTGTAGATTTTCAGATGTTTTCATAGTGAAGCATGTTGAAACTAGGGGTGTCACAATATACTGGTATTTACAATACGCGTGATCTCAATGTATCATTATTACTACACATAGCCTATAGACATTTCATCAAACAAATAATATTTTATTGTATATTAATTGTAATAAATTAAAACTACCCAACAGTTATTGATTCTTTGCGGGGTCTACCGCATGGTAAGTTTTGGGCCACATAACAATTGTTTATGTTGTTCCCGCTGAAACTGTCTATAATGAAGTTGTGATAATTGCGTCCCAGACTTCCTACTCTTATATTTTGAGTGAGATTCATTGACCAATAAGAGCGAAAAACTCAAAACACACAAAATTAAAGATGAATTCGATACATAACATTATTTATTTATTTTCATTAGATATTCTGATGAAATCGTGTTTGGCTTAATACCCTGGCCACACCCAGCTAGCCTAGCACACGTACGTCTGCTAAAGATCTGGAGATCTGGAAAGCATCTGCTAAACATCTTGAGGCCAAAACACACTACAAGACTTTTGTTCAGATTTTGCCCAGATTTTCAGTCTGGACTTGTTGCAGAAATTCCGTGCCAGTCTGCAGATTTGATCAATTAGTGTGTTTCTATCTGAAACTTTCAAAAAGTCTGCAAGTGTGTTGATGTCTAGTTAAAAAGAAAATCTGGTCAGATTTGAAAAGTCTTGGTGTATTCCAGCCATTAGAAAGAGCAGTTTTACATACATCCTAAATCATAAACATCTTACAGATGTCTTCTAGATGTCTAGATATGACATCTGACAGCAGACATCTCAGACACGTATTGCAGATGAGCAATCTATGTATTGAGATATCTTCCAAATGTAAATGCAGACGTCAAATAGACGTCTGCCAGACATAGTGTGCTATCGAGACAATGAGTGTGCAGTGAAAATCTGATATAATGATTGAAATGTCCGCCCAAAGGCTTCAGGACACTTAATTTTTGCATATTCACTTGAGCGTGTGGCATTTCACAAGAACGATACTTCCCAGTGAAAATTTCTATCAGCACAAAATTATTGGGCATGTTTACATGTTTCTCAATTTGCATAATTCCTTTAGTGAGTTAGTCAGTAGCGAATCCCCGCAGAATGTATAAATCTCATTACAATTAAGCTACTAAACATGCTTCAAGTCAATTTGAAAACACCTGAAAATTGAATGTTATGTTTTCACCCTCATGCGCGCCATCATTACATTCACCGTATCCAGTAGGGACAGATGGTCCCAGGTGGAATGACTCGGTGCTGTGCTACACTTCTTAACTTTTATTGTTGTAGAGATACATGTTTATTGACGACACTTAAAACTGTCATTCGAGCAGAATCTCTACTGATTGTTTGGGAATGCTGCTGGTATCACTTTCGTGTCGTCGTAAGACGTTAATATTGATTAGCGTTTTAAAGCATCTCCTTAATTCTTTCAGTCTCGGTGTGTTGTTTCAGAAAACGTGACTGATTTAATGTATACCTTTTAAATGAACCTCGTGCATTTGAGACGTAAAGCTACTGATGTATTGCTATTATCGATCATTGCGCTAACGCGAAGAGTGTTGCAAATGATTGATACGAAGCTTAAACGGCCATTTCTAACTACACTAAGAACAAAACATTTTCGCTTCTTGTAAACCTGGACAGCGAGATAACGCGAGTTAGGTAAAGTGTCTGTTCGCTTGTACAAGTGTCGCTAATTACTGTGTTAATGAGAGTGAAATGCCTTAATTTTTCAATCCGAAGCGTTCACGTGTAGCATCTCCCGGCAATGTTGTTACATGTCACACGCAACATCAGCCTAATGTAGCGAATCAAACTAGCATTCATTGGTCATTAAAATGAAATGGCTCATGATGGCCTGTGAAGGAGAGGCCTCGGCGCACAGCACCAGAGGAATATTCCCAATTCACACTGCGGTGATGTACGAAAGTGCTCTGTAGAGACGTCTGCAGCGTGACCTCCAGATACTGTATCAGCCCTCGTCATCTGAACAGGCCCAACCGAATAGAATGTGACACATTTTTCTATAACTTGCCTAAATGGAATCATGGTTGAGGATGGGATTTAGAAAAGAAACATCTTTATACACATTAGTTTGGGTTTTTCCATGACCGTATTGATGCCGCATGTACAGGCCTGTCTGGTATAATTCCAACATATACACACAGTACAGTTTAGCTAAACCACAGAGATAGGAGTTTTGGGGACAACTCAAAATGAGACCACTAATCTATGCGGCTTTCTTTTCTTGCTTTGCTTTGACTCAGTTCACACATTTAAAGGGATAGTTCACCCAAAAATTTCAATTCTGTCATCATTTAGTACTCACCCTAAAGTTGTTCCAAATCTGATTCAATT
This sequence comes from Triplophysa dalaica, assembly GCF_015846415.1. Lineage (NCBI taxonomy): Eukaryota > Metazoa > Chordata > Actinopteri > Cypriniformes > Nemacheilidae > Triplophysa > Triplophysa dalaica. The sequence goes on along the minus strand of NC_079550.1, from coordinate 10,909,206 downwards.
TCTTTGTTCTGATGTACACAGAGAAAGATATTTGGATACGTATAACCAAACAGTTGTTGGCCACCATTGACTACCAGGAAAAGTTGCTTTACAATTTTCTTTGCTCTGTTGAACACAAAGGAAGATATTTTGAAGAATGTAGGAAGTGGTTCTGGGGCACTTTTAACTGACATTGTCATTTTTCCTACTGGGTGTGATATGAATGACAGAATTAAAATTTTTGGGTGAACTGTCTCTTTAAGGCATAGTAGATTTTCTCATTCCTTTTTATGTTGATTGTTGTTGCAGGAGAACCTAGTCCTCCTAAACTAGAGAGCAACCTGCAGCCCAAAGGCAATTCTGTGAAGGTGAACTTGATCAAACAAGATGACGGAGGTTCACCCATAACTCATTACTTGATTAGATACAAAGCTGTAAGTGTCATAACACACATTTTACGACATTACAACTTTTACATTACAACTAGTTTTATTTTATTATTTTATTTGAACAAGAAAACATCTAAGACCCAGCATTTGAATGTCCATTTTGTCCTTTTTTTAAACATGAAAATGCAAGTGTTGATATCCTATGGGAATTGGAACAAAGTAAAAAAACTAATAACCAACATATTTAATATTTTTTTTTATATATTCATTGTTGTTTCCTTTAATCTCAGCCCTTAATTTAACTATTAAACCCCTTTTTGTTGGGTCTCAGAAGGTTAACAATGTTAAAACATAATTCTTGAGTGTCTGTTCACTTTTAAAATATAGATTTTATAGATTGTTTTAATTTGTTTAGAGTGTTAAGGTTTTAAGAAACAAAAACACAATATTTGATTGTTTTATGTGTTTTTTATTATTTCATTTGATTATGCATTCAAAACTAAGAACTTAAATAAAGTGCGAAATAAAATAAATTCATTCAGTTATTATGTTAAAATAACAAGTATTGTAGGAGTGTAATGTGTTTTAAACAAGTTTGTAATAAACATAGTTGAATAAACACCCCTAAGCATTTGGCCGAACGCAAAAGGTCATTTCGTGGGTAATTTTGGATTGTTTATGATCTGTCCACAGACTGAAGACATAGAATGGGAGCCTGAGATCCGTGTGCCTCACGTGAGCAAGTATGTGATGTTGAATAGGCTGAAGTGGAACACAAAATATGACGTGGTCGTGGTGGCAGAGAACCAGCAAGGCAAGTCCAAGCCAGGCACCCTGACCATCATAACCCCGACAGAGCCTGCAGCTACCACAGGTGACCACCATTACTCTCTCTCTCTCTCTCTCTCTTGCTCGCTCGCTCCAACACGACTCAAGCACACTGATTTTAACAGCTGACTCAGAGCTGTAATGACACCAAACATGCGAATGCAGTGTGGGCCATCACTTACGCTGCATGATAAACAGTGAGTCATGCTACATGGCAGATCACGAAATACGTGGACAAACATTTGGCTCATTGATGCTGGCATCATATTTCCATAACTTAAGAATTATGTTCATGTTCACAGAACAAACAACAGCATATGGGTATAGGGTATCAAGCATGTATGATTTTTTTTTTTTCATATTTAGGTGTAATGTTTCTATAAGACAGGATTTACATATTTCATTAAATGCAAAAATCGTGCATTGAGCTGCATAAGGTGGAACAAACCTCACGCATTCACATGTCAATCCTTTGGTCCTCATTGCACACGTGAGTGACGTGACCTGACCTCAACATCAGCCATCCCTTTTCTTTCTTACCAAAAACCCAACTTCCTATTGATGAACCCAATTTAGCATGTGGCGGTAGCTCAGAAGTTGGTTTTTGGTCTGGTCAGGAATACCAAAGGCCGCAACTGAGATTTACTGCTTCACTTGCAATGTAACAAGCATCTGAAGCGTTTTAATGCAGAGAGATATTTTCTCTGGCCCTGTCTGGCTTTCCCACTCATTAACGCTGCGAGGAGGGCCTGCGGACGTAGGAGGGCTGAATCGCCGTTCTCTTTGGCACAGTAGGCTGTGAATGGCCCTCATCCAAAGGCTGTTTGTCTCAGTCACACCTCGGAGTACAGAGGCGCGCTCCTCGCAGCATGCCAATGAGACCCTAGAGTAAAACTTTACATGCTTTTAGTGCTTTGATTTCTTGCAGTGATAACAGTAATGCTAAACCTGAGAACAGCTTATCGTCACTGTCCTTCCGGTGTACAAATTCACCTCGTGTGTTCAAATTTACTATTTTAAAGGAAATGGAAGAAATACTGTACTTTTTAAATTATAAAATACTGTTGTTTTAAGTACTTTTGATTGGTTAGATATTTGCAAAACCCAATGACCAACATAGGGGAACTTATAATAACGACGACGGCAAAACAATATAATCACCAAATATGGAGATGTGAGGTCTCAGAAGGATAGCAGTGTTATATTAGTCGGCCAGAAAACATTGTGGTGATTATGGTAAAGGGGCTTTGGAACAATGTACATTGTGAAAAGCGATATATAAATAAAATTTAATTATTAGTTAACAACAAAAATAGAATTAATAATAATAATGGTGTTATTTATAAATTAGGGCTTGTAAATAGAACATTATTTGGTATGACTATTATTAATAAAATAAATAAATAATAAAAAGTTTATTAAAGAAATCCAAGCAAATCAAAATTATATCTAATAAACTTGTCAAATGGACAAATTATATGTAATTATATCTTATTCAATTTGCAATCTGCCATTCAAAGTAAATCAGTCCATAGCTTTAATAATGATTCAGAGTTTGAACTGTTAGGTACGATTTTGGGAAATGTGATTGCATGAGTTGAAGTCAAATGACATCAACCTTTAAAAGTGCGTAATGTTACTTGCAGTTTTATGTTTTAAACAAAGATGCCAATGGAGAATCAAAATTTATGTATTGCATTTAAACGATAACAAAGTAACCCAATACATCTTTAAACATTTTTAACGCTAATTTTGAAGAATTTACACATTTTACCATGGATAACAATGCAGATCATTTGAGATTTTGTTTTAAACAAGGCTGTCAAAGTTAACGGGTTAACGCAATAAAAAAATCTGATTTACACGTAAACAATATTTAAGCCATTCACGCAACATCCGTTTTTTTGTCATCATTCTCTAGCGTTAGATGATATAATCACGCTCTTATTCATATAAAGGCCTTTAAACAATTTAGGCCTATTTAGGATTTGAAATGGTTGTATTGATAAGACCAGTATATATTGATAGGGGAAGCCAGGAGGGTCAAAAACGTGCGCATTTTAACACGTCAACAACGCGGCGAGAACGTGTTGTTTGCACGTAGAGTACGTGTAGTTTACGTATGAAAAATCAACACGTATTTTACGAGTAAACAAAAAGTAGTCTAGGAGCAAATAACACGTACTCTACGCGCAAACAACGCGTTCTCGGCGCGTGAAGTCAGACGTCAATTTCACATGTTTTTAAGCCATCCGGCCTCTTGCACAGTTTGAACGTGTAAGCATGATGAGTTCCTATTGGCTGCTGAAGGAACGGTTAGACCATTACTGTTGGCCTAGGGTGGTTGCCTTCCATTTCTGACTTTTACCCTCATGTAACATGCAAAAGATCCACTTATCTATTTGTGCTTTGCGGCCAGTGAAAGTCCTCAACAAGCTTATTTATATCTTATCGCTTGTTCTTGTAATTGATCGTTTTAGCAGAGACACTAAATAATTAAAGGGCACTGGGCACACACCATCCTCAATAGTACAGTGGTAAAGACATCGTACAACTTAACAGCTTGACCGAGGTTCGAATCTGCCTGTCTCCAAACGTGTTTTTCACCTTTTCCCATCTATCATCAGGTTGAAAAGACATATTTATTTAAGCGCAACTGAAGGAAATGATCTGAAAGTCGAAATAAAGTGCCTCACGGATAATAAATCATTAAACTTTTATCCAGTAAATTTTCGGTAGGTGAAGTAGGGAGGGCTTTAGCTTTCCCGAAGGTGGGATTAGTTTGTAACAAAGAGGCTACAAGTGGAAGCAAAATACTGTGCAAAGGATTTTTAAGCGCACTGCACACTTGCTTTGAGTTTAATGATCTTATTTATTTTCTTTTTGCTCATTCTTCAGATTGATTGTTTTATCTATAGTTAGGCGAGCTTATACAAGCTTAGCCTGATACTTTTCTCTAGCTCATCTTTTGCAAGACTTGTAATAATATCATGACAGTTTTAATCACTGTAAAGGTAATTTATAATACCTATATATGTGTGTACATGTGTGTGCTTTGATACAACGCAATTTGTAAAAAGCGCAAATAAACATACTGTACATTTCTCTTGACTTTTTTCCTGTTTCTCTGTAGACTATAAAATAAAATACTTGCGACTAAAAGAACAAAGTCTGTTCACAAAGAGTACAAGTGCCTGCAACGTTGAAACAGTAAATAAATAAAATCTTCTCGACTCGACGCATGATTCTCACTTGCTCCACTGGCGTATGATTGAAGACGTCACATTGCTACGCAGCTTTTGCACCAGATCAACCAGGGATCGAATCCCCCTTTTGCATAATGTGTTATCTTCTTCCAGCACTCATCAGGTTGGAAAGGCATTTGTTTCTGCACAAGGATATGCTCAAAAGTAAACAGCTGATTTTACATTATAACACGGGTTTATGTTCTCAGAGGGAAATCCCTTACGACATAGAAAATGTATAACTTTATGATATTTTACAGTTTGTTTAAAAAGGTTGTGACGCTTTGATCACTTGTATTTTCCCCTGAATAGCGGGAAGAATGTAATCATCTTCATCCATAAGGGACATCATTAGACATAATTATCCGAATGATCTTATTTGCATACACTCACAATACCATCAAAAGTTTGTGTTTTTGTAAAACAAGAAAAAGGATGCCGTTCTGCCGTCTCCATGACTTTCCCGATCTTATTTATCAAAGGCTTTTCTGTTTATATTTGGCCTTGCCTAATATTTAGGCCATCCAATGTGTAGGCTACTAGGCACACGTGGGTAATTTTTCTGAAGAACATTTGAAATGTCTACTTTCAAACAAAACAAGATCCAAAATTGTGTGTAAATATTTAAGATGGTATGAGCAAAGAAGTTAAGCATTCACCTTATTTTCAGAATTAGAACTCAACATTGGACACATCATGGTGTTGCGTTTGTTATTCGTATTCGTTAGATTTTAGATCAAGAAATATTGTTGCAGTTCGAAAAAATAGGTTTAAATTTCACTTTATAAAATAGTATTTTATTGAAATATAAGATAAATAAATACGAATTTATACAGCAATCAGTTTTACTCTTAAAAAATAAGTTAATAATAATTGAATAAATATTCAAAATACTCATTGTCACATGACACACAGAACATGTTGCGATAATTTGTAAGCGTAGAAAAAATACTGCTTTCATAAAATAAACACATTTATTATTAATAGTCCCAACAGCTAGCAGGGATGTGGTTTTTAAAGTTTTAGAATGAAAAATGTTTTCATTAGTTTTCTTGAATATTAATCTGAATGAAAATAACCAGTGTGAATAAAATTAGTTGCACACTTATGAAGTGAAGAATGTTTGCTCGGGGTATATTGTTTTTGTACTGAACACATGGCTTTTTGTTTTAACAGCTCGCCACGTGCTCCATTTGTTGGTTATAATAGCTTCAGGGTCGTGCATTTGAATTCACAGAAATCCTACAAACTTTGTCGTCTTCCAAAAACCTTGTCCTTTTTTGTCACATCCATAGCATCTGTTTTTTATTAAAAAATAATAAATGAAAACTTGTGCATAGACTGATATTTTTCTGATGTTTAAACTCTATTGACAAGTGTTTATCGAAATAGGGTTCAGGAAAATTCTCTGAGCATTTATCAAGGACTGAGATGTGCTGACAGATATAAGCTATGAGATAGGAATAGGTCATAACATTATCTGTGGGAAAATATATATATATACTTTTGAGCTTAAATGTTCTTGTACTCCATTTGAAGCACTGGCTAGAGAGCAACAGTTCAAAAGGATTGTGGGCAGGGTATGAACTCTGTGATGGCTTTTCCTGCCATTTTCAAGTACTACAAGGATGGGCAGGGGAGCAGCTGAGACAAACCAGATCGTTACTGAAGAACACAGAACAACCCCTTGCAAGTCTCAGGTCCTGTGAGATGGTGGGCTTTCCTGATTTCACCAAGTGAGACATGTAGACCCTGGGACAACATTTCAATCAACCAATCAGATTTGAGGGATTAGTTACACTTCATGTTAAGATTAAGCTAACCAAGGCTGTGTGCCTCTGCTCCCTTATTATTCATCTTTCATTTCACTCTGATTAAGAGTTTGGAGTAGTGTTAGATTTTTACAAAAATGTTGTCCACAATGTTGCCATAACAACATCTCTTAATTGGCAAAAGCTGTTCAAGCCAGATGATGGAACCCAGTGACCTGAAGGACTCCACAGCAAAACAATTACAAAATATTGTGTGTTTTGGGCCATATTGGATTTAAATTGAATCTTTTAAAAGGGATAAGATATGCTCTGTCTCTTCTTCTTCTCACTGGAAGCTGCTCTCTATGCTCTGTCTCTTCTCCTCTGTGGGCTGTTCTCCTTGAGCTCTGCTCTTGAGCTCTGCTCTTACTTCATTCTCTTCCTTTTAACTTGAGCTTTGGGGTTCAGGCCACTAGGTCACGCTTCCAGACTTTCTCTTTCTTCGTCTAGACTTTATTTGTACTGACTTCGCATTTTTCAGATTTAATTAATTTAAATGATTTTAAATGATTCATTGGTTAACTTTAATATGAAATTACAATTATTTTACCTGTTAAGCTAAAAAATTCAACCCCTTGGCCAACCGTATTTATATATATATATAGCCCTACAATAGCATATATTTGCACCTCAGCATTGTAGTACATTATAAAACAGCATGCAAAAATAACAAGTGTAAATTGCCACATTATTGGGATAGTTAAACATTCATTATTTATTACCCGTGAGGTGTTTTATTTCCACGGTTCCAAGTGGAACGTTTTCTTTATTTGTGCTGAAAACAAACGCCTTTCCAATCTGATTAGGTGGATTCGAACCCCCTTTGATCGGAACAAAAGCTGTACTTCGTTACAGCCCCAATACCACTGGAACTGATGAACAACATATTCTTGTACAATCAAAATTTTCTTCGTTGTCGGCTAACAGGAACAGCCTATATATGCATGATTTTCTTATGAAGCACGTGCTAAACAAAATACTCATACAGTATAACACAGACTCATGGCCGTAGCAAAGATTTGAAAAAAAGTGAGGTCCGAGGTCGGGTGTGAAACCTAATATTAACAATAAATGCTATAAATTATTCAACATGAATAAATATAAGGATTAATAAAGTTAACAAATGATAATCGTATAAATCTATGGACAGGGCTTAGTACTGTGGCAAGGGGTTTTTCTAAAACAATATTTTTTCAAATTGATTTCTCTCCGCGAGGAGCAGGCTTCAAACCTGGTTGGTTCTTACTCCAAATTGGGAGACGAACGAGGCGGCGTCATTAACCTCTACGCCACAAACTCTGCTAAAACAATCAATCACAAGAAAGCGTGAAAAATGTTAAATAAGATGATTTAATATCTAATAGCTTGTTGAGGAGTTTCACTGGCCGTCAATCAGAAATAGATAATTTAATCTCTGCATGTTTCATGCATTGTGATGGCAAAGAGTCAGAAATTGAAGGCAACCAATCGAGGCCTAGAGTAATGGTTTAACCCGTCCACTCAGCAGCCAATAGGAACTTCAAACTGGGCAAGTGGCCGGATGGCTCAAAAACACGTACAATTAACGTCTTGCGTGTAATTTACGCGTTGTTTGCGTGTAGATTATGTGTTGTTTGCGTGTAGATTACATGTTGTTTGCGTGTAGACTACGTGTTGTTTGCGTGTAGACTACGTGTTTTTGCGTGTAGACTACGTGTTGTTTGCGTGTAGACTACGTGTTGTTTGCGTGTAGACTACGTGTTTTTGCGTGTAGACTAAGTGTTTTTGCGTGTAGACTACGTGTTGTTTGCGTGTAGACTACGTGTTTTTGCGTGTAGACTACGTGTTGTTTGCGTGTAGACTACGTGTTTTTGCGTGTAGACTACGTGTTGTTTGCGTGTAGACTACGTGTTTTTGCGTGTAGACTACGTGTTGTTTACGTGTCAAATACGCGTCGATTTTTTAGGCGTAAACTACACATACTCTAAGCAAAAACAACACAAACTCTACGTTCCTCGATGCCTTGTTGACGTGTTAAAATTTGGCATTTTTGACCCTCCTGGCTTTCCATAGATTGATAGCTTCTGGCTGTGGATCACTGCGCAACTCGACAGTGGTACCATCTGGTGTACACATGGGCTAAAGGCTGTGTCAGAATCTGTTAGACAGTGCACCAGTATTACATTTTCTTTGTGCTTGAATGAACAAAAACTCACAAGATTATGCCAGAAAGCACATTTTGTCCAGTGTTTTAGCAAGCACAGTCTTCAACATTTAGATGAAGTCTTAAATGAATGCAAAGTGAAAATAGGAAGCACATTAGACCTGCTTAGAGTGGCAGATCTCTTAAGGGGGCTGCTGTGACTCCTCTGACTAATCTTAATCAAAGAACAAAATAAAATAAAAAAATCTATGTGATTATGTAGCTTTAATGAGGATTCTTCTGTATTTCATTTAAATAACAATAAAGACTGTAAAGTGTTTGAGAACTTTATTTTCTGTATATTTCCTGGTAGGAAGGGCACAATTATTATAATGGGTTTGATTAGTAGAAAAAATATATTTTATATTATATATATTATATTTATTAAAGACATCCGTTGTAAGCCAACAATATAAGAATGTTGTCCTTCATTCATAAAATGATGCTGTTAAAGAAATGTGTTGTTTCTACATTAATTTAGAGATAAAAGGTGAAATTACAAGAATGTAAAAATATTTAAAAAAACATAAAAGCTGTGTGATTAGTTAGAAAAAAAGTATTCGACTGACAGCCATAGAATAAACATGTTAAACAAAATAAATAGTGTATGTTTAATTTCACTATAAGTGTACCCATGAAAAGGGTGCGATTAATCGCGATACATTTTTTAATATTAGGTTGTTTTCACATGACGTCACGGCACATCGCGAAGTGCCGATGGAGGGCAGGAAGTGATTTTCTCCATAGGAATTCACTATTTCAAACTCAAAATACCTATGTTTCGTTTCATTTTTGACTGTTCAAATCGATCAAACCATAAAATGTGTTTTTATTGTGTAGCAAAAGTTGATGTTCACAAAGGGGATTGACTGATAAACGGAGATAAAAGTGGCTTGTAAGCCTGAATCTTAGGTTGGGATGAGCCGAGACGCTTAACAACGTTTAATGTACCTAATCAACGACCAGGTGAGCTCAAATTTACTGCTCAAGAACCTTGTCATGGCACAGCAAAGATCGAGTCCTGAATAAACGAATAAAATGATAAATCTCGCCCACATAAATCGACGACCACTTAATTTTTTTTTTATTAAACCTTAATTGTAATAAACACTTACTACTGTTAAAAGAACAAGCACTCATTCAAGGGATAAGAATAGTCTCACTTTAAGCTTGTTAGTCATTAAAGTTTATTATAACGAAGAAACATACCGTGGATCAAGGCAGCGACAAACTGTGAACATAAAACTTTTCCTTTATCACGTTTATTTTACATATCACTGATAATCAAATGTGTTTATTTCATTTTTCCGTATTTGTAGTTTTGGTACGTTAAACTCTCCTTATAACCGACTTCCGGTGGAAGAAACGCTTAACTCAAGATCTTTCACATTCTCCATTTAATAAAGCCTTGTTCTTTTTACGGAAGTTAGTGTTTATTACACATGACCTATTGACAGCCTTAGTTTAAATGTCCTACAGTATATGTGAAATTTAGCAGCATCTAGCAGTAAGGTTGTGAATTACTACCAATGGCTCACTCCACCCCTCCCTTTCGAAGCATTACGGCAGCTGACACAGGACTAAGATGTTGTCAAGTTTTTTGCTTCTTTGCCAAATGAAAAAATTATTTATTATTAAAATTAGTTTTAAAACGCGTTTTGTCGAGCAGTTTGTCTGTTTACGGCTACTTTTAAAAAAACATGGTGAATTTAATGTAGAGGGATATATTTATATAGCTAATGGTTTATGGTTATAAAAATGCTTTATTATGTAAACTCTTTATAGACCTCTGAATACAATTTTGTAATGTATATTAGATTGCATTTCTGTCTATAGATACTCCTCAACCTCACATATTGCACCTTTAACTAATTAAGTGGTTTTCTCACATCTTAATAACTTCATCTTTAACACAAGCAATGACAGTATGTCTGTAAACAATCATTTCTCCACTGGCTCCTGTACACAGAGAACCTTTGGTCATTTTATTTCAGATCAGAAGTTATGTTCTTCATTCACAGATGAACGATCACAAGTCATGAAGTGTTCTGACATAGTTTACTCAAATCATTTGAAGCAGAATTTCAACAGTCCTGTTGAGTTCAGAGATCTTGAATACTGCTCGAGGTTTGTGACTGTAGGTTAATAAATGCATGTTGGGGTCACTGAAGATGCTTTTCAAAACATGTATTTAGTTGAAAACTCAAACTGTGAAGTCAATGTATTCCTAATTTGCCTAATGTATTACTATATACCCCATTGGTATAGGCCTACTCTCTTTCTGTGGGTTTAAAACTACTCCCACTGACCCATCAAAACAACTTTTGCATGCTTCGCTTTGTTAACTCGGGCATTGTGAGGAAATGGTGCCGCCAATGCAATAACTGTTTAGAAATTTGTTTTATTTATTATTTTGTTTATTTATTTATTTAGTCATATTTTCTTACTGCCATGGATACTGGAGACCACAGCAGGGGATCCGTGTCTATTAAAATGTTTTGTGTCGACCCTGTTACACTCAAAAGGTTTTGGAGTTCAGTGTAACAGGGTTGAAGATCTTTACATAAACTTTATCCCATCATGGGTTTTGGAGCGACACTTTTTGGGATCACGATCTCTTTTAATGATGTTAATAAAAAAGTCACAGTCACATGGCATGGTTTCCTGAGAGTGAACATCATTACGGCGCACATCACTCTTGCTCTTAGCTTGTGCTCTCATTCATATTTAATTTCCTTTTAAATCTCACTTTATTTTTTCATTTGGAATCTTTGTTCTCGTGTTTGACGTATTTTTCTGCCTGTTTTTTCTCTCTCTTTCCATTTCCCTCTTTCCTTGTCCCGTCGTTGTTCCCGGGCTTGGACATGGACGGATCATCGCATGCACGCATATCGCTCTGGTGCCAATACTTTTCCTCTTTCCCTTTATTATTTTATGATTATGTAAATGTTTGTATTTGTGCCTGTGATCTTGTGTCTGTGTTTGCAGTCACTCTGAGTGGTTCCTCAGTGTCGTACACACTGCCGTCTCTCCTGCTCACTCCGTTATTGCTGCTTTTGCTTTGATAGAGTAGATGAATGTTTTCTCCTCATGTTGAGGATCTCCTGCATGATGTTTCTGTATCTAATAATCCATGTGCTGGGAACACAGAGCCTCTTAGACAAAGTAATGCACAATACGAGTAAAGAAAATAAAACAATTCCGTTTCTGATGACCAAATGCTTTTTATTTAATAACATTTTAAACATAACACTTTTTACTGTTAACCATTCAGTTACTGTATTTAATGAAATGACAGGATGAAAAACATTAAGTTAAAGCACAGGGGATGTCTCGTCTATAAATAGATGTTTGTTTTCTTTGCATATTTGTAACTAAAACTGTACAAATGAAGACCTTTGGGAAGCATTTTTGTAACAGACCTTTCAGATGTTATTCTATTACTTGAAATACTTTTTTCGAGGCTTATACATGAATCACTTATTGTAATGATCGGAAACAATGTGTAATAGTCACAGCTAGGGCTATTCTTCACACTTGTGGCGTTATTAAAATCTTTTTGTTTTACAAAAAGCGAGTGTCTTTTCTTTGTGTTGTATGTAAAATGCTCTTATGTAATATTCTGTACATTTGAGATGTGAACTAGAGCGTAAATCTGTCAAAATAACAGTTTTTGATGCATTCACACACTACCATTGGCCTTAAAGGTGGGCTTTGTGTTTTAATGATTGATGTACATTTTTTATTTGAAACCCGTATCACTATAATGTTATGTTAATTGTATTTTTTAGGGCTGTCAAAACAATTAATCACATCCAGAATAAATGTTTGTGTTTACATCATTTATGTCTGTTTACTGTGCATACATGTATATGTTTAAGAAAAATGGTAAATAATATTGGTAAATATAAATAAATAATGTATGTGTATACGTTTATACATACAAAATTAATATGCACAATACACTGACATAATATTATGTAAACACAAACTTTTATTCTGTATGCGATTAATCGTGATTAATCATTTGACAGGCCAATTTTTTTTTCAAATATCATAACGTTTTATTAAATGCCCTACATTTTATCATTCCTATTTCCCTTTATGATGTTGTGTGTCATACATACTGAACTGTTATGTTCAAAATATTAAAAATCCACACACTGGCTCCAAAATTGTATTGGATATCTGCTATGTTTTGACCTCAAGATTATCATGGGGCATGTTTATTTCTTTTTCTGCTTGTTTAAGACCTAGTCCTCGAAACATTTAATTGAAGTTTTATTGAACTGCTGAGTATTAATATCAGTGTGCAGCAATGTGTCCTCATCCAGTTTGTGTTAAATTTGCACACTTTTTCATATAACCTATCCTGTCGTGGCCAAATATATTTGGATTTGTTGTAAATAAACCGGACAGGTTGTTTTACGCACACCACACTGTGGACTGAAACAGTAAGTTATATTTCTTCTGAAGTTTTTAAAAGTGCAAATACTATGAAATCTTAGCTATTCCTCATTGCAACAGGCATTTCCAAATAGCTAAATCCTGATTTGGCGATCTTAAAATAACTCACACATAACTCTTACATTTACGTGATTTGTGCGTCTCTGTTTGTTTTCTCTTCTCAAGATGCCATGGATGATGGGACGGGGCTGAACACTGGATTAATTGTTGGTATTCTCATACTGGTGTGTGTGGTGTTCCTGCTGATCGTGGACGCCACCTGCTGCGTCCTCAACAAGTGCGGCATCCTCATGTGCATCTGCGGTAAACCCGGGCCTGGCACTAAAGGCAAGGACATCGAGGCCTGCAATGCTCCCTTTGTGTGAGTACCCACAATACACTTCCATTCAATACTGTACGACATAGATCCTGATGTCTCCTTTAAGCTCATATCACACACAGACAGGCTCGGATTGTCAAGTGTGGTTATATCCAGTCGCTTACTGTACTGTATGTTCTAACCTTAAAAGAAACAAGATCTTCTGTAATGTCTGAGTGTCCTCATCAAGTTCCACTCATTGCTGTAGAATGACCAGATGTGTATTCATTCTCTCTACATGCAGTCAAGATATGTCTAAAGATCCCATTGTGGAAGTGAGGACTGAAGAGGAAGCAACGGCCAATCACGACGCAGAAGGGCATCCGGAGCCCAATGAGACCACTCCCCTGACTGAACCAGAGTAAGCTCTATGTTATGCTGTAATGCGGTTAACTGCCATACAGCAGACCTGCATCCTCGTGAAGCACCTGCGCGGCCATAAAATCAGTGTTCCCTACACCCTATATGTACCTTGTCATCAGCTACTGCATGTATTTCACTTAACTACTTCAGTTCCAACATGAAACACAGTTTAAAACACTTTGAATTGCACAAATATTTTCAACTTCTGCAATGGACCTTTATCACAGCGGAATTGAACACCGGACGTGCTAGTCGAAGCAGTGTGACATAAATTTCAACTTGACTATTTGACTAAATGCCTCTTATAACAAATGTCCACAGAATGATTTCAAAATCCAGACGGACAGAGACAGGAGAACAGATATTCTGATGATTAATGTAAATTTGATTAATGATTAATGTAAATTTTTGCAAACTCAACCGAATTTTACGTTTTAATCCAATAAAGCCAATCTGAGAAAACGTAGACTGGTAAACATACGTGATTATTTCACCACACAGTGTCAGTCAGTGAATGAGCATTTATTTATTCTGTTAAATATGTTTATCACTGTGACATACTTCATATTCTTTAATTGAATGCATGTTATTCACAAATACGCCTAAAACTCATTAATATTCAACGTAGTCGTCGCGTTACTCTCCTAAGATTGTTTAATTTCATCAATTTTTTTGTAGGCAGTTTGTATAAAGCTATTTTAAGGACTGAAATAACAATGCACATAAGCAATACTGCTCATATAAAAAATAACCATGGCATTACCACAAATATAACCGTATAATATACTTGCACTATGATAAAACCATTGATGTTTAATTTTCCCAAAGATTGTAGTCATATTAGTTTGAAATGTCAAATCAAAAGGTAACGTTATGAACTCTGACCAGTGTGAGAAAACACAGGACTGTGGTAGGTTGGGAAATAAATGTGTTTATTATTCAGAATGTGGATTTGGATTGGAAATGTGTTTATATGAACATTTCAGCAAGTTGAAGAGATAAACAACCTCCGTTTCAAATGACACTGCACACAAACACAATAAAGGACAATGTGAAAACTCAGGTAAGGAGGTTGATGCTTTATAGCAGCCGGGTGCTGCAGTAACACTGTGTAACTGTGTTGCTATGCTACTGGAAAAAGCGATACAATGCTGAGATAACCCAATATAGGAAGAGTGAGAAAGGTCCATTGGTCAGACAAGCAAAGTACCCCACAGAGATGGATAGGAGTGAAGTAGTTTTACTCCATTCACATATATATGTACTTCTTTCAAATATCTGTATTTTATCCAAACATTTTCACTTTGAAAAAATGTTACTTCTCTACATCATAAAGCCTATATCATTCTTTTCACTCGTACTGTTTTTACATATGTTTTTACCTTTAAACTTTGTACATAGAACATCCAGTACAGTCCTTAAAAATACTGGAGGAAAATAAAGTACTAGGTTTTTCGACATGAAACGGAAAACGATCGTATTCTATTTCAAATCGTGACTTATATCTGAGCGAAACAGCTTCTGAAATGAGAGAAAATGTAGGGGAGGATTTGATTTCCCACATCGAGAACTGATTGGACCGTTGGTCGTTGTTAACAAAATGAAGGACAGATTTGAATTTGAGTTTGTAGTCAGTCGTGGAGGATTATTCCCCACCGTACTCACCATCTGCACCCTCGCGCCATTCCTCGTGACAGGAAGTGATGAGAAGTCGTTTCGAAGGGGGAGGAGGTCAAAAAAATGAAGAGCACGGATATAACATAAAAATAACATAAAAAAACCATTTATGAAATTGTATGATTGTATAATTTATGCTTTTTAATGCTGTAAATTAAAACATTTCCAATGTAAAAACAATGATTAAATACAGATATCTGAAAATGTCCTACCCTGGTCCATCTCCAAACCCTTTTCAGGGTAAAAAACTTAAATGCTTCTCTTTTACATTAAGCTTGGAAACATTCGTTTTTAACATTGAGGAAATTGCACACATACTGTACACTCTTATCTTACATAATATAACATATTTCTTGATTTTATCTCTCTGAATTTGATTGGATCATGAAGAGCAGGCTGTGATATTAATACCTTCCCACTCTGCATTCATTACATCAGCAGAAAAGAAAATACGTTTTTCCCTAAAAAGCACTGGTAAATATTATAAATTTAGCTCAGTTTTGGTTTTACGATGCACTTTTATATTTATGTTTTCCTAAACCCTGTCTTCATGTTCTCCATCCAGATCAAGTGCTCCCTCTAGTGACCATCCATCGCGCACAAATCTAAGCATACATGCAATAATGTATTTCAAATCTGTATTGCATACATGTTGTAACCATGTGTCTGTAATGGTTGTCTCCCCTATCTCGATCACTCGTCTATGTCTCTGTTTTCTCCCTCTTCATACAGGCAAGTGACGGAAACCGCCGCTGCGATGGTAGACTTGCCTAACTCAGACACGGTCACTGACACCTTTGACCTCAGCCAGAGCAGCCCTGCTAGCGAGAGCACCACTCTTGCCTCCAGCATCACAGCCCCTCCCCCTGACCCTAACCCCGCCCATGTGTCACCATCCGACAGTAGTACACCCAAATCTCACACCAAACCTTCCATGTCATCTCCATCTTCCGACCCTACAACCGATGTCACTCTTCTGGTAGACCTGGGTGATGCCTCAGAAGCACAAGCTGAGGTTCCTGCTTCAGAGGAGCCAAGTCCCCTGCCCCCACCCGGGGAGACAAACTCCACATTAAAAGAATCAGAGTTATTGCCGTCTGCTCAGAGCGCCTCTCATGCCAGTTCAAATCCCAGCAGCCCACAGGGTCACAGCCCACAGCCCCCTATCCCCTCAGTAAATCACGATCATCAGATTGATGGAGAACTCCCATTGGGTCCAGACACAGACGTCCCCCAGGACAGCTCAAATCCTCTGGGGACAGCTGGAGTCAGTGGGCCATCTGCTCCCGCACATAGCGAGTATGGATTTCTAGATGATGTCTTGATGTTCTTTTAGTTTGTGTATATGTTGTGACCACTAGATGTTTATTCTGATCTCAATGCAGATATTGAACTTTCTTAATTTGACCATTTTTAAGGGATGGTGCACCCAAAAATGAACATTTTGTAGTCATTTCTTAACCCTTATAATGTTGCAATGTCATATATGTTCTATCTGACTTTCTTTTTAAGACACAAAACAGAATGCTCCAGTCCCCGTTTACTTTAATTGAAAGAAAAAGTGCAAATTATACTTTGTAATTCGTATGAAAAAGTCATACAAGAATACTTTAAAGGATTCGTTCACCTTCACAATCAAACCCTCTTGTTAGATTAAGCCTGTATGGCTTTCTTTCTTCTGCTAAACACAAACAAAGATATTTTGAAGAATGTCAGAAAACTGTCAGTCCTCATTGACTTGCATTGGTTTCATGTCCATACAATAGAAGTCAATGGGGACCAACGGTTTTTGGTGACCAACATTTTTCTAAATATCTCCTTTTGTGTTTTGTGGATAAAAGAAAATCATACAGGTTTCAAATGACAACGGGATGAGGAAATGTTGACAGAATTTTAATTTGAAAGGTAAACCATTGATGACCGAGTGATCATTTTGAGTGAAATATTTTTCAATGATCTCCATCACAGGAACGTCGTGGATGAGGAGAGCAGTACGACAGGAATCGCAGGGCTAAAGAAGGCAGGAGGAGAACCCAATGCTGTCTCGCAAACAAACGCCACCGAAAGCAAAGCATGAGGACAGGCGGAGCATCACGGTGAACATTTAACGTCGCCCTTAATAGATTTTCTCAACTAAAAGTTGTAAATGCTATCACTTCAATCATGTATGTATGCCTTTTCCGCTTAGTTTCGGAGTAAACTTCCAGATGTTTCGGTTTCAGGAGTTAAATGGACATGATATCATTTATATAATTCAAAGATTATAATGTGTTTCGTTGTAAATCGTTTTGTCAGGATTATTTTAACGGGGCATATTCAGGAGAATTGTTTCTGTAGTAACACATGATTTCCATAGTACATTGTTCAAATGTAAATGATTTCTCCTATTTTTATATTCCATGTTTTTGAGGGCTTGATTCATTGTTGGTTTTATATTTTATTCTGTCATATCGTATTTTATTTACACATAACTGTTTTGTGTCTTGGATGTTAATAACTCATGGCGGTTTTGTACTGTATAGACAGCCAATCACAGGCCGATAAAATATCACTGGATATTTTCACATACTGTTTTTCATTAAGGTCCAGTAACTATTTAAAATGGTCCATTTTGTTTTGTAACTGAAGTTCAGTTTTTACAATAACCATGTATTTCTAATGTTAACAGTTTATACATCAAGTCATTTATCCAACACATGCTCCAGAAGCATGGACTCAAAAGTGTCTCCTCATTTTTATACTGTATACCTCTGGAGAAAGGGATGTTTCACACTGTCGACTGGAAGCTTGTGCACTGTGATTGTGTTATCAAATTGTCGTCTGTTTTTTCAAGCATTTCCACATGGCTTTGTAGTTAACGCTGATTGTCCTTTTATATAACATGACCTGTATATTGTTAACAGTCCTGTGTAAAACAGGAGAAATAGGACACAGTCCTCGTGACAACACTCATTGCATGACCATCTGCTTGCACGTCTGATGTTAAACAAGAGTGAAGTGTGCTGTCTCACTTTAGGTCAGCGTGCAGAAATGCTCGAAATGATGGTTCTGGTTGTTTTATGATTTCTACGCTTTCTATAAAATCAACGTTTAGGATTTTCCAAGAGGATATTATCTTTGCCCACTGTACACAGATTGTTCTGTTGAGCACTCCCATTTAACCCCAGAACGGTAAATTGTTTCATGTATATGGGGATTTGACCAATGAAATAACAGTATGATGGGTTTGCTTTAAATTAAGAACATGTTGTAAATTGTGTTGTTCTAACACATTTTAAATAAACTCATTGAAACCTGACAGTTTCACTTTTTTTGGTTTCTCAGGATCAAACCTTAAACCTCAACCTATAAATGATTTAATATAGTGAATCTACTGTTCATTCCTCTGTGATCACAGCATAGTATTTTGGTTCTGATCTAGTTCAGAAAAAATCTTATTTAAAAAGGTTGAAAATAGTTATTCTTGCATTTCTTTTACAATTAGTTATAGACTGAACATACAATATTTTTATTTAAAAAATCAAATACCTTTTTTGTCACTCAACCATATACACAGGTGCAACAGTAGGTGAAAAACTTGGGTGCAGTACCGAAGCAACATGGCAGTATGACAGACATTTCTTGTACACATGTACAAGTTTTACACCAGAATACAACACATGACACGTAATATACATAATAATAATAATACACAGCAGCAAATGTACACAATGTGCATAGTGTACACAAGATAATGACACATAATTTATGTTGTAAGTTGTGTTGGTTTAAACAATCCATCTGAATAGGAGCCTTGACATGTATTTGCCTTTGAAATCAATTTTCACACTACAATAAAACATGACATAATAACTTTATTATAAAAATTAAAAATGAAAGATTTGTAGTGTTTTGTGTTAATTCCATACTTATATCACGTTTGATGGTAGTAACAACAGAAGCTGATTGAAAAGGATTTTTCCTTCAGAAATATCAAAATTCTCTTAAAGTTTATATTCCCTTCCTCTACCACAGTGTCCCACTAGGGGTCTTTTCCAAACAGGGACAGTTTACCCCCCAAAAATAAAAACGATGTCATTATTTACTGAATTTTTACCCTTTAGTTGTGTAAAATCTGTATAAATTTCTTTGTTCTGATGAACACAGAGAAATATATTTGGAATGCTTGTAACCAAAAGGTTCTGGGCCACCATTGACAACCATAGTAGGAAAATGACACAAAAGTGGCCAAAAACTGCCTCCTTCCAAATATCCTTATCTGTATTCATCAGAACAAAGAAATGATACAGTTTAGGAACAACTTTGGACAGAAATGTCATCTTTGGGTGAACTGTTCCTTTAATATGCCACAATATAACTTACATGTATTAGGGTGGTTTCCCGGACAGGGCTTGAGTCTAGTCCTAGACTAAAATAAATGTTAGATCTGTCAAAACTGAAAATAGTGCCCTCGTTTTGTCTCAAAATGGACACCAGTTAAGATTTTTGTATACATTGCTTTGTAAAAAAATAAAAAACTGCTTAAATGTTCTTATTTAACTAAAACAACTAAAAATAAAGCTGTGTTTGCTTACAATCCTAACAAACATACTACTTTTGCAACCCCAAAATATTGGATAGAAGTTGTGGATGGGCTGGCCCTCAACTGTGGTGTGGGCAATGGGGGGACTTTAAAGTAAACAATGTTGAAATCCTCTCAATTTCACTCCCGTCAGCAGGTGGCGCCGTTTTACAATATGAGCCTCAGATTTCTGCGTATTATGTTCTCTGAAACTACGTGACTGCACGTGCTCATATAAACAGACTTCACATAAACATGTGTACAGTGTGTGCTGTTTTATAACGAGGAGTGCATGGACTCCCTGTCATCTCTCATTAGTTAAACACGCTCCTCTTTACTTGTGTTTTGCAATAACCTATTTTAGAGCAAACCTTTAAATTAGTTTAGCTCCAGCTTTTTCCTTGTTTTGTCCGCAGAGGATTTTAGTACTCTGTGTTAACTGTTGCTTCGAGGAGTATGACCTTCATCAAACAATACAAGACGACAACGATGCTCCTAAAGTGTATACATTGTGTGGCATTCCTTCACCCTTATTGCACGTTTAAAGATTGAAGCTGCTTTTCCGCGCGCAGCGTGTCTCTAAATAAGAAGGCAGTGGGAGATAACCAAAGACATCCCTACATTCATCGGCGTGATGCTTTATGAGTGCGTGGGTTTTATTCTCTTTCATCATTTACCCTTCATTCATTGACAAGCTAAGCTCTTTTTAACGCGCAGTCACGCTCTTTAAAGTTTAAACTCCTCAGGAAGTGTAAGCGGACTGCACGCCGTGCATCAGTCATGTGTAAATGAATATTTGGAGTTTGCCTTAATTTGAGGACCAGAATGCATTCAACGTCCGTTTTATTCACCGGTTCAGTTACGCTTTAACCCTGACTGATAGTCGCAGGATTCCTGCGCGTCTCGGCGCGCATCAGAGAAAACATTGACGTCACTACGATGATGATGATGATCGGAATCCGAACGGCGACTCTAGTGCGCGTGAAGCGGCTTCTGTGAACATTAGTGTGTCGATGCCGTAATAACAAGTGTTCAATTTACGCGCCAATTCCAGGTAAGTGCAAATAACTTCACCTGGGAAACCTTAATCGCTTATCCAGCTGTTGAATTCGACTGCGCTCACGCTTATTCGTTTGTTTACAGCGGCGCGAAATGTAGTTCATGTTGGGTGAAGGATGCTTAACTTGGACGTTGTCTTTAGATACATCACGCGCGTAATGTTTAGGCTGTGTCTGCTGGCACGCTTGCGCTTTCACGACACGTAGAGTTTACGGTGTTATTCAAAGGATATCACTTACAGAGCAAACTGACGTGAATGTTGCTTAAAGCAACTTGTCAATCAGGTGGGATCGCGCTTGCTTGCGCAGTAAGAACAGCTTGTTGATACAGACTGTTGCGCGGATCAGATGAACGGGTTATTTCGGATCTTTGCTTTTTCTGTTTTAGTCAGCATGCCTTATGTATAGTTGTGTATATAAGTGTCTGTTATAAAATGTAACTCCGCATTTTAAAGATTTATTTATTTGATATGAAGGTTTTAAGCAAGAGGGCAACCTTTCCAGGAGTCGTGAAGGGGAAGATCTTGTTTCTTTACATCGCTTATTTTAAAGGTTTTGTAAAGATTAGTTATGTTATAACTATATTAGATGCACATACAATATCGACTGCACGATCAATCTTGAAGCGGTACTAGAGTAAAAGAATCGATACGCAGCATTCGTATTTGATATTTACTTTACACGTTTTAATCGAGGTTATATTAAACTTGTATTAAAAATATGTATATTTGTGTTGTGCAAAGTTATCTCAGGTTTCACGTGTGTTTGTACTGACAGGTTGAAAGAGAGATGCGTTCGTTGAAATGTTTGTTCCGAGGACTCATTGTTACTAGAAATAAAGGTGCAATTAATACAAAGCAGCTGACGAACAGTCTGAGAAATGTCAGTTCTTATCAAGAGTCTTGAATGCTGTTAGTTGAGTTTCACCTGGCAGCTTTCCATTACTATTCACTGCCATTGCATAACATTATGTACGTGTTGCACCCTTTGCCTTTTTTCAAAACATTCAGTCAAACTGTTTGATTGATGATTAACATGAACTGTGCAACCGAGATGAATGAACTGATTTGTGCATTGCAACAGGTGACGTTGTGTGTTTTCAGTCTTTAAATCGCTGAATGATGTTTGCAGGAACACTTCAAGGAGCAAGAGGAAAAAGCAAACCTGTGAGATGGCACAATAAACGTAACTGCGATGGATTTAGCTAAAATGGGTACGATTCACCTCCAAAACCCCGGCCACCCCTCCTCGCTCCTGCAGAAGGCCAACCATATGAGGCTCTCGGGGACGTTGTGTGATGTGGTGATCATGGTCGACAGCCAGGAGTTCCACGCCCACAGAACCGTGCTTGCATGTGCAAGTAAGATGTTTGAGATTCTGTTCCACCGCAACAGCCAACATTACACTCTGGACTTCCTCTCACCAAAGACCTTCCAGCAGATTCTGGAGTACGCTTACACCGCCACGCTCCAAGCCAAGCTGGAGGACTTAGATGACCTTCTCTACGCGGCAGAGATTCTAGAGATAGAGTACATAGAGGAGCAATGTCTGAAGATCTTGGAAACTATCCAGATGTCTGAAGAGAACGACACAGATGTGAATATGAACGAAAACGGCGGTGACGATGTTGATGACCGCAGGATCAAGTATCTCAAGAGCACATTTATCTCCAAAAAGCATTCTGTACATGACGGCGGCTATGGCACCGCCAGCCACCTGGCTTTGGTCAGCATGGTCGACAAAAGATCTTCCGGATCAGCCCAAATTGGTCTACCGGACGGCAGCCCGACTAAGGCCGCTGTGGAGGGCCTTATGAGCATGGGTCAGTCCATGCTTGTTCAGGCCAACGCACCCCAGAGCTGTTCACAAGGTAACGGATCTCCATTACTAGATAAGATTAAAACCGAGATGATGCAGGTGGATGAGGAGTTCCAACATGAAGGAGGCTCGACTAGGAACGGGGAAGGCTGCGGTGACTCTCGGCAGCACCGGGACACTCCTGGAACCCCTACTAGAGGCAGTGTCATCACTAGTGCCCGTGAACTCCACTCCGCAGACGGTTCCGCAGATTCCCAAGTAGACAACGGTCAAGCAGGCCTGGTGAACATGGCTAGTCTGGCCGACAGACATTTCGCATCTCTGTGCACTATGCCATCCAACCATAAAAGCGATGTTATGCTGCCCTTGCCCGTATCCATGGCATCGTCATTACATGTGCCGTCCTCTCTGGCCATGTCGATGGATTTCAGTGCCTATGGGGGGCTCTTCCATCAGAGTTTGATTCAGAGAGAGTTCTTGAGCAAGCTCGGGGATTTTACAGCGAACGTGAAGCACGAGGTCCAAACCCAGAAAGAACGATGCGAGGTGTGCGGCATGGAGCTGCCTGATAATGAAACTGCCGAACAACACAGGTGAGAATGTTTTTCTGGTTAGTTAAAAAAAAAAAAATGCTAATGTCATGATCGTGTGCTCATTTCTATCACAGTTTCTCTCGGACTATGTCAAGCACAGCCTAGATGAGATTTTAAGGGATAAGTCATCCAAATATGTCTTCTTTACCTTCATGTCAGTCTTAATCCTTATGACTTCTTTTGTAGAACACAAAAGGTGAAGGTTTCAAGAAAATCCTGGCCACTCTTATTGATAATGACCAACAAGTTGACATCAAACTTCAACAGCATTAGGAATATTGTAGAAAGGTCTAAAAGACTTTGGACAGGATCTTAAATGTATAGTTCACCAAAGAATTTAAATTCTGTCATCATTTACTCATCCTCATCATTTCAAACCTTTATGAGTTTCTTTTGCAGAAGACAAAATAACATATTCGTAACCGAACAACAGCTGGACCCATTGACTTGCATTGGTTTTGTGTTCATACAAAGGATGTTCAGTTACCAATATTCTTCAAAATATCTTCTTTTGTGTTCTGCAGAAGAAAGAAAGTCATACAGGTTTGAAATGACAAGATGGTGAAACAATTATGACCAAATTTAAAATTTTGGCTGAACTACCCCTTTAAATGGCATTTTGAACTCCATAGAAGAATATCTATCTGATACAAAATGAGGGCGAGTAAATAAATATAATTTATTTTTTGTGCGAACTGTTTCTTTAAGCGCTCGCTTTCTCGGTCCTGATGACAATGGTGCCAAACAGGTTAGAAACGTCTCCCAGTTCGACATCCCAAGCTTTTATTTGATTTGTGAAAGGAGGTTTTCTTGTTTAGAAAATAAGGGGTGCTTAGTGTGGCTTGACCCTAGCCGCCCCTCCATAACCTTTGGCTTAACGCTGTCAAAATGATCAGCCAAGAGGAGCTTTGCTCAGATAGACAAATGAGTTAGAGAACAATGAGCACTATTTTCTAAGTCAAATCGGGCATTATCTTATATCTATATAGGTGTCTTTGTCCTTTTTAATGACATAGATCAGAGCTTTAAGCCTTCACTCACTTCATGCTGTATGTCAAAATATTTTATTATAGCTTTGACAAGATTGTTCCCTTCAATTGACCAATCCAAATTCAAAGCACATGGTAATTCCAGTAATATTGGATCAGGGCTTGAACGCTTTAAACTTGGACTCTCAAACAGTAGGTAGTGCCTTATCTCTATTTATCAGAGCGGAAGATAACCTCGCACTGCTCTCCTTAGTCTCTGTGGTGAAGATGGTCTGATAGTGACTTTACCCTCCTGTCAGACACAGATAAAGTGGCCACACGTTGTGTGTATTGCAGCGCACCTGATACTCTTTCATTCATTCCCACAAATGCTGAACCCAGTGACACCAGCGCAGGTTTCCTGTCTGAGCTCACATACAACCAGATTCTCTCCTTTCCATTTAGTTGCTTTGCCTTCAACACTGTTCTGATGCTTGTACCTTTTTAAGGTCCTTCAATTTTATTTATTTAATAAATTGTATTGAATAGAAATAGATTTCTACCATAACCTTGGCGAAATTTTAATGAAGTATATATTCATTGTGTGGCCACAAAGCTGTTAATCACAGATACGGATAATACTTAACAAATATGGTTAATTTTTTCTTCAATGGCAATGCAGATGCAATGAATGCTTCAACACCTACAGTGGGTCACTGGGTCAGGCGGTCACTAATATTTGTTCATAAACTCAGCTTACCCTTTTCTGGTGTGTGAACGTTGACAGATGTTAAAATCAGCCGGCATGTGACTGACACACCGGACATTATGAAAGCCCGGAGGCCCCGCGGGGTCATTGTGGTCAGGGCGAGCGGATCCTATACCAATACCAGTTAAACTTTTGCCCTAATCACAAACAGGCCCTAATGTCACAAATCTTAACCTGAGTAACCAACACTTTGTCAGGTCTCTTGAGTGATACTTCATCAAATAGACAGTCTCTAATTTTAACAATCATATCGCTGCTGTCCTTCTGAAACCTTGTATCTCCATATTTCAAGATTTTTTTAATCATTATTATTAGTCACCATTTATGTTTGTCACAGGGTTTTGCAATATCTTAAGAATCAAAGTGCCTGTCAACTTTTGATTTGTATTTAATTATTTAAGAGGTATTTCCAGTTTCCTATTTTTTTATTTATTTTGGACCACTGACGTTTCGGAATTACAGCGACAATGTTTATTAAAAAAACAATTAAAAGTAAATGCCATAGCATTCAACATTGCAATTACAGCACAACAGACATTACTTTATTTTGGATTAAGCCCGGTCTCGGCCCTTTCATGCATGTCATTTCTACCCTGTGGACGAGCCAGGGAATGTGCTGCTTTCCACTGAGTGGATTTAATCTGCTGCTGATGTGTACTCACAATCCACCGCAGGCGGCGAGCCGACGAATGATGCGTGCGGGGGCTCTAGGGACACAGATCAGCTCCGTTGCTTAGAATTCCCTGGAAGTGGAAGATCCTTGAGCGCTCGCACTGGACCTGGTGCACACAAGCTCTAATTAGATCTTTTGTTATAGAGCAAATGGAGAGAGATTGAGAGACAGAGAGAGGTCAAGCCAGAAAGAAAGGGGAAAATGGAAATAGAAAGGATTGCTATAAAACCCAATTGTTAGATCAGAAAAAGTGAGATCAGTTACAGGACATTGCGCTGTACAGGATTAATGTATTGTTGAGTGTTGAGACATAAATATTAACAGTTTGTAATATAGAGGTCATGTGATTACGGATGTATACAGTTTACACTTTTTATTATTATGTATTGTGTATGCTTTCATTTAAAATGTTTGATTTTTTAGGGAGAAATTACATTACACAGTGTAGGTAGGAACGAAAGGGCACAAAACATAAAAAGGCCTTGAAAGTGTTTTGAATCAGCTGTACTTTATCTGTTTTATATTTTACTGTACTTTAGCATTTGAATTTTAAGGGGCCTTGACAGACATGGATATATTTTTAAGAAAATACCATATAGCTTAAGGTTGAGTAATTTCTGACATCATTTTCGTTTTAGGGTGACCTGTTCCTTTAACAGCAGTTATGTGAGACTAAAAGCACAGATCACACCCCCGGGGTTCAGACCTCATTATTGTCTTCTCAAATGTTGCTTCAAGAGACCCTTTGTTTACTCAGCCTAACCCTTTATCTTCTGGTTAACCACAACAACGGCCCTAACTACATACCACTAGTCTTCACAAGTAACATTATATATGCCTCTTTTAACTGAAGAATTGTTTTACCTAATTGAGATAACCACAGGTTATCATATACTGCTGTTTATCTTATCCGTGTTGCCATCTAAACTTCCAAACTCCAATCTCTGTTGTTGTTAGATATATTAATGAGCATTGCACTGAGATGGATTACTTTCCTTGGAGTTAAATGTGGTGTATTTAGATTGATTCAGTTAACGTTCATGACTCACATCAAGTGACTCATAGTTCACCCAAAAAGGAAAATTCTGTCATCACTTGTAACCCTCGTGTCATTTCAAACCTGTTTGACTTTATTTCTATTGCAGAATACAAAAGAAGATTTTTGATGAAATTTGGCACCCATTCACTAACATTGTATGGACACAAAACCAATGCAAGTAAATGGTGCCCGTTACAGTTCCTACATTCTTCAAAATATCCTATTTTGTGCTCTGCCTAAAACAGAAAGTCATACAGGTTTGAAATGACAAAAGCGTTAGTAGTGATGACAGAATTTTCCTTTTTGTGTGAACTATCAGTCACTTAAAAAAATGGGAGTCATGAACTTTAACTGAATCAATCTAAATACACAACATTTAACTCAAAGTAAAGTCATCCATCTCAGTGCAATGGTCATTAATATATCTAACAATAACAGAGATTGAAGTTTGGAAGTTTAGATTGGAACACAGATAAGATAAATAGCAAATTTTGAGTAAATTTTCATTTTTGGGTCAACTGTCACTGTAAATATTTTGTAGATAAAGATAGCCATATTGAAAGATAAGCATGACACCAGAATGCACAGGATGTAAAAGAGGCCAAAAAAACTCATTCAGTGTATTAATGGATAACCCAGCCCATGTGAAGATATGTTGCCTTGGTCAAGCTTCATTAGCGCTTTAAGCCCTTCCTGTCCTGCAAGACTATGGCCACCCAGTGATCTTTAAACCTCTGTCATCTCAACAGACCTCTGGAATCCTGTTGGTCAAGACTTTAAGCCCTCTTGTATCTTTTCACCCCAAAGCCTGCTATCAGGCAAAGACAGAACTCTTTCAGCTCTTATCGTGGTTATACAGGTCACTTCTCTAGGGTCAGGTCAAACTTCTGACCTTTGGTGCCCGAGGGTGTTTTTTCTTCTCCCTCTCGCATTGTTCTTGTTTTCAAACCCTCCTTTGTGTGCTTGAGTGTGTGACCGCCTGTTTTTCGTTGTGTTGGGGGGTTGGGTGACTTATTGATAGGTGACTGGGATTCGGCTGAAATGCGGTGACTTCAGTCACAGTTCCTAAAGTCTAATGTAATACGTGAAAATACAAACAACGATCGACGAACCTTTGATCTCGTTGGCTCTTCTACGTGTTTTGCTGTCCATGCGCTTGTAACCCAAAGTACTGATCAAAGTAAAGGTTATAGAGTAATATTTGGTTAAAGGCCAGTTGACCGATTTCCATACTGATTCCATTCAGTTAGCGGAATGCCGCCTGTGTGTGCCAGAGCTCACGCTGGCTCCGGGTGCCAGGGGCAAAGAGACAAAATCTCTGCATTCTGGCCCTTTTCCCTGGAAGTAGTTGCTGCTTAGGTCAATGGATCATATGATGGATCATCTTGTAGATGTCATTACAAACACAATATTATCGTTATACTCAGGCTGGATGACGTCTGTTATATGATCGTAAGGTATGTACTGTATTTTTTTAAATGTGGTCCAGCCCAAAGTGGTGGAGTCATGGTTTCTCCACCTAAACACCTGGGGGAGTTTCCCTCCTTTGCATCCTCCCGTTTTAGAAGAACTGTTGTATAAGTTACATCTGATCATTTTTTGTAAATCGCACCGTACAAATAAATTGAATTAGAAGAAATCCAATATTTATAGTAGAGTTGGGCTAATGAAGTTGGTTCTATTCCTTTCAAAACCTCAATAATGCTGTCTGTTTGATAAGACAGTATTTACAGCAAATTGGGGGTGTTATCAGTCTCAAATTCTTTTAATAATTTACCCATTTAACCGATACTGTAGATACAGCAGTACTCTGAATGAACAAAAATTAAATGTTTGATGTTTAAAGATTAGAAAGACACACAGAGAGGCTTAAAGGTCAGTTATTCGGCTTACTATCAGAGCCAGTGAGTCAAATCCAACGTAGAACTTTCAAAAACAAGTTATCAAAGGGCTGCCATGGTATTTGTTTGTTAACCGTGAAGTAATTTTGACCTTGAGTAAGATACATAACCTTACCTGGAAACAGTTTTAGGTGAATAATAAAACCTCTTGTAACTCTGAAACTGTTTTTAGTAGTAACTCCACAATTCTTAGTACATACCATTGAACATGTGTAAACATCTATTGTAAGAATCCTACTGTTGTTGCAACATGCTCTCAGTCAACATTTTCCAACCTGCATAGCATAACCAAAGCGTTTTTTGTACAGAAAACTGTGAAATTACCAGTTGAGGTGTTTCAATAGTGCTTTAGGTAAGCGCAAGTCAGTTGTGAGCATTGGAGGCTGTCAAAATGGCAACGGTCTCACTCACACAAACCCAGCGGTCCATTGAGTCTCCACCGCACGGATTAATTGAACACTTCTCAATTTGAAAACAGTCTGTCCTGTTTCTTTATGTTTTGCACTGTAAGGATGAGTTCCAGCTAAAAGTAGCACTGTTTGTGCTAGAGACATCTATGATACCTCAAATCATGAGTCATGTGACTTGTTGAAGAGTTTACATTCCTACTACTGTAAGCAGTCAGGCAGGTTAAAATGGAAGAACATATCTCACACACTTTTATAAAGGGATCATAACTTTACAGCAGGGTTGCCCAAATAGTTATTTGCGAGGGGACTGCTATGGAACCGTGAGTTGGTAGACTTTATATAGGCTTACCAGAAATTGCCATTATTTTGCAAAAGTTAAACTTTTTTTTTTTTACTAACAATAGTTATGTAAAATACGTCTGATAAAAACCACAAAACGGATAATAATAAAATGATCTGCTGTTAAATTATTGAAATATTTACTTGAAATCTCAGGGGGTACTTCAAGTGTTCAGCTGAAAAGAAAGTTTATAACCCTCTGCCTTTCAATATTTATACATATACCATTTTTTACTGTAAGAAAATATTCAGGCCTCAAAAGTTTGTAGTGACTTACATTAAAAATGTTGACTTTAGGCCTGATTTTAAAATGGCACAATGGAAAGTATTGGTTTTGAAAAAGACCCAACAAATATTTTTACACAGACTACCAGGGTTGCCAGATTTGTGTAACAAAACCAACCCAATGGCTGATCAAGACTATTTCAATGACTTCAGCCCAAACATCGAAACCTTAAATGTAACACTCTTATACCAAAAATATTTGACAGTCAACATTATGCATTTCACACAATTTCTCACTCACTGTAATCAAAAACACATTTTTTCTCAGAGGAATAGTTCATCTAAATAATTGGTGCCCATTGACTTGACATAAGGAATAAAAATGACTATGGTCAAGTCTTACATTAACCCTACGGAATAAAAATATTCACATTCCTGGCCACCCTGTCGACTATCAAAACAATCAACCATGATACACTGTATATAAAAATAACATGGTGCCACCACAGTAATTTTTAACAAGTCATCAACTCATCATGTTAGATTAAAAGGACAATTGTTTGTAGGTTTGTGAAAAGTGGTTGTGTTTCCTCATTCACGGCTCATACGGTTTTCTCACACGGATTTGGCGAAGACTTCCTTTAAAGCAGCAGTCTCATTGGTAATTTGGCAGTGCTCTAGTATCCGATTGCACACATCAGCCCTTGAATTGCTCTCTCAGTGGGAAAGGTACTCTAGCAGCACAGCTCTGGCCTGCCATTAATCAAAGCCACTTCCAGTGGCCCACTCCAGCAACACAAGCGCTCGCCCTGTCTCAAACAGACAGCTCAACAATTTGTCTCTTTAGAGAAAGTCGACATTTTAATGCCTACATTTTATTAGCAATGTATAACAGCAGCCTGTAGAGACAAATTTACCATCATCTTTACAGATTCGCTCCTCTCCTTTAACCCCGGCTGAGATGTTTTTTTCACTTAAATCAATCAGCGGATTAACTTTCACCAGTTTCGCATTGTATGTTTTAAATCTATTCATTTATCCAACCTCTGTGTTATTTAATGTTCTTTTGTTACAGCTTCTAATGTGCATATCAATATCCATAGACGAAACTATTTGAATAATGCAGCGAGTTGTCATGATGATGTTTAATGGCGGTGTTCATTTGGATTACCTGACAGAGACAGTCTGTTTTGACTGGGATAGAGACTAGCTGTATTGATTTTACACTCATTGTTCCATTTACCAGGAATTTTTACACGTTTTAGATCAGTGTTGTTCCACCTTTGTGTCTTTCAACTGGACAGAGAGGCTGGGATTAACAGGGGGGTTTCTGAAAGGTGCTCTGTTATTGAGCAGTTCAATTGCTGGTCGGGGTTTAGTCGATTATTATCAGCAACTCACAACTGTTAACTTGGCTTAGGGGAAATGCTAATGTTTGAACGTGTTTGAAATTTTCAAGTGCAGTTGAGTGTTAAGCAAAAAACACAATTTTTTACAGATGCTCCAATATATCGGCCAGTAATCGGTTATTATAATTTTCACACTATTGGCCGATAATTTTAAAAAAGCTGATGATCAGGGCCGATGTTTTATGTTCATCAAAAGAAGACAAGATATGCATATTTGGATGTTCAATATTAATAGTCATTATATAAATTAATAATGACATTTAGAAAGTTTAGATATATTAATTTAATCTTCTGAATTTGCATTGGCAAACAACACTGAATAATCGGTTAACCGTATCGGTGGAGAAATCTTTTAAAATCAGCCAAGTCATGGGTTGTCATGGGTATGGGTTGTTGGCATATTGGCTATTCAGTTATTTGAGTTGCATGATCAGTTTCTAATTTATTGGTCTGTATTTATATGCAATACTTTATGTTTACATTTTCTTGGCTGTTGTGTCATTATTCACATTTTCCAAAGCTTGTCACCCCTGTAAAGTGTCATTTTTATCCCAGCCGCTGCATACAGTTAAGATAACACCAGGTTTTTTGTACCAAACACATGAATCTGTAGATAATGTTTGCTGGCTGCCTGCAGCAGCGCTCAGCATGTCCAGCGCGCTTGAGTGGATATTGTTTATGTGAGGCTGGGCTCTGTCAGGCGCTCTATTTCAGACTCTGTGTTGCGGCTGCGAATGGCGGCAGCACAGCAGACGCTTCGAACCTTCGAATTGTGACATGACCCTGAGCAAATATTGGATGTAGAATAAAACGCCTGAAAAAGGGTGTCTTAATTTCAATTGAGATAATTTAATTCTATTACTCTCAATGATTTTCAAACATAACATCTCAGAATGAATATTTTGGGGGGAATATCAGCTTTTCAAGGTGAAATAATATGTCGCCTTTTGTAATGAGTCTGTGTGTCTGCAGGCACCGCAGTTGTAGAGCTGTGATAATTAAGGGCTGTGTAGCAGGAATAAAGGTTACGCCTGCGATGGGCTCGGCCGGCTGCTCGCAGATGCAGCGCACGTGCCGACTGTGTCTGCGTGTGTGGCTGGAATTCACATGAAAGGACCGAGGCGAGTAAAGCGAGCGGGAGTGGGCGGGAGACAAGTAGTTGATATGTATAGTGTGACTCAGTTAAACATACCGACCTGCTGGCGTATTTCAGAAGCGTTTAATGCGTTTTAATGAAAACAAATATTTTGAGCCCGAGAACAGGTCAAGAGGACAGAGGACGATTGGCATGTTTGACTTTGATACGTGGTGTTTGTCTCAATCTCAGTGGTTACTTCATTGAAATGGAGGGTATATATTTGTCTAGGCTCATTGTGTAATCTCTCTCTGACACGTGTGTGTTTAATTTTTGATAAAACCAAAGCCATAAATGTTTTCTGTGAAGCCAGCGGGTCATCGTGCCTTGAAGGTTAATATTTCATTGCTGTGCTCAGACATGAGGGTTCGTGTGTGGACAGCTCGTGCAGTTTTTTGGAGACAGACCTTGTTTTTAGTACATATTTTAGGTGCCAGGCCATGATGTTTAGTGTGTTAACTGCTTTTTTATGTAGTAGACTTAATTGATTCAGACCTGCTTGATGAATATCTCAAGTGCCTGAAGAAAATGCGCGCCCAGAATCTTTCACAGACTGCTGTGGAGAATATTCAACTATCAAAACAAACTGTGTGGCTGAGACTCAGTCATGCTTAGAAAATCACTAATGGTTTTATTAAACCTAATAGAAAATGAAACGTATATTATCTGTTAATCGGAACAAAGAAATGTATACAGATTTGGAACAACCTGAGGTTGAGTAAATGATGATAGAATTGTGTGAACTGTTCCTTTAATATAAGCATAAAAATAAAATCATTATGCTTCATTTGAATTATTTTTCACTTCTGCTGTATTTTATGTCATTTAAAGCTCAACAGTACATATTTTTATATTGAGGTCATACTGAGGTTATGCTGACCCCAATAGATCTGTTGACCTGATCTTTTGGTCAGATTGTGTATTTACAATATTATGATTGCAAAACACAGACTGTTACTTTGATAGCACTGACATATTAAACACCATCTTAATCTGACATTGTGTTGCATCTACAGGAAGTTGCACGGCGCAGTCAAGACCTTTGGTTGCGAGTTCTGCGGAAAGCAGTTCCTGGACAGTTTGCGACTGAGGATGCATATGTTGTCTCATTCAGGTAAATCCCACTCAGGCATTACAAAGATAAACTGTTTCTGTAACTCAGTTGGTAGAGCGTTGTGATACCATCACAAAAGTCACAGGTTCAATTATGAGATAACTCACCTGGAATGCGGTGTATGTCACTTTGTATAAAAGCATTTTCTAGAAACATACATGTAATGTAATGTGAAATGAATTTCCACAAAGGTCACATCCATGTCATTTGCAAAGTTCTTCACATCCCTTGCTTGTTTGTTTATATTGGCTTATAATACTCTCAGCTGCATTTAACACATTTGACTACTCAATTCCATCAAAAAGGTCATATCTGAACCTAACTATCACTAACTATCGTCCTGCGGTCATCCACGGTGTAAACCACAGTACCATGGAACATATTGCACTTCTGTGTATTCATGACGCAGTGTTTGGTTATCCCCGGTTTCCCATTCCGCTCTCAACTGCGTCTCAACTGTTACATTTCTGGCCTGGCCGGGATCCAGTCTGGGCAGTTTGCCACATTATTAGTACAGTATGTACAGTGAATCTTTGCCAGCTCTGTTTTTTTTGTATTGTAATGAGGAGGTATACAAGAGAAGGCAGAGGACAGCTCCAGTTGTTTATTCACATCCAGACCCATAATTAAACGATTGTGCTGAAATGTTGCATCTTACATAAGTGTTCGGTTTTGTTTTGTATAATACGCGCCATTAAAATAACTTGGATCATACACTTCAGAGTTTGGTTATGGAAGGGTCAGTTGCATAATAGTAGACAAATTAGAGACAGGCTGGAAAAGAAGTTTAGCAGTGATTGCGTCTGTTGTGCAGCTGTTGTTTTTTACTTTTGCTTTTTGCCAGTTAGTGGACGACCAGTATGACCTTTTAGTTAACAATACCAGTGTGAATAGAGCATTTAAAGACCCTGCTTATTATTAGTATTTAGAAGATTTTATTCAGGGAATTTATTGACACCTGTAATAGAGACTAGAGAGTGAACAGGACATTATTTGGGACAAAACCCATGGCTTCAACATCAGTATCAAGAACCAACGTGTGATTGATGCTGATTGAATCCAGTACTCGCCCTGACTAAATTGTGCTTCAAAGGGGAATGTCCTGTTCCAAGTGAAGGGAAAATACACTCAGACTGGCAGCGGTGAGTGTGTGCGAGTGTGTCCACCTGTCTGATTAAGTCTGTAGTCGTCTCTCTGGAAGGATTTGTGAAGCACACCTCACTTGAATCTATCAGCTCCGGTTTTGGTCAAGATTTTGACAGCATCCTCTTTCAAATGAACTAAAATGTCCTTCTCTTTATGTTTTATACTCGTGCTCTGTTTTAAAACATTTTGTGCTGCCTAATTAGGTAGCATGCATTGCGATGAAATTGAATATTGATTATGAAATAAAAGTTTAATTCAAACCTAAAATTGTAGATAAAATATAGAAATGCCCCGATATATCGGACAATAATCGGTATCGCATGATAAAAGCAATTTTTCACACCATCAACTATCGGCCGGTAGTTTAAAAGCAGCTGAGGATGAGGGGCGATATTTTCTGTCAATCAAAAGAGGAGAGGACAGGAAAATGCAATGAATTTTCAGAATCGGTATGGGTAGATATCACTCTGAATAATCGTCTATCGGTATCGGTGGAGAGATTTTACAATTATTCCGGTGCATCTATATTAAAAAGTTCTCAGTCTATTAAAAACAGAATATTTTTGGTCTTAATAAACTCATCACACGTAAAATAATCCCATAAAATCTCCCATTTTGAGCAGTGCTTGTGTTGCTGCCTTCATCTAAATTATTCACTTCAGTTTTCACGATGGTTAGAACGGTGTCAAGCAAGGGAGCTCACTAGGTTATATAACAGACCGTGTGTTGTCAACTGTTTGGCTCATTTTTCTTTTATCAAAGTCATTTTTTCCAGTCACAAATCAATATCATAAACTCTGGCAAGAATATTCAGTAACTCCCACTCATAATCTGCTCGTAATCCACCGTGGCACCTGTTCACGTGCCGCTTGACAGCACAAAAGAGACAACAAATCATCGTCATGTGCTGCACTGAAGCTGAAAAGCCCCGTCAAGATGTTTTCTCGTAATATCTCTTTCTGTCGTTCTCTCTCTGTCTGGGTGTCTGAGAGAAGCCCTGCTCTCCGAGCCTGGCGGCACTCCAGCTCTTCCCTCGCGCTGATGACATCATCAGCTGCCGGCAGGTCTGGATGTTCTGCCAGCATTCTGGAGCATTTATGATCGCTCACAGATGTGTGTCCAGGAACATACTGTACCCAAATCCCAAAATTAATCAAACTTGACTGCTCTCCAAGCCACTGCTCTCCAGCATAGTGGGGAGGGAGGGTGCTCAAGTCCTAAATAAAACAAAAAAGGAGAGCGACAACAAAGATGAAAACTACTGGGTGTCAGAGCATGGTGTTGCGGTCTGCGGGGTGTTGAGAGGTGGCGTGCCTGCGTGTGCCGCCACGCCCGTTTCTCTTTCAGTTTAATCAGGTGGATTAAACCAGCGGTTTTGCTTCATGACCCAGATTTCTTTGTTGGACAGTGGAGTTTACACAATGCCAGATCCTGTAACCCATATGGGATGTAGTTAGTGTGTTTTATTGACAATTTGTAGTTTGTGATTTTGGCTTTCGAGGACATAGGTATGTCACAGAACCTGTCTGTGTTGGTATGTGTCTAATGTGACAGGTGAATGTGCTCCAAAAATCATATTGGCCTTTGACTTTAGAAGCATTTTGCTTTCCTTTTTAAAGTAGACACATTGATTTTTGTTAACTGTTAATTTTTTATATGTGTTTTTTTTTGCTCTGTCAGAACAGATATATATGAACATTTTGGGATTTTTTCATGACCAAGAGGTTGAGAACAACAGCATTAAACCACACCTCAAAGGCCTGCAGATGTCACCATGATAATAAATTACCTCTCGTTGTTAGAGAGATTGACAGTAAAGGCATTAAACCACCCTGCTGGCTTTATATATAGGGCTGGTTTAATAATCTGACCTTTGTGTCTCCATTATTTAATGGCTGTTTTCTACAGTCACCTATTATTTGTCTCCCGCCAATTGCTAGGTAAACAACGTTGTTTTCATTTCCACGTCCAAACACTAACAATTTATGAATGGTAAATAAAGTCTTTAATTTGCGACAGGAAAAAAATTAAAGCAAAAATCTAATTCGGTCTTTATTGCACAGAAAAGCACTAGATCTTCTGGCCCGTCATTGGATTTTGCAGCTTTAAATCCCTACGGTTGCCAAGTAGCAGAAGCCCTTGTTTTTTAATGGTCTAATTTGGTATTCAGCACGAGATTGGATCTTATTTTTGTATCCCAGACAAAGTGTTTTGATAGAGGGTGATTGGAACCCAGTCTGGAGGCTGTTGCGCTGTTTTTCATGGGTTGTACAGTACACAATGTGCCTTCTGAAAGAGAACACAAGCCTTTTGAATATGGAGCTTTTTAAATGTGTACCGAGCTTCTGGAGGAGAGAGGAAATGCCTGAGAAGAGACATATGAGAGAATGTGGCTGCGTCACAACAGAACAAATCAAATGTGCTGGAATGACACATAGGCTTTTGAATTTACCCATCATGCCTAAAGTGACTGTCTATGAAGGCAACTTGGTAGGATTTGAGATAGAGCCATTGACTAAACTACAATGATTAGTTATTTGCTCAACTTGGAAAAAATGAGAGAACCGATGGGTCACAACCCAAAAAATGTTGTTGGGAAGCTGTCAAATGGTTACTGAATCTTGACTATTTACAGGATCGATTACTGAATGGAGATTTTGGTAAAAATTTCTGATATTTTAATATTCCTAAAAAGGAACATTATTTAGTTCTGTGTTGGGTTGCTTATATAATCTGGACTCTAATGCAAAACCAACTATGTCAACAAACACATTATATCAGTATACAGTTTCTGTGCATTCAATATATCTCTGTGTGCATACATTTCCATTTATAGCGAGAACACTATATGCTCTTTTACTATAATAAGCCAATATTAAATAAACTAACAACACACAGCGTTTTCGCCCAACCCAAATGTTCTCTCAGGCATAATTTAAGCGAGGCTGATGAGTCACACCATCAAGTATTTTTGCGTGTGGTTTGTAATGATTCTGAAAACGAGGACATTTTTAAACTTTAAAGGGCTTGGGTCATCGTCCAGAAGGAACAAGACGAGAGCGTATGTGGGAAAGACACTAAATTTAGTCGCTTGCTGGCTGACTTCACGGATCTTGTGGGTGCTTTAATGAGTCATAATAAAGTCATTTAGGGCCAACCGAGTGAAAATAGATATTTGACGAGCCGATGGTGATTACAGATGAACATTTTATTGATTTTTTTTAAGCATCTGCGAGTCTGAGGTGAGGCGAGTGTCGGAAATGGTAAAACTTAGTTGGAGAGAGACTTTGTGTGTCCCCGACTGCACACTGTGTGTGGTGAAGTGTGTTGTTCATTTTTCTGTCTTGAGTAGGTCTCGTCCCTCATGAATTGTTCAGGAAAAGCAGCGTCAGCTGGCAGTTTTTTCTTCCTGGTCAGTGTGTGTAGTTGTTCGAGAGTGCTCGAGCGAAATGTTTCTTAAAAAACATCCTGGCCTACTTGATAATGGGCCAGCAGCTCCACAGGTGGATCTAACACTATTAATAGATGGATTCCCTCAGGTGGCTTTTCAAGTAATGGCTATCAGAATAAGTTATTTAGTCCAGTTATTAAAATTGGTGATCGCAACTGGGTTAAATGAAATCCACAGTTTTTGTGTGCATACGTGTGTGCGCACCGGGGGCATCGTGTCTAATGAACTAAAACAAATTGTGAATTTAGCGATATCCAAACAGATATTTACTTACTAGAATGTTTATTAATCAGTTAAATAAAGTGAAAAATTGAACCTCTATAAACACATTTGTGCTATCCTGAAATTGTAGGGTATCAAAAACACCAAAGGCATCTCGAGAGGTATCGCTGAGACAAGAGGTTACACAAATTTCACCTTGTGCCCTTATTGCGTCTGTAGCTTTCTAAAATCAGAACTGTCAAGGTCATTTAACACATCAAAAACCGAAAAAGTAATTCAGTATAAAGTATAATTTTTTTAGTCATTTTTGGAAAGCCTCTGTACTATCATAAGAAATCTCATAATACAAAAAAATGTAATCTGAATTTTTATTGAATTTATACATAATTGCATGTGTTCTTTTCAATTTATGAATTACTTAAATTGTCTGTAATGATCTAAGGAGAATTATAATAATGACATTTACATACAAACTCTGCAGTAAAACATCCAGACGCATTACAGTAATAAGAAAGGGGTAAGAAATGTGCTTTTGTGCCATGAAAGTAATGTCTCAATGCAAATCTTAATGATCCTAAAAGAAGTCCTTTTTCTTTCTAAAAAAGCTATAAATTATATTTTCCTTTTGATTTTGGGGTGAAATGCGACCGGCTCGACAATTCAAGAGATTCACATCCTCAGTGAATAATGAATTACTGGTGATCTGAAACATGCACTTTACCAAGGGAACATGAAGCACTAGCCTGAGGCTCCTTCAACCTGATATGACCCGTATCACTTTTTTATCATTGTATTATTATTATTTATTAATGTTATCTACAGAAACACATAATAAATAGGTTTTGTGTTCTTTTTGTTAGAGGAGACTTCGCATATCTCATAAATCAACCCGAAGATACAAAGCTCTTTAATATCCTTTTAGGACATGTTGTGCCTCGGTTTATGGTTTACGGCCTTTTATCGAGGCAAGACAAAAGAAAGTTGGCTGCTCTCGTAGATAAGAACATCTCTTTGATTGTGTTAAGGGACTGTATGTTTATATGAAATTCAGGGGAAATGAATTCCATATATTATACACTTTGAAAAAACTGAATTTATGATTTTTGGATTGTTTGGCATTATTCTTTCCTGCCTAAAATAGTTCCTCAGAGCCCCTCCAGTAAAGCTTTTATTGCCTGGTGAAAAGAGTTTTTAGAAAGATTGTAGAAAGGTTTTTAAGCTACAATACAGTTTATTCAGCTCAGTGTGTATACTGTGCCGAAGGGTTAACATGTTGGAGATCGGATTAAAAACCTAGGATTCAAAACCTTTGTTGACCTTGCAAACAAAGAGAAGATTTGGTAATTCTGGCAATGTCAAACACAGAAACGTGAAGTAAAAGATTTATTTAGTAAAAAAGCACACGGGATGGTGTTTAAAACATTCTGCAATGAGCATCCAGGTTTTGCTCAACCAGTTTGAGTTAGGCCATGCAACCTTTTTGGTCAAACTGTATGAAACTGGTTAAATCTTTATTTTTTATGTACATGTGACAGTGTTTAACAAATTTATTAGATCACCTGTGATAATAAAGAGACAACACAAATATTTCAGAATCTGCCCAAAACTTGTTTAAAACAATGTTTTTAATTGTCATTTAAAAACAAAAGATGTAAGCACTATGATGAAGAACTTTACAATGTGTGACCAAATTGTAATGAAATGTGCTTTTCTGTTTTCCAGCCGGACCAAAAGCCCTTGTATGTGATCAGTGTGGAGCTCAGTTTACCACAGAAGATGCCCTGGAAGCCCATCGGCAAACTCACACGGGTAGGAACCTCACCTTCATTCACTTCTATAAACACCTTTAACGTCCCCTGGTTAAAAACTCCACTAAAGTGGAGACGCATCCTCCACATTCTATTTATCTGCGTATCGGTCATGTTTATAACTTTATCAAAACTCCATTCTGATGCTCTTTCATTATTTAAAAGGCAGTGTTCACTGCCCTCTAAAATTTCAGTTAGTTATATGTGCTTTTACAGGGCAGGGCAACAAACCGCTGTGGCACAGCACCCGTGCCACGTTTCAACCATCTTCATCACTTTGTCTAAACATGGCACGGTATTGTGCTACATTTATTCAAGCGACTGTACAGAGTTACCCAGACCTGTGAGTCATCAGCGTTCTGGCACGCTCATTAACGCCGACAGCTCTCAGCTGCTACCCTGCTGTCACACATTCATATTAACTGACACCTGATGACTGTAGGCTTTTGGTTTTAGACTTTAAAAAATCATATTTTAGCTTAGTTGAATAGCATGCACGCCGGTACGGGTTGGCATTGGGCGGGATGATGTGTGGAAGTGTGTAAACTTGTTTTTGTTGGTGTTTTTATGGGAAGTTTGTCTGGACAAACAGACATTTCAATTAGTTAGATGATATTGTAGAAAATGAGTTAGAAATCATTACGCAGTTTATCACACCTATTTTACTTCTGTTATAAAGATTTTTCCAAGCTTAACATAGTTTGACCTTTATTAAAAACTAGTATTAATATATAGAATAAATAAATGTAATACAATAATTAAATTGAATATGAATTAAATTAATTGGTTAAACTTTACAATCAAGGTTGTATTTGTTAACATTAGTAAATGCATTAGCTAATATGAACTAACAATGAACAATATAGTTTTCAGCATTTAATAATTTTGTTAGTGCCACTACAGTTGTTCATGTACATGACCTCATGTTATCAGATACAACATTTGAGTAAATTCTGAAATGAACATGAACTAAGATTAATAAAAGCTGTATAAGTATTGCTCATTGTTAGTCATGTTATCTAATGCATTAACTAAATACAACCTTATTTTAAACATTACCCGATATCACACAGTTATTTAGATAACTTTTTTTGATCCGTACACATTGTCCAGCGCTTCCCACACATGCCTAACAAATTGAGCCACAACGCATGAGGAGGTAAAATAAGTTAAAGTATAGCGTGTTTTATTCCCAGATCATTCCCACCATTATCAACCCAAAAATCTAAACCAATGTAGTCCAACAGCAAAACCCTTTACGTCCGCTGTGTCCTATATAGCACGATTTCTACCTGTAATTGGTTTGTTGGACTGTCATTGTGTCTAAGGAGACTGCCGTGAGGATCAAGTCTGTCGCAGGTATTCCAGACTGCACTAATTAATTCTCTCTCTGGGTATGAAAGCGTTTCATGGGGCTAATGATCCACATGTTGAGTCTATATAAAGGTTGAGTCCTAATTAAAACAAGGTGTCACACTTTTGTCATCTTCATAGAATTGAGGTGCTAAACATCTCCATAGCAGCAGGCTCATAAACTCATTGAATTTCCTTAGGCTCAGAGTCAAAAACCTCTTGAATGTTCGTCATATTTGTACAGTAGAGTATGATACTACTACAGCCTTGGAGCAATAACTGTCGCCTGCCTTCCATGGGGAGAAAGACGATAACCCTCTCCAAAACGCTGCCATGTAACTGTAACTCTCTGTGGCACACACTGTATAAATACTTAATGCATGTCGACATAGGGGTGGTGTTAACGATGCCCAGAATTTTATACCTTCTCTCCCAAACTTGTAAACATCCCGTTCTCCATTTCAGTTTGGCAGCACATTCAGTGGAGAGGAGGGGAGGACGTCACTCGCCCATTTTTTTAGAAACCGGCGTACCGCTGGGCCTCGACCATCACTTAGCCAGAGTGCAGATACTGTCACTGCCTTTAGAATTGATCTGGTATTTATCCTGGCAAGATTTTCATATTTTTGTAAAAAACGCTTTGAAGCCCAGAGAGTTAGGATTTAAACAGTGAAGGAATGTGGTTGTGGATGCGAGTTGTGAGGAATTTAATGCTATTGGTTCGATTTCCCTTTTTGATTCCAGATTGTTCTTGTGTTTCTGAAAAGGAAAAGGAGTTTTAAAATAAGAAACACGCTTCTTGTTCACAGCCCTCGGCAGTCCATGAGATCATTTCTGATCTGAAAAACAGATTAAATAAGTTATGTAATGAATTCTTGCAAAAGGCATGTTTACACAGGCTGTTCAATGCGGCACAGGGGTGACAAATACAATCCATTTATTACCCAGAATTTCATAATAAATACACAGCAAAAGCATTTAAACATATTTTATTCATATTTAATGCATTTTTGTTAATACCACCAACATAACTCATTGAACAACTTACAACCAGTCAAGGACTAACTGAAGTCTTAAAGGGACAGTTCACCAAAAAAGCATCTGTCATAATTGAATAACCTTCAAGTCAATCAAAACCAGTATATGACAAAAAAGAGATATTTCGAGAAATGTCTCATTGGTTTTGTTTTTAGACACTGGAAGTCAATAGGGGCCAATGCTGTTTGGTACCAAGATTCTTCAAAATATCTTCTTTTGTTTTCACAGAGATTTGGAATGACCTGAGATAAAACAGTAGCATTTTTTTATTCATTTTGTACACTATGTCCAGTCAGATTTAGTAACACCTCTGACTCATTTGTACATTTTCCTGATAATAGTCATTCTTTTGAGTAAAGAAGAAACCAAGTTTAAAAAAATCAAGTTTTGGTGTTAAGAAAAAAGCTTAGTCATGGTCTGTTGATCTTGGGCCTTGTTTTCATAACACCGCGTTCAGACTGTAAGCAAGAAGATCCTCCTCAAATGTCAGTGTGTGTGAGAATGTCAGAGGTGGACAACTTCGCGCTTTGAGGTTTTCTGGTTGAAAAAAAGAATTGCGAGGGACCCGTAGTACGGGGTGGGTGAGTGGATGGAGAAGGAGGAGGGCGCTGGTGGCGTTTGGTGCCAGGACAGAGAGGAACAAACAACATCATGTGCTGTTGTTTACCCTCTGCCGCTGTGCTGTCATAGACGAGACCTACTAGAGAGCTTGACCTACTTAGAGGGCCTCCTAAAATAAAATCTCAGGACCCGTGTACTGGCGGGCAGGCTGAAAATAAGGCCACAGCGCTCTCTATTTTTCCCCATTGCCCACAACGAAAACTGCATTATTGCATCCTACACAGAACAGAAAGAGAAAGTTATTAAAGGGGTTTATATGGGACTAAAGTAAAAATAATTTAAATTATTTCTGCTTCAGGCACTTCCGTTTGTCCATCTGTCTTGTGTGTGCGTGTCTTTCCCAAAACACTGGTTTTCTGGCCGTTTGTGGACATGAACAGGAAGTGTCTTCTGTTTACATTGGTGGTGATTGCACCATTGAATTTACTCAACAAGAACACACCGATCTGGCCCGCAAAATAAACAGCGTTTAAACGGGAGCAATGTATCTGTTGTTGCATGAATTATTAACGCACGTCTCCTTACTTTGGTAGATTGACCCGTCTTCCTCACACTTCACTGTTGAATGAATTACAGGGGGTCATCTGAGGTATAGCTCATGTGTCAGAGACATAACCACACATAAGTCAGTCTGAAAGCAAGGAGCTATATTTAGCACATACATTGAGTTTATGTGGATCTGATATGCTTTAATGGTATTGTTAACTTTAGGAAGATTAAAGATATAAAAGAGTAAAGAATTTAACTTGCATGTAAACTTTGGGTATTTTTGATTTGATATTTGTGTGGGCTTAGTTTTTTCTTATGCTATTAAATCATTGCAATTGTTAAGGAAAATGTGTAAAAAAATAAATGTGTAGTTTTAATAATATTTTAAATGAGCTTTTAATTTTATATTCTGTGTTTTATGTTATTTTTTGTTTAATTTTATAGGATTTTATGTGCTTTTGACTTATGATATTTATTTATTTATGCCCAATATACATTGAAATGATTTCTATTTCAGTTTAGTTTGGTTTTATTATGATTAATAGTTTTTAAATAATAACATATTTTTTATATATTTGTTGTTGTTTATTTGAGATATTTTATTAATAATTTACTTTAATTAATAATGATATTAATTGACTACAATTTTTTTATAAAAAGTTTTCATTTGAAATTTTGGTTTAGTTTCAGTTTATCAGTTAATATTTAGAAAAATATGTTTATTTCAATTAACAGACATTTTTTAATAGTTTAGTTTTAATTCAAATATAATAACCTTGATTGAAAACAGTTGTTTATAAGCGGCATCTTTAAAATACGAACTAAATAAAACACCTGTTTGCATCTACGGGACACCGGAACAAGGTTAAGGCTACCGTTACTTTATGTTAACTAGGTTGTAACATTGAAACCCCTTTAATTTGACTTTAAATTTTATTGCAGTATTTTATATTTTCAGTTTTAGTAGGCTGAAATAAGTTTAAACCGTGATGTAAACTATGTTTAATAAGTCCTTTGATATTGTGCCAGTATTGATGATTTTGTATTTATTGATGCAGTATATCATCACATTCAGTCAGATCTTCTGTTCTCTCATGGTCCAGCTCCACTTTATCTAAACAGGCTGTATAGGGATAAATAAGCTTGTATTCCCCCACACCTCCACCCCACCGGCTCAGCTAAAGATTCATTGTCTCGGTGGTGCAGCTGATTTCCCAGCATGCCTCTTCATCACACAGTGACTAATTCCTATTGTGCTAAAACTTCAATGCAAAGAGATGAAGTCCTTGGCCTGTTATTAGGCAACTTGCACCACGGGGTGTCCACAGTTTTTTCAGAGAAGATCGTTTTTTTGAAAAGCACATATTCACGTGCATCTCTGAAAGACTTTGATTATTGTGTCCCTGAGCTGTGAGAGTCAGCAGCGGGTCTTCTGTGTAGATTTCTGTGGCTCTATTCACAAAAGAGTGAAGCAGTTAGTAAGTAAATTAGATTCTA
Organism: Triplophysa dalaica; assembly: GCF_015846415.1. NCBI lineage: Eukaryota > Metazoa > Chordata > Actinopteri > Cypriniformes > Nemacheilidae > Triplophysa > Triplophysa dalaica. The sequence goes on along the minus strand of NC_079550.1, from coordinate 10,864,270 downwards.
CAGATGTTTGTAGAGACCATTGAGGAGATCTTTTTTGTGCTATCTTCAATGTAAATAAATAGACTCTCATTGAGGGCGGTTGTTTGAGAAAAAAATACAAACAAAAGAAGACACTTGTGTCTTGTGGTCTCCTTGTGGTTGTTCAGAGACATGGATATTTGGTTTTGGTGAAGTAAATCCTCTTCAGACTTGGTGTCATTTCTTCATGAGTTACTTAAATGAATTTTTGTCACTGATCCATCTCGGGTATCTACATCGAGAGCAAGATTCATATTTTTTCTCAGATAATATCATGCTTATCAGTCTTGCCTGTTCCTCCCCGAAGGCCAGAATGAAAGAACAGAATTACACAATATTGTGTTTATCAGAAACAATCTCCCCTTCACCCACAACAGGTGAATTTCCCCAGTTTGGCCAGAGATAAAGAGATTAGATGTATTTGTTGAGACAGTTTGCATAACTTCCATGTTTACATCTCCTCCGTGTTCTTTATTGACAAACTGTGCACAGAAGATGGTTTCTCATCACTTGACTGACTGGTAAAATGAATCATATACACATCATTTCACATTATGTTTCAAAAACAAACAAAAAAGCAACATATTTGACATCACACAAATGGAGTCTGGTGTTAAGATCAAACTAGTTTGTTTGCATTGTGATGGTGTTTGAAGGTAAAGTTCAATCAAAAAAACAATTCTGTCACGAGTTACTCACACTCTTTTTTTATGTTTGGTTGAACACAGAGAAAGGTATTTAGAAGAATTTTAGTGTATCATTCTTGTTCTGCTTTGCTCGGTGCACGTTACGACCGTTTAAATGTTTTCTACTATGGTAGTCAATGGTGGCTCAGAAATCTCAGTTGCTAACATTTTCCTTAATATCTTTCTTTGTGTTTGACAGAATAAAGACATTAATACAGGTTTGGAACAACTTGAGGTTTAGCAATTCATGACCGTTTTTATGTTTGGGTTGAGTATCTCTTTAAATAAAACGACTGTAGTTTTTACTGTATTTCAATAAATGACTTAAATTAACCAATTGAACAACAAAGACTTATTCTATTCATATATATATATATATACCTCAAAATATGTATATCATTTTTTATTGTTTTATACATATATATTTTTTATGTAAATTTGATTGTTTGCTTTACATTATTGAGGTCAAATATGTGTAATTGTCATAACAATCCAAACATTTGAATATAATAAAAAACACATAGAAATAGTCCTAAAACAGGTTTTGTTTTCTTTTAGCAAAACATAGTTTCTTATTTTCTCATTTTGATTTTGAGTGAAATATGACAAACAGGTTTTGTGAGATTCACTCATTTCTCTTTTTCTTCTACCTGTAGCATGGCCAAGACTTTATCAAAGTTTCATTAATGTCATGTCATGCATGTTGTTTCGAGTTCTGAATTGTTTCAGTTGCACATGTCTTCCTCTTCCTTGAATGTTGCGCAAACCTGCTTCACATTCCTCGAAAAGTTTGCTGTTCTCTCACCCTGCCCACCAGCACTGTGGGAATTGGATTAAGTCTCTGACCTTTCTTCTTATTCACAACTTTGTAGTCGTCGGATGTCAATGGGTCAACTGACCAGCGTGAAAGGCAAATCCAGTGGCTATTGTACAGTGAGGGGCCGTGTTTCCTTCATTACGTCCTTAGCCTGGGAAAAATGGGGGAGGCAGAATGTCAATTAGGAATTAATTTTCAACCCCTCTGAATTAGTCCCAGACAACTTTATAAAGGCCTTGACTGGCAGGACGATCAAATGAGGGTGAGAAACAGTCTGCCCTGTCAATAAAAAGGCTTTGAGAGAAATTGATTTATAGACATATCAAAGAAAAATACCTATGGCCTATTTTGTTCGGTTTAATAGACTTCATCATCCATTCCAGTAGATTTATGTTTGATGTTCTATTTTAATTAGGTGCCATAGCATTAGGACACACATTTGAATCATCCTGTGATGCTATTAAACTCCTTATCCTCATACAGAAAGCGGCATTGAGTTCTCTCAATGCTGATTGGCTGGGAACGGTAATGAGGTCAGATACAAAAATATATAAATGTTGCTCATTAAGATTGTTCAGACAGAAGCGTGACTCACCGCAGCGAGTTTATGTATGTGAAGCGTGTTATGTGACGGGGTCATGTGAGGAGAAGGGCTGCATAGCTTGTTGCTGTTACAGAGAGCGCCCCCTGCTGGTGTATGTATATGACACTGAGCAAATGTCACCTCTCATTGGAAAGAAAGAGAAGCTTTTGTTTCTCTTAATATAGACATTCACCGTTCTATTAAAATAAAACACAGCTTTTAGATCTTTTTAGATTTTTGCCACCTTTATAAGATCTCATCGATCGAACATCATCATTGATCTCCCACCTCGCTTCTTCAGGTCCAAACATCCCGCCAGCACCTGGCTCTAATAAAGTGTTGTGAAAGGAGAGGCTTGTTCTGAATGAATGCTGACACCCTACTGATCTCTTCACTTTTCTCTTTCTCACTTTATCTTTTTAAACCCTCCCCGTCTCTTTTTGTACCCAGAGACCTTTCACCTCTGTAATGGATTTCAGAGGAGTCCTTCACCTTTCTGATTGATTATTTCTCTGTTTAAAGTGACTCATAACATTCACGCTCCTATTTCTCTAGAATTTATATAGTTCAGCTCCATTGACAGAAATTATGTTAGGTTAGATTTATTTTGTTCATAGAGTACAAGTACAGAGTCACTGAAATACTGTTGGCGTCTAACCAGAAATAGATATTGCAATATGGTGCACATGGGGTAGCATAAAAGGCATTGTGAAGTAGTGAATGTGGTTCAGAATTTGAATATGATATATAATAATAGAATAATATCATATACGTATAATGTGTATTTACACTATATGCGTATGTGTATAGAAAAGTTTTTTACAGTCTCACATATATAGACAGATTCATCGAATACATGTGCCTGGCCCGAAATAAACTTCTGGTCTTTTTTTGATTATAAAATGAAATTTATTTTGTATTTAATTATGTTTGTTTATATTACTTTATATTCACATTTTATTGTATATTAAGTGTGTGACATTAGATTAAATTGAATTCAATTTAAACTACTTCGCAGTTATTGATTCTTTTCAGAGGTACTGGAAGTTAAGTTTGGGCCAAATAACCTTTGTTTATGTTAATGTCACTGAAACGTCTATATAACCACATAATACAATATACATAAAACCTTTGTGAATCCAAGATAATCTCACTGGAAAGGCAACACTTTTAAGAGGTTGGAAAATGTATATAAAATGAATAAAATATGATTCATGTAGAAACGTACAATTACTCGAAAAAGCAGATTGTACCAAATCCCACAAATTCAAACGAATTAGTAACCTCATGAAATATTTACATATTGTGTGAAATTGTGTTTGTAAATCTTTAACTTTGTAAATCTCTTCCCCATTTGGATCTTCATCCAACGGCTACTTATTAATTGTCCGGTAATTACGAGCGATTCTGAGTCTTTAATGATTAACCGGACACCTCAGACAGCAGAATAAGGCATTGCACGGTCCCCCGGTCATGTCTTAATGAGAGACCGCTGAGAATCTTTTGTGCCGGGGAAAAGCCACCTCAGCAGTCACACAGATTAGCCGAGTAAGAGGTGGACCAGTGGACATGTAAACAATAGAGAGGGTCATTCATACTCTGAGCCCGATTGTTTTCTCACTGTCCAGATGGCCCATGGAATAAATTATACAGATAGGTACAATGCATTCCAGCGCTGGGGTTTTAGCTCTACTGTTTGTGGAGTCACACGGGGCTTTTTTTCTGTCCTGATGATTATTAACAAGTGCGAGCGCTCAGCGGTTTGTGGTCTGTAAATGAAATCCCAGAGGAAGCGAGAGGAGGCCAGCGGTCACGACGAGCAGGAGGTCGTGTGAATGTATGACGCAAAACTGCAAGAGAAGTAGAATATCCAGTGGCGTCATAGTTTTATGATCAACTTGGAGCTGATGTAACTTAAAGGGATAGTATTACCCAAAATAAAATAAAAAATGTCATCATTCATTCACCATTATGGGATTTAAATGTGGTATGAATTTCTTTTGTAGATCTCAAAAGGAGATAATTTTAGAAATGTCTCTAATGGTTGATCAATGGGGGCCAATGCTGTTCAGTTACTTACTTTCCTAAAAATATACTTTTTCGTGTTCTGCCGAAGAAGTGCATGAGGGAGAGTAAATATTGAAAAAAAAAATTTAGAGATAACTATTTATTGAGCATCTCCATTTTAGCAGTTCCTTTTAACGTCACAAGTGATACAAAAGTGAAACTCTACAGCTTTATTTTCAAACCGATATAGTAAATCCAACCATTACACTCATAAGATTCATTCTGTTTGTTGTATTTAAAGTCTGTGTTAATAAATCTAAAACCAGTTCAGGATCATGGCAGAATTATTCACTAAAGCCAGCGAGCTAGCAAGCCAGCGGGATAAATGTGTTTACTCTTGAAGTATTTGTCCCCCTCCAAACGAAATGAAACCCTGGCTTTGACAGACCCCCCCCCCTCGCCGGGCGAATCATCTGTATCTGATTCTCAGCACTAATTCCAATTTAATTGCCTGTTGCCTGCAGGCTCCTCCATAGTGGTAACAAATGGTTTGATTTTGTAGTCCTCATCAGGCAGCATTTTAAATGCAGTACTCTAACCCCACTCGAATGCCAATGAAGACACGGCGCAGCCCTGTGTTTACTAATGCTCCCCTCACACGCGCGCTCCTCGCCTCTGTTCCACTCATATCTGATTAAAGGGGATTTGTAGGATTCTGGGAGATGCACGCAGTTGCTTTCTCCATTGTAAATGATCGTAGGGCAGAACAGGCGGTCTGACTTCTTGTTTATTTTTGTTTAGGGGGTGCGATGTTTCTCGTTGGTTTAATCGGGCATTTTGACTTTAAAGTTCAGGTGTGATTCTCGAAGATCCGCTTGGCCCGGGTGAAATAAGAGCTTGAATTATTAAAGCGCACTTTATGATTAATGTGTTATCTTCGAGAGATTATATCTACATTAATTGTAAATGGTAAGTGGGGCTATAAATTCCTAGAAAATTCCTCGACACGATAGAGACTAGGGCTTGGAGGAAACCAGCTAACAACAATCCAAACATGGTCGAAACCACCTAGGAATGACCTGGCAACTTGTAGCAACTCAGCGGTGAGATTTGTGCGAACTGTCACCCCTTATGTTCTACAGGAAAGGTTACTTTTAAATTATAAATGTGTTTTCTGCAATATAAGAATAATATTTATATCCAATTTGCTGCAAATAAGGAAGTGACAGTAATTTAAACATGTTAGAAATTTGACCTCGAAACATCTAGAAACCTTTTTCAATCCCATTTTCAAAGTGATGTTGCATTCTGGGACAGGTGGTTCTTTATAGTCTTTCAGTCTTTATATCTGCGTCCTGAGCTCCTGACCTCTGACCCCACTCACAGGACCTACGCAAGAGCCAATTCATCCAGACCAATCCTTCCCCTTCATTCCTTCATGATTCACAACAGAAAACCTGTATATGGGTAGTTCACAGGCTAATATGCAAATTTGTCCTATGGTGTGACGGCAAACATTCAACTAACAATGAAGACAAATCTCTCTTATGCTGTTTTATATAATAAATATGAATATTCATAATCTAAAACAATGTAATATTAACAGTTGGTTTTCTAATTTTTGCTTTCAACACCAAAGAACAGGTGTACGATTTACTCGTCAACTACTCATATATCTACATTATAACTGAAATAATAATTGAATACTGTAAAATAATTAAACCGGCTCCTAATAAGAACCAGCCTCATGTGTACACTTGCACTGCCAAGAGTGTCCATAGGATGCGCATACACTTATACCGAGTTAAATATTTTACAAATCCAGATATATCCTTACAAAATGTATCTGGATATATTTTGTGCATAAACAATGTCTATACATCAGACCGAGGGTTCCTGATGAGGCTGTTGGGCCGGGGTCTCCATCAGCCTGAAATGTTCAATTTTTTCTAATATACCCTGCCGATCGCACAATGTCCCTTACATAGCAGTGTTTGTGTTTACAAACTGGGATATTCTCTCATTCCAGAACAACATGTGACACGTCTCTGTCCCCTGTTCTGTGTCTGAGAGGTGCATTGTGGGTAATGGGCATCTCCAGAGCCCGTGGGAAACCAAGCAGAGAGCAGCTGCTAAGGAGAGCCGAGTCTCTGTGAGAGAGAGAGGAGCTTTCTCCATTAACAGTCCTGTTCACCTGACTTAAGCTACTCTGTCAGCCACTTCAGAACCATTAAAGCTCTGCTGGGAGCGAGAGCCAGAGTAAGAAAAGATAGAAGTGGGGGTTTCTCTCAGAGTACAGAGTGATGGTATAAATAGTTAGACTTCGACGTGCATTATTTCTAAAGACTTAAAACAGTGGTGAAGCTGAGACCCCTTCACTTATCACACTGTGTTTCTTCTTGTTTATTCCTGCTCATTTTATTTTACATTGTCAGGTCAACTTTTCTAATTTAATAATAATACTTGCATTGCATATTGTATTATCAGCATAAATGTGAGTGAGAAGTTGTGTACGTACGTTTAAAACCCTTTTGCTTGACGACATTCACTTGAAGGACTTTAGACGTTTGTGCAAAATGTGATGATCCAGTTTCCTCTGCATTATTTAAGAAAGTTCAGAGGAGCATGATGGAAGCAGGGAAACACTTTTCTTATTTTTTGCATAGTGACCTAGAAATCTAAAATATCATTCATTCATTTTGCAATTAAAATTTTCTTTGTTACCCTAACCATCCGTCAAAGAAAATGTTGTGATTCTGTGAATCTCTTGGCCCCTGAAGGGCCTTTCATAATGACGTGCTGCGATCAATGTCGCCCCTTAAACTGGAAGAGAATAAAAGCGGGAGAAATGATCAAAAAGCTCTCTTGAGTACATTTGCAGAAAACTCACATTACACACAGTTTGTCAATGATGAAATCGAGAGGTCGGCATATATGTTTCTCAGGCACTTAATGTTTTTTTCTTTGAGCTCTGAGTTCAGTTGTAAATGCTGATTGATCGAGTGAGAAGTCAATCTCAGCCTGCTGTTCACGAGCTCACCGCTGGGCTTTCACAAAGATTTTAAATTAGAGCCTGCTTTACTTGAAAGATACATTATTGATTGGCTATAGATACTGAAAAGCGCTGCTTTTTGTTGTTGAGACCAGAGAAAAAGAGTCAGAAACGAAACAAGTACTGTATGTCTGAGTCTGTTTGCAATTTAGACATATTCATTCATTTGCTGTGCGTGTGTTCATTCAAACGAATGCATTGCACGAAAATAATCGTCTTTTTTCTTCAGGCTCAGACATGGCCGTGTTCTGTCTCCTGTGCGGGAAGCGGTTCCAGACCCAGAAGGCTTTGCAGCAGCACATGGAGATTCACGCTGGCATGCGGAGCTACATCTGCAGCGAGTGTGACCGGACCTTCCCGAGCCACACGGCCCTCAAACGCCATCTCCGCTCCCACACCGGTGAGCTTTACCTGGAACCTTTATCACACCTCTCATTTCATCTAAAAGTCCATTATAAACTCCACAGTCCGAAACTTGAGCACGTAAAAAGAAATACGACCTCACGTTATGTCAATCACATTTACACACTGCCTCCGATATTTTCGTCCATCACAAAAAGATTCAGACTGGTTTTGATTTTCTGCGTTTTTCGGATCTGTATCAAGCATTTTGAGCGGCGTTCTGACCATCCAGAGACACCCTACAAACGAACGCCAAGACGAAAAAACGCTTACGAAATTCTCGGACTGCAAGGGCAAAAACCTTACATCTTCATTTAATGTAGACATTAGAGTCTCAAAGAACAAAGGACCTACTACTTAACAGATCTTAAAGAGATCTCTCACATTTCTTTAGAATATTCAACAGCTTTTTTGTCACAATTTGTAAAATTTAAAGACTGAATGTTCTTCAGTAGAGCTTATGTTAAGCAACCTGGTAAGTCCGCAAGCAGTCAATCTTCTCTTCACTTGTTGAAAGTTGTATTGCTCAGAAGTTACTTTTCATTGCTCAGGAGTAGCAAGTATCAATTATTTACATTTACATTTACTCATTTAGCAGATGCTTTTATTCAAAGCGACCTACAAGAATAAGAGCATATAACATTTTGTCAACACACTAAACATTAATGTTAGTTTACAAGGCCATGCTACTAAGAGGAGTAAAGCTGGAGTAAGCAAGGGAGAAAATGACACTTTACTAGACCCAAAACATAACAGAAGTTCCCTTTCTGTCGGTCTCTCGACGTTGTGTCGAGAACGACAGATGGGGTTCGCCCTTGAGAACCAATCAACTCTGACTACTATAGAAAAAGGCCAATGAAATTTGGCGAATGCAATTTGCATGCCGGGCTCCGCCCCCGGAAATCCGGTATAAAAGGAGGCCGGCGTGCAGCATTCACTTACCTTTTGTTCTTCAGAGCCATCGCTCATGAGTACAACTCAGGATTCAATCCTCTACAACTACACGCTGGTGCTACGACGTGTTACAGCGGATCGTCCCTTCCTGCAGCGACCTTCCCCTGGGCGTCTCGGCGGTTCCGGAGGTGTTAGAGATTTTTTCTAAAAGTCCTTTTCAGGACTGACTGAGCATTCTCCAGCGCGGCATGTCCCGCTGTTCTCTTGGGTGCGGCACCCTCATCGAGGAGGGGGATGGACACGATCGCTGCATTAGGTGTCTGGGCGTCCAGCACACTGAAGCAGCGTTCGTTGACACATCTGCCTGCACTGCGGGCAGATTGTCATTCAGAAGTTGCGGTCACGGGTGGCTGTCTTCCTACGGGAACCAGCCACCATTTCGTCTGCTACCCGGGCTGTGACATCTGTGGCTACGGCCCCGATGACCACCCACGTTAGCAGCGTTAGTGATACGGGGAACTCTGCGAACGTAAACCCGCCAGCCAAGTGCTCACGGGCCGATCGCACCCCGATTCGCTCTTCTGAACGTTCCCCAACCGGCGGTGGCATACCGTCCGGATCCTCACGCACACACTCGGAAACGATGTGTGACGTAGATGAGATGTCGCTCGCAGCATCGGAGGGAGACTGGCATCCGACTCTGCCGAATCCAAACTCCACCCCCAGCGGTCGAGTTCAGGAGGAAGCAGAAGTGATGTCATCCGTGCTAACCCGGGGATGCGTGGTTCCCGAGGTCGGTGCGCGGTGAAAACCGCGCCCACCCCGGGTGCCATGTTTTTCCCGGAGGTGCATGAGGAGCTGTGTAAAACTTGGAACGCTCCACTCACGGACCGTTCCAGTGAAACCAGCTCCGGCTCCCTTACTTCCCTCGATGGTGAGGCAGCCAAGGACTGCGTCGAGATCCCCCGGGTGGAACGTCCGCCTGCGGTGCACCTGTGCCGCGGACGGCTACCACCTGGGGGGGGATCGACCACTCCTACCGTCCAAAGCACGTAAGACTTCGGCATCACTGGTGTCGAAAGCTTGCGATGTTGCGGGCCAGGCTGCCTCCTCTCTCTATGCCTTGGCCATCCTGCAGGTCCGCCAGGCCAGGGCGTTGAGAGGGCTCCACGAGGGTAAGGCCGACCCGGGTATAATGCAGGATCTCCGTGCCACCGCTGACAGCGCTCTACGGGCGACTAAGGCGGCGGCACGGGCCCTGGGTCGGACGATGTCCACGGTAGTGGTCCAGGAGAGACACCCCCGGCTATACCTTGTGCAGAAGAGTGACAGCAAGGAAGTCCGCTTTCTTGATGCACTCATCTCGCAGGGTGGGTTGTTGGTAACACCGTCGAGGACTGCGCTCAGCAGTTTTTTGACGGCGAAGCAGACAGTGGCAATTAACCACATTTTTTTCACGCCGCGACTCGGCCGCCTACAGGCCTCCGAGATCTCACGTGACGTCTGCTTCCCTGCAACCCAGGACCCTTTCGACATCGGCTCCGGTTCCTGTGCCCCCACAGGCGGCACCCCGGAAGCAGAGGTCGAGGGGGAAACCTCCACCCCGTCAGCAACCTCCTCGCGAGAAGGGACACTGACGGGAAGACCCCAGGGAGAACAACATCGGGCCCGAACCTTCACAGCCACGGCTCTGATCGGTCGGTACGGGACGACTCCTGCCTCGTCACCAAAGCCGGGCCCTTGTTAGGGCTTGGCGCCCACTTACTCAGTGAGTTTTCTGTTCTCCCCGGGTTTACTTGCAGCCGATCGCACACTCCACTGGACTGTGCTCGGCGAACCGACCTCACACCCTGGCGAGGCGTGAGGTCGTACACATACGACAGCCGTCACCACTCTCAAACCGACAGTGCGTGCCGTTGTCCCGCCAGGCAGGTAAGCAGGCGGAGCAAAAACCTTCCCTCCGGGGACTCCCCGCGACATGGTTAGCTCCGCCAGCCGACGAACCACCCCCCGTGGGAATGATGAAGCAGACCGTCCCCTTGGTCACCCTGTCACAGTCCCTGGGAGCTCGAGAGCTGCCCACACTGTCTCGCTGGCTAATGAGGGCGGTCCGTCTTGGTTACTCGATCCAGTTCGCCAGAGACTCACCCAAGTTTCGGGGCATCATCTCTCCCTCTGTCAGAGGCAGGGACGCCTCCGTACTTCGGGTAGAGGTCACCACCCTTCTGGCAAAACAGGCATCGAGTTCGTCCCTCAAAACCAAGATGTTCAGTGGGTCACCACCCACACTTCATCGTTCCCAAGAAAGACGGCGGGTTGCCCCCAAAGGCTGTGTACCCTGAACAGAGCACCTTCACAAGCTGCCATTCAGGGTGCTCACACAGAGGCGCGTCCTGACATCTATGAGGTGTCAGGATTGGTTCGTGGCAATCGACCTGAAGGACACTTACTTTCATGTCTCGATCCTCCTCGACACCGGCCGTTCCCACGGTTCGCGTGCGAGAGGCGGGCATATCAGTACAGAGTCCTCCCTTTCGGTCTGTCCCTGACCGCCCTTTCTCCCTGAGAGGAGGAAGGCGAGCGGGTACTAAACTATCTCAGCGACTGGCCTATCTTAGCACACTCGCGAGATCTGTTATGTACACAAAGGGACCTGGTGCTCCGGCACCTTGGTCGATTGGGACTCCAGGTCAACCAAGAGAGGGGCAAGCTCTCCCCAGTGCAGAGCATCCTCTTTCTCGGTATGGAACTCAGCTCTGTCACCATGTCGGCACACCTGTCCGCAGTTGTGCCCAACCAGTGTTGAACTGTCTGAAATGAACATTTTAGGCAGACAGCGGTCCCCCTGAAACAATTCAGAGGCTCCTGGGACACATGGCGTCCTCGCGGGTTAATACCCCTCGAGTTGATGCACATGACACCGCTCCAACACTGGTTTCAGAGTCGAGTTCCGAGGAGAGCGTGGCACACCGGCAGCAGGCGCATGGTGATG